>NC_134297.1:5570418-5879885 GCF_949628215.1 Phalacrocorax aristotelis | reverse complement strand
GTCCCGTTCCTCGAACAGAGCTTTGCAGCTGAAGCTGAGACCGAGTCTTCTGGGCGCTGCAGTTGCCCAAATAATAAATATTGTTAGCAGAAATCAAAAGTACTGGGTAATTGGTCAGTGACATACTTTGCATTTGGAACCCTTGTGCCTCTGCGATAGACTTGTTCTTTTCCTTTATTGACCCTTGATTAAATTTTTGTAACAATTACAGACCAATAATAGGCAGCTATTGATTTCCATGGAGGTGAGTATCATGATTTACCGACGGGAGAGTGGAAGCTATTGACTCCGACGAGAATAATAGCTGGTATTGAGCAGAGGGGTTGCTCATCGAGGCACGCTTGTTTCCATGCCTGCTTTAATGTCTCTCCAGCCTCAGGATTGACAGATCATAGAAATATGGAGCCTTGGTGTGTCTGTCTGCCCGGTGCCGGCGATTTCCGTCTGGTGGGTTATCAAATGCGCGTTGAGACTGGAAATCTAATGTATATCTACATTAGAACCACTTTTGTGGGAATTGAACCTTTTCTTGGCAAAATCCCACTTTGGTGAGTTCCCAAATTGTCACAGAAGTTGGGACCTGCCAAAAATCCCTGCAGTGGTTCCTTTTGGTGTTTTTCAAGTCAGCTCTTGCGTTGAATTCAGCTCTTCTGTTCAGGAAGTGGTTTGTGCTTTTCTTCAAGATCTTTCACTTTCTGTTGCATTTGGGAAGAAAAAGTGCTTGTGCGCTCGCTTTTCATCTCAAAAACTCTCATAAGATCCCACTCTTGTGCTTATCACCTTTTCAAATTGAGGCAGCGCGTGTCATCCTGGCCACTTGAAATTAAAAGGTACTTTGAAATAGTGCCTTTAACGGCATCGTAAGGATAATAGGCAACTTGAAATCGGCTGCTTCATCTCTGAAATGACAAGAACCTGCTGCTTGAACCGCTGATCTGTATCTGCAGATGATGCTATCTCCTCCATCACCCGAGTGGATGTGCCAATAGGTGGCAATCTCTCCACACACACGGATGGGGCGGGTGGCACCTCTCCTCGCACATACATCATCCCCGGTTTGCCAGGCGTTGTGCAATGGGAGCAGGCGCTACTGTGGGGATTGGGTGTGCGCTGACGTGCTGGGTCTCACATGGAGGGAAAGAGGAGGGAAAAAAGGGATTTCACCCTGGTTTATGATGCTGCTTTAGGACTCCTTGTAAAGTTTGGTGGCTTTGCTGGGAGGGTGGGATGGAGGAGGAGGGCAAACCAACCTCCCTGTCCCTTTAAGAGCCTACGTTGGCGTGATGGGATCCTTGCTCTTGCGACTGCATAAATCACGGGCAGCCAGTTCAAGTCAATTCATATTTTTGCAGTTCGTTAGCAGCTCGGGAGGAAATTGCATTTATTATAATTGCCTCTAATTGCACCAGATTAGTGATTACAATTATTGATGGTGGCTGATTATTCATTAGGCTTCAAATCAATTCCCCTGCTTCATCATTACCCAAAACAGTAACTCTGATGAAGAGAGAGAGGGGTCTGGAGGAGTCCACGTCCACGCTCCTGCCGGGGAGCCCGCCTGCCTCCAGAAGTCATGTGAAATCAGCACTCGAAGCTGATTAGTGCCTTAAACACGATGGGAGAGTTCGTTAGCCAGGGCTTGGGATGCCTTTGGTGGCCGGGAGCTGAATTAAGTTAGATCTTCTCTGCACGGCTGGTGCTCCTCCTGTCTCGGGTGGCTTCCTTAGCGGGGCTGGCTCTCTTTTGCACCGTGATTGAGGTTCCTGGAAGAGTTGCAGTAAGTCATGCAGGATCTTGAAGTGATTTGAGGTCCCGATACCACCCTCCGAGGCAGGAGGGCAGTTGGAAGAAGTGAGGCGAGGGGAGCGGCTCCCCCAAAGCAGCCCCCAGTTTCCCGTGGCGGCAGCCTTGAGCACGCAGCCCCAGGTGCAGGCAGCCAGCCACCTGCGCCGCCTCCGAGAGATGCCTAATTGTCATGAAAGCTGCCTGACTCGCATAATAACCGGCGCTTCGGGTCGAACGCGTCCCCGAGCAGCCCCGCGCCAGCCTGTTTGGATATTCAGCTAAGATGCTGCGTGATGCAGAAGTCCGGGCTTTGGAAGCGCGTTGCAATCCTCGCTGTGCGGCCCGTTTCTCACCGCCCTCTCTTCAAGCGGGCGCCCAGGCTGCAGATGGGGCAGCTGCTTATCTTGGCGGGGCTGCACTGCCTCCCTACCCGGATAGGCATGGCTCTGAGAAGCCAAAGCTAGTCAGGCTGAGGCCCAGGAGCTTGTTCTAGGTTGGCAGCTGTGCCGTTGCTTTGGCTGGTATGGGCGGTGTTGGCTCTGGCTGGAGGTGCTGCTGCTCACGGGTCTGACCCATCGGACTGTGCTCTTCCTCCATCTGCAGCTGGAGGTTGCTTCAAAACCCCAAGCTGTCCCAGTGGCGATTGGTTCCTCTGTAAATCTTAATTATATATTGCGCTGACTGGTGGGTGCTAATATTGGATATGATATTGCAGAGCTTGAACAGGTTCTCAGAAGCGATGGGTGGGTCAGGAGCCCTCCATGTGCTGGGGTCAGCTGCCAACCATCCCTCCTGCTGCCCCGTAAAGCCAAGATCCTTGTTATCTTCCTGACGGGGGGACCAAGGGACGACCTCAGTCCCTGAAGCAACACCAGTCGTTGGCCTCCCTCCAGCGATGGAGCCCCTTTGCAGGAGTCAAGGGGACTGCGTGCAAAAATTACGCCCATCAGGCAGGATTAGGATCTGTAGTTGAGCAGGACATGCAGGTCCCAGGTGTCTTATTAAAGGCCAGTTATTATCTACGTTTTTCCCCCATTGACCCTAGTTCTGCTGCTGTGCTCAAACATTGCTAGGAAAAAAGAATCATTAAAAAAAAAAGGGGGGGGGGGGAGCAGGGGTGGAAAAGAGAGGTTGGTTCTGTTCATTAATCTCACCCGTTCCTGTCGTCGGGAGGAGCGAGGCCTGAAGGCTCAATTAGCCTTGGTGGCTGCAGCTCGGTGACACATGACAGCTTCCATCGCTTTCTTCCCGGAGACTTTCCCTCCCCACGTCTGTCTCCAGCTGTTGATCCCCCACAGGCGGCCCTGTCGAGGCTTTGCAGGGGGAGGCGAGGCGGGAGGCACTGGTGCGATACGGGCATTGCCTCCTGCACCCGGACGGGTGAGGATGGGGCCATGGTTGGAGGTGACGGGCAGGAGCTGGCTCTGCTGGGCGAGATGGGGTCAACGGTGCCTGTTCTCTTCAAAGGCAGGACTTGGGGCCGCTGCAAGGTCCATAGGGATTTTTTTTTTTTTCAGATCTGTTTTTTTTTTTATCTGAAAGTGGAAGGATCAGGACTTGTGGGTCCCCATCCTGCCCTTGCAATGCGAGTCCTTGATGCGGGTGGGTTGGAGCCTGGCGTCGTGCTGTCAGCGTCTGTCTGGTGTGTCTGTCACCCACCAAGGCAGGGAAGGTTTTACGTAGGTGATGGATCAGGGAGGTGGGGTGGACATCTCGCCTCTCACTGCCAGTGTCCCACTTGGAGAGATGTAAATCTGGGTCCTCTGGACCTCCTGCAGTGCTAGCGATCGTGTTTGTCCTGGGGGCGATAAGTTCAGATTGCAGTGCTAATGCAGCTAATATCTCCTGCTGGGGCTGAGGTAGAGCTTGCTATGTTTTGTGCGTGTCCTAGCAGCATTGCTAAAATACTCGAGCATGCCAGAAACGATATGAACAGGCACCAGCGCCCCACCATCTCTCCTGACACCCACTTGCAGCAGGTGGGTGAGCAGCAGGAGAGGGCTGGATGCGCACTACGAGCTCGTCGTGGCTTGTGACTGCTTCCCCAAATGCCCGCTGACTCCCACCTCCTCGGTTGTCCTCCTCACCTCTCCTGGGCTCAGCAGGACTGAGCAGCGTCTAGTCATTTCGGAAGTTTCTACCTCTTGCATTGCATCTAACGTGGCTGGCCTGTTTGTGCCTCTCTCTGGTTTTCCTCCTAATTTGCCTGAGAATATGCTCAGGAGTGATTTGTTTTGGTGATTGCTCCCAGAAAAGAGTTATTCTTTCATCCTGCTATTTCAGATAGCTATGAGCGTCTCAAGCCCTCAATTATTTTGCAGTTTACATTCAGCAGGTATCGCCACAGCAAAATTCAGACGCTCGGATTCCTCTCCCAGGGTCTGTAAGTGTCCGGCCTGTGCAGTGCCCTTACACAGCACTTTGCAATCGGCTGTAGGATTTTGGTAATGCCGTGGAGAGATCTCCTCTTCCACCGAGGTGGAAACAACTCAAAACCATGGACCTAAAGCAGTTTTCCAGGTCAGAAAGGTGTTGCTAAAGGGAAAAGACACTTCAGTATTTTCAAATCTCCTGATTTTTGGGGGCTAGACTCCTGCTGAAGGTTTGGGATCAACAATACCGTGAGCATCTTCCACAGGTTTGCACGGAATTACTTGCCATTAATACGGATTTACAGGAAGCGAGTTTTGAGCATGTCCCTGGAAACTTTAACTTGCAAAAGTAAAGAAGAAATTAGGTACCAGTAGGGAACAAAAATGGCATCATCAGAGCCTTTCTAGTAGAGCGACACAGCTTGAACTTGACTAATGAGCCCAAGAGTTTAAAAATAGATATATATAGAGAGATATATATATCACCTTTGTAACTTTGAAGTATTGGCAGTTGGATATCTTTGGTTTTTGGCTGGTCTGCAAACACACAATTTGGCGTGATGTCTGATGTTCACTATTTACTCCATGTTTTCTCCATCTTCCTGCTTATAGCCTTGTTGCTAGAAGCTCCTCTCCCTCTTGTGATACTGTCCAGTGCTCAGAAGTGGTGCCCAGTTCCTCCCAGGGGTACCTGTGACCTTGGTGATGGGAGAGGGATCGCCCCCTCCCCGTAACGCTGTGTCAGCACTCTTGAGGAAGTTGAATAAGGAGATCCACAGGCTTTTGGGGAACTGGGATTCTCATTTTGGGGTAGAAAGATCTTTACCTGCAAATAAAAGAAATTAGAAAGTGAGCTAACAAGCTGAAATTGTTATATCCGAGAAGTGTGCTGGAGAATTAGCCTGCTTATGGGCAGTGTCCGTGCCAGACGCGAACCCTAAGAGAGGAATGCAATCCCTGCCTCCTTCCCCTCTTGCCAAAATGCTCCAAGGGACTTTTCAGGCGATTTACAGCTGACTTAGGAGATCAGTCTCTCTCAGCAGATGGGAGGGAACTCATCTTGGGGTTTTGAAGCAAACACAGTTAAATCTTCTTTTCCCAGCTGGGCTGCTTGTCTTTGGAATGGCAGGAGGGCTCGTGGCTGGGAGCTCTTCCCCACTTCTGCCACGGGGCCCATGGAGTCACCTTTGCCACAGGTCTCCAAACTGTGCGTGGCTTCACTGGGGGAGACGGGTTTTGTAGGGACCACATATGGAAAGGGGGCTCCTGCAGCCCCATTGCCACATGCGTTATTGCCACTGTTTTTCGGGCAAAAACACAAAATGCAGTGACTTCTCTGGGCGTGCACAGCAGAGCCCAGAGGGGAACCTGCTCATGGGAGTCCAAGCCTGATGGGCTTACTGCTAAGCCATTGCTTCTCTGTCGTTTTTGGACCACTTTCCCTCCCATTTCCTTGATGGTTCAGAGTAAAGTTACTTGGAATTGTCATGGAAACGAGCTCTGATGCAGGGCAGGGTTGTAGCATGCAACACAGAGCCACCTGACCCTTGCCTGCCTCTGATTTCCCCCTGTTTGCCCTGATATTCTGAGTCCGAAACCGCCCCAGTGCTGCCGTCGTGCTCTCGTGATCTGGCTTTCTGAGGAAGGATGCTCAGCACAGGGTGAAAAGCGGTGGGTCGCTTGTAACTGCTGCGGGAGGGCCTGGCTTTCTGGTGGCCTTCCTGTGGGCTGAATTCACAGTAGGTGGTTCCCCCACCCCAAATTCCCTCTGTCTCAGGCACAAGAGAAATTTCTGAATAAGTGGAAGTTGTCAGAAAAAATACCCTGTGTCAGAAATGGGGAAGTATCCATATCAAATTGTATCTGAGGCAGAAATGCTCCGTTTTGACTAATGCTGCAGGGGGAAAATCGAAGTGAAACGCTTGGAGTTTATTGAAGAGATGAGAATTGTCAGTTTTGCCTTTTTTTTCTTTTATTTTTGATGCCATCACTCGGGTTTTGGGAAGCACTTCTATTTAATAGCATGAGCATTTTCTGTACATGTGTATGTATTCAGTTTGGGGTTGTGTTTTATGGTTTGGGGCAGTGAAGGGGGTCCTGAGGCTGCTTTTGTCTGGCAAAGGCAAGGTTTCCAGTGAGCTGCTTTCTGGCTATGCTGGGAGATGGTTATTGCAGGAGTGCTGGCTTTGTGCAGGGTAAAAAGGCAGGATCTGCGGATATTTATTCCCAGCTCTGCCACCGGGACAGCCAGACCCCATGGGTGTCAAGGAAGGTGCTCCGTACCTCTGTTTCCCCTTTCAACATCTCTTCTCCTTAGCATTAACACCACCTGAGCCATGCAGCACGCTCCTGGGGCACAGCCCAAGAGGGAGGGAGCAGTTTGGAGGATGGAAGGGTTCAGAAATAACTTTTGCTTGGTGCCCAAATCCCCGATACGACCGAAAGCACTTCGGAAAGGTCCCAGATGCTCATAGGGAAGCGGGCTGCTCAGCCAAGCGGGACGGAGAGGCGGATGATACAGCGATGCGGTGCTGGAGAACGACAGCCTTGTCATGCTGACTTATGATGGATGAGGAAAAAACCTATTTCTCATCGGCGGTGGGAAGATGTGAAGTGTAAAGAAGGGTGCGCCAGGAGTCTCTGGGCGATTCATCTTGTGTCGGGCATGCTCCTGGAATCGGCAGAGTTGAGAGAGAGTGTGCGCCAGCAAAGCCAAAAGGCACAAAAGGGAAAAAAAGAGGAGGGGCTGGAGAGGAAATTCATTATGTGAAGGATAATCTCACCGGGAAATATCAAAATGTCAGCAGCATCCCAGATAGGGATAGAGGAGAAAAATTAACTGGGGGCATTTGTCAGCTGTTAAACCAGGCGTGGATTTGGAGCAGAGAGGCTGGATGCCGAGGCGACGGCTGCCGGAGCGGTGCGGGACGGGAGGCCTTACGGAGCGGGGCAGAAGGGGACCCTACCCCCCCAGAGCGGGGGATGTCGCCCTCGGGGCTGGCCTCTGCCGGAGCGGGCGGCCTTGCGGGGCGGTATCTGCTCGCTGCCCTCGCTCTGCCGTGTGCCGTGCAGCTCTGAGCTTGGCTTTTTCATACAGGGAAATAAAAATTACCACTCTCCTACTCCCCCAAGAGCTACTTTTCACCCCTCGGGAATGACTGTGAGTCTCAAGATTTTTTTTTAATTGCAAAAGACGGTGCCTCTCTGCTCCTAGAGCAAGGGCCGGTGACCTCCTGGCTTGGCCACTGGTTCTGGCCCCATTAAAGCGGCGTGGAGCCCCGTTAGCCACAGCGGAGAGCTGAGGGGACGAGCGGGCTGCCAGATGTGTGCCATTATTTGTACAGCTGGAAATGGCCTGACTGCAGCCTGTGTGAGAGCCTCATTTCACCCTTGGCCCTGAGAGTACCACTTTCCAGCAAAGGAGCTGAGCTCCCATCTGGACTGCAATAGCTGTTCGAAAGAAAGTTGAGACCGAGCACCGCCAGAAGACGAAAACCTTGATTTTCTTCCTGGCCAGGATACCTGGGGGGGGTTTAGTGTTTTATCTCATCCTAAAGAGATGTTGCATGCTGTGTGGTAGGAGCGCAGCACCGAGCTGCCCTCAGCATCCCTGCGGGAGCTGGGGAAGGGTCTGCACTCAGGGATGCTCCCCATGCCTTGTTTTCCATTTGGCAAATCTAAAAGGCGGTTTTGCTTTGAGAAATCTCCTGGGTCAGGTGGCAGCAGTAAATAGCCGAGGCATTTAGAAATGATTGAGCCATTATTTCAAAGTGTCACCAAGCCTGCTGCCCCAGCAGCGCGTCTGGCAGCACTTTCTGCTCAGTATGCACATAGCACAGAGAGAAAGTTTAATAGCTGGAGTCCCAGGGCACAGTATTTGGTATAACAGTTGGGGCTTGACACCAGATAAAAATCCCCTATTAAAGAAATCAGGTTAATTTACTGTGTGAAATGAACCAACTTAAACTGCTCCCAAATAGACAATATATTGTACTTTTTCAGTGGGAGCGAAAAATTGTTGGAAGCCTCCGTAGCAGCCTGTTGGTCTCCTCCCCGTGCCGCTCCCGGGCTGTGACGGCGGCTCCCTGCCTTCATGTGCCTCTCTGCCGGGCCACGGGGTGAAGCCCTTCCTCGGCAGGGGCTGGGCGATGTGGAAACCCTACGGACGGGAGCACTCGGCGCCTCGGAGCTGCTCTCTAACGGGCTCTGCAGCACCCGGCGAGCTGCTAGGGCTGACCCGGGAGCTTTTAGAGAGGAGTCCGCGTGTGCCTGAACCCAAATCCATGCTGATGTCCAGGAAGAGGTTGCAAAACTCTATATTATTGTTCTTATTTTTTGTGGTGGTCAGGAGCATGCAAAGCTCAGGGCCCTGGGAGGAGACCCCTGCGCTGGGCCGCATGCAGACTGTGCGGGGACCCAGCATGAAGCAAGGCAGAGGTGGGGAAAGCTCTGGGTGCAAGACGTCAGCTGCTCTGCTGTAAAGTGCCTGGGTACCACGTAGGGCCCCAGTCAGCTCTGAAAAATGGGCTTGCAATGCTGATGGGGCTTGCAGCAGGCTGCCTGCTGGTGGGCAGCTCCCTGGGGGAGTGCCGGGCATAGCTCTGAGAAAGCTGGAGGAGCAGGGCTGCTTGCTGTGACCACTGAGGGACCCCTGGGATCGCAGCTCTACTGCCCTTCGAGGGGGGGGCTGCATCCTGGGGACCCGTGGTGCAAGCCCTTTGGTTTGGGACTTGCAGGAGTGGGTGGGGGATGAGGCACAGCCCGCTCTGCATCGGGGTGTCTGGCTCCGCGCCTCGTTTTCTCCATCTTCCCACCCTGCAAGGATGCTGTTTCCACCTGCGTTGACTGAAACCTCTTCTCCAGCTTGGGGCTGGAAGAGCCTGCCTGTATTTGTGTCCTTTGGCAGAGATAAGCCCCAAATGACTTCTCATATCGATCCTCACCATAAGCAACGCAGGGAACCAGAGGTGTAAGTGCCACTCTTTTTCTCCGCTGCTCTGTTAAGTGAGATTTCTCTTGCTGAATCCTGAAAGGAAAAGACAGTCTCCTCCGCAACCGGAGACCCCCTTCTCCTTCCCGCCCCAGGAAACCGTGATACAACTTGAAACCGATTAATAATACACAAAGGGATGATGTGGTTGGGCAAAGTGCGGCGGTTTCCTCGGCTAGCTTGTGTTATGCTTTTATTAAGCTGCGATCTAAAGCAAAGGAGAGGGAGTGATTTTATAGCCTGCAGCGTCTTGTTTGCAGTTTATTTTCCAAAGATGCTCGGTAGAATATCAATTGCCTGCGATGAGAAATCCCGGCAGGTGCTGCCTTGAACAGAGGAGGCTGCACAAGTCGGCGCAGTCCCTCCTGGCATTGATGTGCTGGTGCAGGCAGGACTCGAGCTGCTGCTCGGTGCCACGCTCCGACCTGGTGTAACGTGGGCTGCCACGGGATGGAGATGGACCTTGGGGCTGGGGAGAGGCCTTCGGGGTGGGCAGAGGGCTGGAAGGGCAGGGGATGCAGGCAAAGACCCCCTGCCTGTGCTGTTCCCGTGCCTGCAGACCCCTAAATCCAGAGGTTTTAGTGGAAGCACAGATGTTCAGCCCTGCATGTCCAGGTTTCAATGGCATCACTCATTAGTCCTTGTAGGGAGCGATGCAGCGGCTGGGGTTTGGACAGGGGACAAGGAAACAGCCCGTGTGTCAGATGGCAGAGAAGGGCAAAAGGAAAGGAAAACCAAAAAGGGAGTCGGAGAAGCGCGGTGACTTGCCCAAAGTCACGCCGCAGCGCGTGGGGAGGCAGCCAGGTGCCTGGCTGCTCTCTCAGCCCAGTGACCTGCCTGCTAGATTGTGCTACTCGAAGTAAAAGCATCTTTACCCTCCCTCATGGGCATGTATCGAGGACAGCTCACGGTTATTGGCGTGTTTCCTAGCCGCTGTGGGGAAAGCAGCTGAATTCCTGAATACAAGGCAGGAAAAAAAGGGGTAAAAAGAAGCTAGGCAGGGGTTTTGCTTTAAGAAAATAATAGTCTCTGGTTCTTTGCCATGCTCTGAACCCTCCACGATCCCTTTGAGCCCCCTTAAATGCCAGATGATGGAGGGTGCAGACAGACTCCTGCCATCAAGCTGAAGCTCTCCGAGAGCCACAAAGCCCAATCAGCAGGAGAGGAACAATTGAGGCGCTGGCGGTCTCGGAGCTCTTCTGCTGATGAAGAGCGGGGTCCGGACAAATTTGGAATAAGAAATCAGCCACTGAGGAGGAACACCTAGTGACCTAGCTGGGGAAAGGAGGCAAAAAGTTCTTATCTATTACTTCTATGTCTTCTCAGAGCATCTTTAATCATATCCCGCATCATCTTCATCAGAGGGAGGGTGGTAATCAAGGCAGCTGGCTGGGGATCATGCTGTTTCTATACGCTGCCAAGGCTGTTCTTTCTGGGGTAGTCATGAGAATAGCTCTGGAGCATGGGGAATGCTTTTGGGATGTGTTTGGCCTTTTTTTTTTTTTTTTTTGTAGCCACTTAGGAGTTGGCTGATATTGTGCTAAGGACAGGCATTGAGACGCTTTTGCACGGGGAGCTAACGAAAGACAAATGCAAGGTAGTCTCTTATTTATTTTTTTTTCTCCTGCCTTCTTTCTTTATAGTGGTAAAATGATAGAATTTCATGCAGTCAATTGAGGCTATTGAGTTGTTTTGCCACTAAAGTGCTGGAGCATTGACTGTATAGATTCACAGTGTCCCCTCGGAATAACATCCCTTTTAACAATGTGCCATCAAGGGAGAGCTGTGCAGGCTTTAAAAGGTTTTCCAGGGTAGTATTTCTCTCTTTCTCTCGCTCTCTCTCTCCACTCAATGCACTGAAATAAGACCTGAAGCAAGTTTCAAGTGAAGCGGGAGGCCCTGAGCCGTGGCCAGGAGGGAATCGGTTGTGGCTGTGCCCTGCTTTATGTCAAGACACCAAGTCCCAGCTTTGCTCAGGGTTGGGGCCAGCTGGAATGCTTGTCTCTTCCTTGCTGGGTCCATCAGACCAACTCGCTTGGCTCCTCCAGGACTCCTGGGGGGATAGCTGATGCTTGGTAGTTACAGTAAAAGTAAGGGATAAATGGAAAGCAAACACAAGGTTTGGAGGGAAAGGACACCAGTGAAGAAACCATGTTTTCTCTGAGTTCCTGTGATTTCCCCCTCTCTGGGAGTGCTTGCCCTCGCTTTCTTTTAGCTCTTGTCTGCAGCTCCTCTAGGAGAAACCTTGCTTGAATTGAGCAGCAAAGGGATGTGCCAGGTCCGTGATTCATGGGCTGAAATCCCACCATGGTCCTTATCTGGCTGTGGTTCAGTGGCGGCGTTGGTCTTTGTTCTCCGTAGGCAATTAAAATGAGATTTCCTCCAAAAGAGAAGAGTAGCTTTGCTGCGCATCGCTTCGTGTAGTCCTCGTGACTCTCACCGCTCTTGGACATGCGTGGAGGGCTTCAGGTGGGGCTGGCCTCGCTGCGCAGACCCCTGTGGGGTTCAGTGCCTTGGGGGATAAGTAGTCCCTCTGTGTGAGATGACCTGCAGCCCAAAAAGGGCTCAGGAGGTGCCATCCAGGGTGAGCATCAGCCTCCTGGGTACCTGCTGGGCTCCCGGCCTTATTCAGTGGGGCAGATACCCTGGGGAAGCACGGTGCCCGTGGCCCCACGCGTGTTATTGGAGCATCTCCCCGCTGCGCCGCGCCTCCTACCAGCCCATCTGTAATGCAGATCTCTCCGTGTGTCCTTGCCGCATTAGCCCTGCTGCTGATCAGGCTGTGGCTGTGATATTTATGAAACCCAGCTTTCCAAATTTCGGCTTGTTTTAACCTTCAGTCCTCGGTTTCCTGGCTCTTCGGTGTGTGCTCTTTTAATAACTGTAACCCATCTGATAATGTTGTTATAAATTAATGATCTGTTTACAACCTTAACTCTGTTTTAATGAAGACTTTTTTTTGTTGAGGAAAATAAAAGCTGCTGTAATTATACCTCGTAACTGCAGGGTTTTATAGCCGGTGAACTCATCCAACAAGCAATTTCGATTAGTTTATCCAGGCAAATATTCTGGTGTTGATTTCATATATATAAAAAACACACAGCTACTTCCGTGAGCAGCAGAAATAATTATTCCTGGATCCCTGTGCGTCTGTGTCTCGAGAGCAAACTCGTGCTAGATTTTCTGATGTCTAAGAAAAGTTGAATTCACAGTCCTGCCTTTCTCTCGGTAAGAGCATTAATAGTATCTTCCATCTGACTAGCTTCCTATTTTCTCCAAACTTGTATCTTGGAGATAAATGTGTCCTTTTATCAGATTTTATTGAAATGGGTTATAAGGTTTAGAAATCACTAGAGATGGAGAAAGGAAACAGCCGGGCAGGCACTGCCGGCGTGCAAGCCTCATTTCCTCAGGAAACCAGGCTGAAAATACTTTGGGTGCCATTAAAAAGTTGGAGCTGCTGGTGAGTGTCTTTTAAGGGTAAAGCTTCCGAGATACTTGGAAGCTGTTTTCCAAGTGCTTAGTTCAGTCTGCGTATTCCAGAGCGCTCAGCCTGGACAGTTGGACAACTTCCACAATTTCCAAGGAACGCAACAGCCAACTTCTTGAGCACCCTGGAAAATTGAACTATTTCTTTTGGTACCTACATAGAGCCAGATCCACAAGATCCTTCTGAAGATTTTGGCCATCACAGACGCTGGTACCTTCATTTCATTTTGCCAGGGGCTTCCCGTTGTCCTGAGGTTCACCAGCGAGCCTTTGCTTTCCACTAGCTGAGGTTGAATCCAATTGCCAGAACATGTATGGCAAGGCAAAAGGTGGAGAGGAAAGGCAGCGGGTTGGGATTTGGGAGACCCCAATTTTGCGTGGCCCTCAGTGCAGTGCTTTTGGCAGAGGTGCAGAGGTGACTGCAGTTGGGTGTGTTCGCTTGGGAGCATCTGTTGCTGCATGTCCAGAAATGGCTATGGGATTGGGAAAACCAGGTTAGTCTTCCATGCGGATGCTGCTATGGAAGGGTGCGCAAGGATGGCGATCCCACCATCTGAGGAGGCTTCCAGGAAGGACATGGACCTGTTGGAGCAGGTCCAGAGGAGGCTACAAAAATGATCCGAGGGCTGGAGCACCTCTGCTATGAAGAAAGGCTGAGAGAGTTGGGGTTGTTCAGCCTAGAGAAGAGAAAGCTGCGGGGAGACCTTATTGCAGCCTTCTAGTACTTAAAGGGGGACTATAGGAAAGATGGAGACAACCTCTGTAGCAAGGCCTGTTGTGACAGGACAAGGGGTGATGGTTTTAAACTAAAGGAAGGTAGACTTAGACTGGATATTAGGAAAAAATTTTTACTATGAGGGTGGTGAAATGCTGGAACAGTTCCCCAGAGAGGTTGTGGAGGCCTCATCCCTGGAAACATTCAAGGTGAGGCAGGACGGGGCTCTGAGCAACCTGATCTGGTTGAAGACGTCCCTGCTCACTGCAGCAGGGGTGGACTAGATGGCCTCTAATGGTGCCTTCCAACCCAAACCATGCTATGATTCTTTCCCCCATCCCTGAGGCACACCTTCCGCTATCTGCCTGGAAATCCTCCCCTAAGCAACCGCTCCTTTCTCCCAGCCCTGCTGTGGATGGATGCGGGGAGGCTGTGAGCTTCCCGGCTGTCCTGGGCACCTCTGCTGCTCGCCGATGCCATTGACACTGGGGATTGCACTCGCCCTGGTCTACAGCGCTCCCATCCTGCCTCAGCCCTGCTTCCCTGTTGCTTCACCCCCCGTGCCACCGTTGGCCATGGACCTTGCTTTCTCCCTGCCCTGGCTGGAGCTGCTCGTCTTCTCAGTTTTCTGCTCACATTAGATTTGTGAGTTTAAAAATAACCAGCGCTGGGCATGAAATATGAATTCTGCCTAATGAGGACATCGGGGAATCGGTGCCACTGCGCCCATAGTCGCTCCATTTCACACCTGGCATAAAATATGCAAGTTTTCTGCCTCAGCAGCGGGTTTTGCAGTCCTGGTGGTGGCGCCTACCTGGTGATTCTTTGTGCACCTCCCTCCTCGTCTGCAGGGTGTAGAAAGAGATGAGTTTGTTGGAGTTTTTGCTTGTTTTAGTTGGGTGGTTTTGGGCGGTAGGACCCTGGCTCTGCCTTGTGGGTTCTCAGTGTTACCATGATATCAGTAACAGTAGTAGGAGAATAGAATAGAATAGAATAGAATAGAATAGAATAGAATAGAATAGAATAGAATAGAATAGAATAGAATAGAATGAGAATTTTGCTTTCCTAGAGGCTGTCTGGAGAGGACCCTGGTGCGGGGATGTGCTCTCGCGGCTGGCACGCTGGCCTCAGCTCATCGACCTGCCTCCTTGCCCTGCCATCAATTCCTCCAATTCCAGCCCTCTGTTGCAACAAAAAGTTGGTCAAAAGCATTTCTCGCCCCTGAAGATCCATTACTGCCCCGTCACTGTCCTTTTTTCATGGTTGCTTTTGGCTTTTTTTGGGGGTTTTGTTGGATTTTTGTGGGGGAGTTTTGTTTGGTTGGTGGTTTTTTTTGTTTTGTGGTTTGTTGGTTGGTTTTTGTTTTTTTTTTTTCCTATTTCTGGGTCCAGTGGGGCTGTTTTCCCGCACTGATTACAAGCAGTTATCAGAGAACTATTTTGCCAAGTGTCAGCCTGCAGCCACCTGAGGCTTCAGGGCTGAGAGTTATCAGTATTTGAACAGGTATGAAATAGGATCCTGGCCACAACTGGCGCAGCATCCTTCCTTGTGTCCTTGCGATGGGCAGGAGAGATAATCTAATTAAAGATACTGAGCATGGATGGAGGAATTGGGGTTCGGATCTGAATTTGGGCAGCCCTTGGTGGCTCACTCCGTGAATTCGATTTCTCCGGGTGTGGGATAAGGTCCCCAGATGCTCAACCAGGACCATGCGTCGTGGTACCAAAGCTGCTTTTAGATCTATCATCGTGTTTTTAAATTCTTTCTCCCTTTTTCTAAGTGCAGAGCTTCAGGCAGTGTTTTCCTACCATTTTATTTTACTTTTTTTTTTTTAATTAATTCCCACACGGTGTTGGTATCTGAACCTTGGGGATGGGAGCGGGAACGTCATGGGAAATCTGTGCCTTAATTTTCTATGTCTTCATTTTATTTTTTTTTTCTTCCTATCTCCACCAAGAATCTGCATAAACCGCTCCTCCACGTATCATTTATTCATACGTATTTTAGCAAGAGAGGCTCTGCCTTGCGATGGAGATATCATTTGCAAAATAATAAGGTCCCTGTTGCTGCAAAAATAGCACCCCCACTCTTCCCCCAAGAGGTCATTCCCTCTAAATTATAAATCTTTTTAACCATTACCTGTGGGTATACATGAGCACAGCACTTAGATTAATTCCAGGTCTTCTTCCTTGTCGCCTCCTTTGCTTTTTTGGTTTTTTTTTTTAAACTTACACATAAACCATTCAGCTCTCTTGAATGTCAGATCTGTATTCCTAATTGGTTTGCATCAAAGGATCTCTTTGCCTTCAGCTGCTGAGGTCCCTGCATTGTGAAGGGACGTAAGTCATAGATATCATCAGATAATTAAGCCGGTATTAGGTGTCGGGAAGTGGTGCTTCCCTTTCTGATCCCCTCCTGTGCCATACGCGGCATCGCAAACACCCGGCAAAGCCCCAGCACACGCTTGTCCCCTCGACTGGGGAGGGAGGGGGTGGAGGCATCGGTGCTACCAAGGAGGTGAAAAAGGGCATTATTTTGCTTTATGGGGTCTTTCCTGCAGCAGGTCACCTTGCACACACAGGGGGAGAGCGGGGCACTGGTGTTTTGGTGTGCAAAAGGCTTTGTTTTGGCCATCCTAACCAGCAGGACACGGTGCAGACCCTCACAGAAGGCACCCATGGGAACCTGGGATGCAAAGCTGGCTTTACATCCCTCCTCCCAAAGGCAAGACCACAGACCCAGCCCTGAGCCCTAATTTGGATCAGCCCTGCCGGAGACAAGGGAGCCCTGCTGGCTTACGCCGGCAGTGAATCCCTCCCTATGCTTACGGCGCGTCGGGGAAGGATGCTTTTATGGGACATCTCCCTGGAGCCCACCCAATTGGCCTCCTCCCGCTCCCTAAACTTTGGACTTTGTTCCCTGCATTTGCCTCGAAAACCACCTGAGGCTAAGCCAGCTGTATCCCAGAAGCTGCTCCCGTGGCCGCTCTTATGGAGGGGAAATTATTAATAACCCAAGGTGTAATTATATATGTCTTAAGCCTCGCTCGGTCTCCGCCGACATCTTTCAAGAGGAGGGAGGAGGGGTTTCAGGGAGACACCTTGCTGTTTAATAAATAAAAGAAGAGGTTCATAAATTGTCTGGCAAGCACATTCCTCACATAGAAATGTTACGGAATAACACAGGATGAATAATAGAAAAGGTTATTGAAAAATTCATAATTTCCAAGCGCCAGTGAAGGCCAGGCTTCCATGCCGTTTATTTGCCAGTAGAAAAGTGATTAAAATATATATTATTGTCCCGTCTATAGGAAAATCTATTATTAAGTGGATACTAGTACGACATTTGAAAAATCCATTTCATTCCATTTAGTGGTGGGAGGTGGGAGCGGAAGGGGGGGGTCTTTCTCCTGCTTTCATGGAGGAAGGTTTTACAGGCGTTTTAGTCAGGCCTTTGGAAAAACAGCAAAAAAATAAAAAGGGGGAGGATTTAATTATGGCCCCTTGCCTCTCAGCAGTGCCATTTGTTCTGCATTTTCATGCCTTTTGCATTAAAAATGCAATGAAATTCCTTCACCTTTATTTATTACTTTAATTGCCGAGAAGGGGAACCGAGGACGGACGGCGGCTTTGCTCTGGGTGGGGGGGGACGGCAGATTTTCTCCGTGGGCCACTTGGGTGATGGGTGCGTTTCTGCCAAGGTTTTTGGTGCTTTTCAGAGGTTCTCATTATCTCACTGGACATCAGGTCAACCTCGGAGGCCTGCACGCAGATGGGGCTTTCCTGCCTGCAGGTTGTGCAGGTGGGGCCGGTGACATTCAGGTCATCACACTGCTCATCCCTCTTGTTTTTAGGTGCTTTGCAATAGCTTTATAAACAATGAGTCTGTGCACAGGTAGTGCTTGCAGACCTGTCCTGAGCATTGGCTTGGGAAGCTGGAGGATTTGGGGTTTTGGGGGGGATGCTGGGTTTGTTTCTTGGGCTTGATCCCTCTCCTAACCCATCCAGGCAACCCAGCTGTGCAAAGCTGGGTGGGAAATCACACCAAGAAGCTTTCTTGACAAAATGCCAGGATTTTGATCAAAATGCCACAATGGTTGGGACTGAAAATAGCTCCGAGTTATCCTCGGTCTTGTCCTCTTGAACAAGTTGGTGAGTGTCTCCCCCCCAAGCGAGCCGCACCCCTGCTGCGTGTTGAGGGCGGGCGTTTTGGGGATGGGAGCCTGGGATGCAGGGGTCTCTGGGCAGACACCCAGGGGAAACCGGTGTGTAAACTTGTGTTGCACCCACGGGATCCGGTTCCCACAGAACTCCATAGAAAAAACACCTTTCCGTAGATGAAAGATACATCATCCAGCAGATCTGTTTGGGATATTTGGGCTTTTTCTCCAAAAGCTGACCTAGGAGATGGGCCTTTGGGCAGGGAAGTTGTGCCATGCATAGCCAGAAGCCCCTACCCCCCAGGGAATACATTTTATATGCTGCCTGTTTACACTGCATTTATCTGCGGATTTAAAGGGAAGAGCCAGACCCTCTGCTCTGTTAATGTCAGTGGGGTTTCATCATTCCACATCAGCCTGGATCCATCCCCCAGAAGAGAGGTGGATGCTTTTCTTCCCCCCTTCCATGCCTTAGATCTTGAGCAGTGTCTATATTTGCCACGTTAATGACTCGGAGCCTATCTCCAGCTCCTCTTTAGTTTTATTCATAGATCCCATCTGGGACTGTCGGAAATAGAAAGGCAAAACCTGCAAAGGAGCCATGTGGCAGGAGGGGACACGAGGCAAATAGTTGCTTCTAAAAGAAAATAACGGTTGGGATTGACTTAAACTATTCATCAATCTGGAAGGATTTGCGACGTATCTTCAATTAAAATAATTTAAAAGCCAGAGCCCTCTTTTTTTTTTTTTTTTGTGGTTTTTAATGAAACGTTTTGATTTTGAGGGAATGTCCAAAATTTAGCAAGGCCTCGTGCAGCTCCAAAAAGCAGCTGACGTCGTTCATCTCTGGAGGTACCTCCATCCGTCCTTCCCTTGCGTGGCAATCCTCAGACCCTGCCTCTCAAATTAGATACCTGAAAGTACATAAAACCCAGCTCTCCCGCCTGCGTCACAGCAGCGGCGCGCCTGAAATGTAGCGGTGTTCATTGTGTAGAGCTCTTTAAATCTGCATGGAAAATCGGGTTGGGAGGACAGGAATATAAAGATCTCACTGCAAAGGAGAACTTAATGTACCCAGAAGCCCTTGATAGACTGCCTGATACCCGGCAGTCGCAGCCGGATGGGCAGCCTTTTCCTCTCCTGCCTAGAAAATATGTCTCTGAGCAGGAGAGGAGACTGTGCTCAGGAAAAATGGCAATATTTGGCAGCAGGGGGCTGCAGCTCAGTGTTCACCCTGGAATTGTGAAGGATGGAGGGGGATTAGGTGGGGAAGGAGCGCGGGTAGGCGTCCAGGCAGAGGGACGACAGCGCGCCTGTAGTGTGTGCGGGGCTCCGTGGTCAGCATGGCAAATTGCTGGCCACAACTTTTGCGATCAGCTATCTCTCCTTTTTTATTTATTTGTCTTTTCTCCCCTGCTCTTGCAATCTGGAGCTAAGCTAGCCTCTTTCTCTAGCTCTCCCTCCCCAGCCCCAGTACCCATCTTGGACGATCTAAATTAAAATCTGTTATCATTTCCCGGATAATCCCCTTTGATGCCCTGAATACAGCAGAATCTGTCCTGCTTCAACCTTGCATGTAAGTGCTGATAGCTTTTGAACAGCTAAATGGCTTTGTATATCTCATACAAATGTCTGTCTCATCCAGGAGCTGGCAAGCACGGTGCGGTCGGCTGGGGAAGCTTTATGAGTTACAAGTGGAATTACTTCGGAGAGATGCTAAGGAGGCCAAACCTTTCAGTACACGTTCCCTTGGCATCTTCTGTCTGGCAGGGACGGGGCTTGCATTGTCTTAGCCTCTCGGAGCAGCTAATTGGCATCGCGGTGCTGATGCAATTGAGGCTTTGCTGTGTGCAGCTCGCTGTGCTGGCGCAAATCTACTGCTCTTTGCTTGCCTGGGCCACAGGTTTGTCCCAAACTGAGCCCCTGAGGAGCTTTGCGTTCAGGAGAGCTCATGCACAGACTTTGTTCGTGGACTTTGTGCAGAGCCGAGGCTGAAATGAGTGTTTGTGCATCTCTGCCAGCCTCTGTTCAGCCCAGCTCCTGGTGCAGTTGATGTACCCGGCTCAGGTACCAGTGCTTGTTCTCCCAGTAGAGCTGATGCTTGTGTTCTGGAGTCGCATCCCCAGCGTGTTTGGCTCTGGTGGAACCATATGTCCCTTTCCACGCTGGCCTTTCTCATCTGGAATGGGGTTGTGGCAGCTCTCCAGACCCTCACTCCTCTGCAGGCCTTCCCTGGGGAGCTGGTTTGTGCTCGGTTGAGCTGAGAGATGTCCTTAGCATTAAACCTGCCCATCTCACCACCGCCTCTCAGGCTGCCTTCCTCACAGAGGAGGTAGGAGGAGATGGAGCCTTGCAGAGGGGAGCTTTCCCCGACGGGAGTGCATTGCAAATCGGCAGAACAGGGCAGGCGTTGGGAGGTAGCAGGCTGCCGGTGCCCCCAGCACATCCCAGGCCAGCAAGCGTGCCTGTCACCTGCTGCAAAATGTAGAGTGTAGCACAAAAACTAATTGCCTGCCTAAAATACAAGCCTCTCCATCTGGGAGAGCAGTCTGAGGAGCAGCCAAGAATCGCTGTAGCTGGTGACGTCTTCGGGCCCCTTCTGAGAACCTGGTGAGATCTACCGGCATCTGGGGAAAGCAGGGGGAGAAAAATCCGTGAGAAGCTGGAAATAGTTTAGTAATGGCCCAGTGACTTGAGCTGATGTGGCAGGGTACAGCTGCGACTGAGAAGCATCTTTACAGCTCTTAGCCCCAGGTGACGGGATATGAAAATGCAGCCCCCTGCTTGAGGAGCTGTGCTTAGCAGAAAGGCCAGAGGAGAGAAGCTGAAGGGGGAAGGAGCCAAAGGGAAAGAGAGGCAGGGTTTTATTTTTAAAAGAAAAAAAACCCGAACCCAACCATTTTGGTTGAAATCTCTTCTCTCTCCACCTTGCCACCCCCAGCCCCCTCAGCTGCCCCCCAGCACACTTGTGCTCCAGACCCTGCCCCAGCCCTGCTGCCCTTCTCTGGACACGCTCCAGCCCCTCAAGGGCCTTCTTGTCCCGAGGGGCCCGATCCTGAGCCCAGCATTCGAGGTGGGGCCTCCCCAGGGCCGAGCACAGGGGCCCCATCCCTGCCCGGCTCCTGCTGGCCACCCCAGTGCTGACACAAGCCCGGGGGCTGGTGGCCTCCTTGGCCACCCGGGCACTGCTGGCTCATGCCCAGCCGGCTGTCAGCCAGCACCCCCAGGGCCTTCTCCACCGGGCACTTCCCAGCCCCTCTGCCCCAGGCCTGGGGCGTTGCCTGGGGTTGGTGCGACCCAAGGGCAGGACCCGGCCCTTGGCCTTGTTAAACCTCACACAACTGGCCTTGGCCCATCGATCCAGCCTGTCCAGGTCCCCCTGCAGAGCCTTCCTGCCCTCGAGCACATCAACATGTAGCAAATGGGTCTGCATCTCTTGGTTAAATTATGGGAGCATCGGTGGTGGGCGCTGGGCCGGGCAGGGGGCTGCCGGGGGGTGCGAGTTTGCTGCAGTGTGGATGGGAGCGGGTAAGGGGGGGCTGTGTTTCCGCAGGTCGATAGGCTTGTGATTCGCTCGGCAGGGAGAGGACAGGAGCACACCGACGCAGCCAGCACCAGCTGCATTCATTTCTCAAAGCTGCCTGCTGCGCAGGAACTCATCTGCCAAACCGGCCGGAGAGCCTGCAAAGAGCAGCTAAGTGGACTTAACCTTCCACCTCTGCTTGTGCTTCCTCAGCAAAAAAAAGAAAAAACCAAACAAACTGATCTTGCTGAGCAGGAGCTTTATCTGAACTAAGGGCTAGGGGAAAGCAGGCAGCTGGGCTGCGGTATGCTTTTGGCTCGGACCAGGCAGCCCTGGCTCCTCCAAGCACCCAGTGTCCCCCTGGAAAGGGGGATTAATGTTTTATTGCTCCTTCTTTCTCTCCAAAGGCTCTGAAATCTCCCAGCTGTGCCAGAGGGAGCTTCCCCTGAGAGGGGAAACCCAGAAGCTGGATGCAAGAGAGGTGTCACGACTGGTGGGGTGCTTCCAAGGTTGGGGCAGGAGCTGACCTTGCCGTGTCAGACCGGAGCTATTCCCTGGGCTTGGCTGGATCACGGCACAGGTCTGCCACATGATCTGGCTCTGGATGGCACCGCTCTGCCTCCCTTCTGGGGGATGATGATTTTCCCCTTTGGGCAGATGCTCGTGGCTGGGGACAGCAGCTGGTGCGTGAGTGTCTGCGGGAAGAGCGGGGCTGGATGCAGCCCGTCCTGTAGCATCCCTCTGCAGAGGTGGGTTGGGATGGCAGAGCCACGGGCACGGTGCGCGCATTGCCCCGCTGCCGAGAGGCAGATGCGCGTGTCCTTGTGGCTGGTGACTCGGGTCCATCGGTGGCTTCTGCCAGTGATGCTGCAGGTGCCCGTGGGCAAGGTCAGTGCTTCCCAGGGCTCTGCCTCGGCTCCTCCCCACTGCAGGGCTGGGATCTTGCTGGCGAACACGGTGGTGGGTATTTTCAGGCTTAGGGATCAAAGCTGGTCACTGTTGTGATGGTTGGGGGGTGTGAGGGAGAGCAATTCCTTGCCTGGGGTGTGAGGATGCTGGGGACAGAGATTGAAGCTTGAGCCCCAAAACAGGCAGCATCCTGATGCCGCTGCGTTTCAGGGGCTGATGCCAATGGGTTGGGTCGGATACTGGTGTGCTGAGCTGCTTCCATCCTCTGCGTCCTCTGGTGTGGCCTTTCCGCTGATGGAGCAGATTTGCTCCCCGCTCTCTCCCCTGCCCCTTTCCCCATATTGAATCCAGAAGAAAAGAAAAAGCACTCACACCCCCCTTAATGAACTCAGCATTAATCGCTTGTGTCAAATCCTTGTGCTAACAAGCTAACGAAATCAAACAGGCCTCCCCAGGGAGAGCCAGGAAGTCAACACAGATCCATTAAAATGGTAATTTTGTATTTTTCACCAAGGCATTTGTCACCTCTTGCCCTTGTGCACTCGTTAGTGCCTTGGCCTTTACATTATAGGGTTTGTTTTTTTTCAAAAAAAAGCAAACCAAAACAAAAAAAACCCACCCCCAAAACCCAAACCACAAAGCCAGCCTTCTTCAGCCTTTTTCCCCTTCTTCTTCCTCATTCTGGGAGAAGCTGAGCTGTGCGCAGGGGAGTGTGTCTGCCTATAGACCATTATTTTGGCTTTAGTAATGGAAAGCGCCTGTTGCTTCAGAGCCAACCGCTTTTCTCCTGGGGGATTGGGAAACTGATCCCACCCCCTCCAAAAAAAAAAAGTAACTTATGAGCATTTTGCTTGAATCCAAGTGGTAATTTAAGGTCACCCATTTTTCGTGGGCTTGTAATAGTTTCTTGCTTGTGAGGTTTCTGCGGACCGCTGGGAAATCATAGAAATATTTGCAAATCCCAGGGGATTTTGCAAATGTTGTCTGTGGTGTGCTGAATGCAGGAGGTAGGGGCTGGCTGCTGTTTGCTGCTCCCGTTATACAAAGTTAGTTAGCCGGGAAGCGTGCTGAAGGAGCAAGCTTTTATTAGGCAGCCAGAGAAGGTGGACAAACCCAGTGTTCCTTCACCAGGGCTCAATCAGATCTGGCTTTTCAGCACAAAAGCTGCTTTTTCCAACTGCCTCAGCTGCTCTAATAAAAGATATCACTTCTCCCCTGCAAACCTCGCTGCTTCATCACGGCTGTGGTGGGAAGGCTGTTAAAATTGCCATGCATGCAGCAGAAACAAGGACTTATTGAAATGCAGCATCTCGAGAGCAGCCCAGGAGAGGAGGCGCTGCCCTGACAGGCAGGAGCCAAAGCGATGCCGCTCGGGCTTTGCATGGGTTAGGGAAGGCCAGTTTGCTGCCCAAGTGCTTCGGTTTCCCCATCAGTAAAACAAGAACAAGGAAATATCCTTCCTGGTGAGATCTGCATATGGAAAATGCCACAGGAGGGCCTGCAGATTGCTGTTGTGTCGGAGATGCTGAAAACCAATGTGGTTTTAAATCAAAATAGCCCTTGCTCGCTGTGAAATAGTCATGAGCACAAGGTAGGGCGTGGGTTTGGTACGGGGGTCTCCTTCACCTTTTCCAGTATGGGTAGCTGCTCAGTTAAGTGACGGGTTCCCTGTGACTAAAGTCGCTCAGTGCCCGGCCTCTGCTGAAGTGGGGAGGGTTTTGTGGTGAACCTGCAGCTCTCTGAGGCGGGGGCTCTCTCATCTCTCAGCTGCGAGCACAATTAAATACACCTTAACGACGTGTCAGGCGGTGTGGGGATGTGAGCACGATGGCAGCATTTCCCTGTGGAGCCTGCCATGTAAAATACAATGAATAATCATGCCTGTCCTCCTCTCCCCACACGGAAATATTCCAATAAATAAATAAAATAAATGACATTTTTCCATTTCATTAAATTTTTCCTCCTTTTTTTTTTTTTCTTCCCTTTCTATCTTTCATCAAAGCTCTCCCTCTGGTGAGCAATTTCCAGGCAGCGTGGCACGTAGTGGCTCAGAGGAGAGGATCTGCCATAGTTGATGCGTTTCTCATCTTCTTGTCGTCCCATTTTCCGGGACGAGGGGGACTGGTGGTTCTCCTCCCCGGACTGGTTTTGCTTGCCGTGATCCAGCCGCCCACCACGCTCTCCTGGAGCTGCTGCCACTTGCACCCACGAGCTTCTGCCTGGCTGATGGGGGAGGAAGCCCCGTGTGGTTAGGAGGGGCTTGATTTTACTTATTTAATGTTAAAATGGGGCCTGGGAGTGGGTTTCAGTGCGGGGATGGCTGTAAAAGTGCAGGAGCCAAGGAGGGTTATGTGTGCGTGCACCGTGGCAATGCCATGGGCATTCTGCAGGGCTGTGGAATCAGGATTAATGGCTCCAGCATCCTTCAAGCAAACTGTATCTCAGAGCGCTTTCTAGAGTTAAATGACACAAGACGGTGGGTAATATATGGTGTAAATCGCAAGAAAACAGCAGCACAAAGCTATGGCAGGGGGAATAAATTAAAGCCTTCCGTCACAAAGCCAATAACGGGGAAAGGGGGAGTGGAGAGGTGGAAACAAGGGAGAGGGATATTTATTTTCAGATGAGGTATGAAAGCAGTGGAGAATCAATGACTAGAACATATAGCATCTCATGCGTATCACCAATATATACACAACCCTTGCTGCCAGCCCCGGCCAGATGCTCGGGGGGGAGCTGAGGGTGCCCGGTTTCATCAGCCAATGTTAAAAGTGATGCAGCGTGTGCCTGGCTCATGGCACCAGGCTCCTGTGCTGAGGTTTCTCCCCTTTTGGGCTTTTTTTTGGGGGTGTTTTTTTAATTTCTTCTTTTCAGAGGTGCTGACAGCTTTTGAAATACCCCTCCTTAAAGTGTCTCAAGCTGGGTCCATCTTCCTTCCTCTTAGTTGGCCCTTCAAGGCCAGTCGTGTCTGGTCTCACCCAGCAGATGCTGTGAACCTCATGTAGAAAACTGGATTTAGCCTCACACCTTCCCCAAACCTCCCGGAGGAGGAAAGTATCATGCGTCAGGCTGGTAATGGGATACTAAAGGTGAATTTTTACAACATAACTGAGGTAGCAGCATGGTTGTAGTGAATCTGTAGAGCCTAAATCACTTGGGAAAGCAAGGCATGAGCGCCCCACCCCCTGCAATGCCAGGATGTCGGCAGTTTTAATTTATATGATTTATTCAAGGTGGTATAGTGGAGCGGGATGAGTTCCTCGTGAAGAAGCAGCATCTTTTCCAAGCCTGCTTTTATCAAGGAGGGGATGGGGGGGGGGGGGCAGCAAGGGGAGGAAGATCCCTCGCGCACCTTGTTCGACAAGTTTGCAAACCAGGGAGCAGGTTTGCAGGCGTCCTCACGTCCCTGGCTGTGCCGGGGAAATCTGTCTGCTGCTCCCCGGCTCCCCGCTCGCTCCTTCTGATAAGGTAATGAGATGCAAGTCTTTGGTGTGTTTGACAAGCTGCTGTCCTACAGCGCGAGAGCCGAGAGTGCTCAGAGGCTGGGAGAGGAGATTAATTAATGCTAAAAGACACAGTTTGATGTGGCAATGAAATTTCGATTATAATAATCTCTAATTATCTTGTAGCACAAGTGCCTCGGCTCTCCCAGGTGTCTTCCCCAGTTTGAAATTGTTATTTGTCAGCATCGGAGAGAGGAGCCGGTGCAGGGGGTGCACGTGTGGTCCCTTGGGATGAGGAGCCCGTCTTCTGCCAGGGCTGTCCCTTAGCAGGGACGTCTGTCTGCCTCCGTGGACCCCGTCAGTACGCACTGTCCCAAATCAGGCTAAAATGGGGGAGTTTGGGTCTTTAACGCGCTTTCCATAGGGTGTAATTTTCGGAGCGTAGGGAGCCAATCTGAGGTCTGTGCAGCTGTTTTGTGGCACTTCCACTTTGCCTTTCCAAAGCGTGTCATTCAAACACCTGGTGCCTCATGTTTTTTATTTTTTTTTCTGAAGGATTTTTCTCAAAATCAAGTCCGCTCCCAGGGAAAAGGTTGGTCTTGACAAAATGACCCTTTGCCCAGGAATGCCATTTCCTTCAGCAGGCTTCTAGGTGCTTTACTGCCTATCCTCCAGGCTCAGCGAGCTTTAAAGTCCTCCTCTTCCTATCCCATCAGCCTGAGCCTTTCTACCCTAATGTCTTCACCGTGAAACTGTGACCTGTCTCCTCCCAGAGGGACCGTGTGGCCTTTCGCAGAGGGCCCCGTGAGCGGGGCTGGACGGTCGTGCTCCATGCGCTGAATAGCAGATGGACGTGTTAGCATCTCTAGGAGCAGGAATAATTGGCTGCTGCACTCGGTGAGGGTTGTAAGGAGGTCTGTGCTGTTCCAAATAATATTTATCTATTTAAAATGGTCTCAGGAGAGGAAGCATCCTGTTTTTGAAGTCGCTGCCCCTGTGGTGTGCTCGCCATACAGAGTCTCAATTTACCCGGTGCTTCTTGGGGTTGCGGAGGCAGGAGGCATCCTTTAGCCACCATCCTCCTCCAGCCCTGCAAAGCCTGGCTGGGTTGCCCTCCTCCCCAGGGGCTGCAGCAGGATGGGGGAAGGCAGGGTGCGTCACCGAGCCCGGGGTGGGGAAGGGGTGCAGCGTGTTTCTGGCCATCATGACCTGTTGCACATTGTTGGTCAAAGCATCTTTGCACTTGCTAAGACGCAGAAGCATGGGGGGAAAGCGGCCAGCTGCAAGTGAAGCAGCTTTCCCGAAGCCCTCCCCACGCCTTCACCCTTATGGGTGATGGAAAGTCACCCTCCGGTCCCTCACTGCCCTCTGATGCGTCTCTGCTGTGAGGGGGCAGCTCCAAGCCTCCCAAAGCTGCAAACTTCAAGCTTGCTGCATCCCACCCTTGCACTTCTGCATCTACAGAGAGAGGGGAAGGGAAAACAACATAAACCACACACACAAAAAAAAAAAAATCCCTGCGTGCGTTGTTGTGAGTCGCAGATCTGTTTGTAAATGAGCTTGGGGGCTCGCCGGGTAAAAAAGGGGATGCTTTGTAAATCCTATTTCACTTCACCAATGAGCTGAGAAACTCTTGGATAATGGGTTATGAGTTGTAGATCTGTTTGACTGCATTGTTGCAAAATGGGAATTGTTTTGCAACATAGATTCTTAATCACTGAGGCATCTATGATTGAATGCGTCGAAAATTGGTTGAAATTGAAAGTTAACTATACTGCAGACGGCTTATTCTTGTGTATAATTGAAAATAAATTCTAATAACTCTTCTTGAAAAGGGCTGCCAGGAGGAAAATTCCAACCTTGTCCTGTCCTCAGCCCCCACCTCCAAACCCACAAACCCTCTCCCCTCCCATCTGATCCTTCTCTTCTCCATCCCGTGCAGCTGGGAAATAAAATCCAATCTCTGCATGTCACTCCCTGCATCAATAGCTGTAAAATATATAACTTGCAAATAGTTCCTGTCGTAGTGCCCGGGGATGGGAGCGGTAGAAGGAACTGGAGGAGGTGGTTGGTTGTGCAACATGTGATTGCACCGTGGGGTAAGGTGCAAGAATAAAATGTCAGCAAAGGGAGCGTCAAACCTTCTTGCAGCCTCTTGCATGGGCAGCTGCAAATTTGCAGGAGCTGAGGGCATGGCCACTCATAGCCTAAAAGCATTTCCTTTGGTGTGTGACCAAGCACGGAGGTGCCTGGCCATTCCCAAGGCATCTGCTCTGGGCGCAAATGAATTACTCCTCGGTTTGCCCATGGAGGTGATGAAGAGATCAGGGTCTTGCTGGCCAAATATTTCTGTTCTTCTCTGGAGCGTTCTGCAGCGTTCACGGGATGGTTAATGGCGGAGAGGAGGTCAGCTGCAACTCCTACATGCTCTCTTGTAATTCAAGATCCAAGGGATGTCCTATGGAATTTAAAATTAACAGAATTAAGCCTGATGCAGGGGAATTTTATATCCTTAATAAAATTTAAGCATGAATGCAATTGCCCTGAGAGACCTGCTGCCCCAGGTTATTATGGAGGCTGAGAGTTTAGCAGACCTCAGGAAGAATTGACTGCTCTGGAGAATAACGTCATCTGGCGTGGTACGGTGCGGGGGAGAAATCTCTAACAACGTGGTTCCGACAGTACTCAAGGGATAGCAACGGCTGACTCGGGTCTCAGTGCACTATACGGTCTTCTGGAACGTCTTTCTACATTGACTAGACCTCTGCTACCCCCATGCCAGGTGACTCCTCCATCCTCGTCCCACCTGTGTGCCTGCTGTCCCTGAGGACTGCAACGTAACCGTTGCCTTGCCGTTTCCCCTCCAGCCACCTCCACGGCTGGGCTCCTCGTGCTCTGGGAGTTTTGGGGTTTGAGAGAAGATGATGTACACAAAAGGTCCTGCCTCACCATTTTATGCAGATCACAGAGGTGAGAATCAAATGGTACCTTGCTTTTTGCAAGCTTGCGGCAGTCTGCTGGGGGATTAGTGTTCGTGGGACGAGAGGTCAGCGTTGCTTGACAAAGAGAAGGGACTTCTTTTTTTCTTGCAGGGCTCTGCACTGCGCTCGAGCTATTTTTATTCCTTTTTCCACCCTCGTGATGGGATGAGGCAGTCAACACGGTGCTTTCATGGCCTCGTTTCAGAGAGGGCTTTGCAGAAGTTGAAGAGATGAGTTATTATTAAGTCCTCGTCGTGCTAAAGCTGCTTTGAAGCCACACCTGGACCCGCTCGCGCTCTAAGCCTGGACCACCAAAGAAGAGAGGGCATGGCAGTACCCAGGGATGGGGAACAAAAAAAGAAAAGCTTTTTTTGTGTGTGTTGACTCTCCTTTGGTTGCTTGGGGAAAGCAGGTTGGGCTCTCTTCTGTGCTGCCCAGAAAACTTTGGGCAATGCTACCTCCTTCTGGAAGAGTACCATGACTTTTATAGGGGATAATACCTGTTTAAAGTTGGGTTAACTATGGAGTCCTTCATCATTACTTAAAGTTATCATCAAAATTTGGCATTTGACATCTTTTGGGAAAGCGCCAGCAGTGAAATAAAGCAAGCAGTAGACCGAAACTCAGCCTGAGCTTAGCGACATTTTTGCTTGTATCAGAAAAGTTGCACAAAATCAAGTAAATTGATTTTAAATCAATTTATTTAAAATGGTCCAAACTGCTAATACAGACAGAACTAGTTTAACCTTTGCTTAAATTGATTTGGTTTGCAACAGTAAATTACCGAGTGAGACTGAACTGATTTAATGGAGGGTTAAGCCTGTTTAAGTGTGTCCATTTTGGGGGTTTTCATTGGCTCGGAGAGCGAGGATGGCCCAGTCATTGGGAGCTCGTGGGGGACTCGGGAAACCTGATTTTTCTTTCTTGCTCTGCCACAGATGTTGGCAAGTGTCCCTCTCTGGGCCTCGGTTTCCTACATGTGATGGGGGATTATAAAGTTTTCCTGTTTTGTAGGAGCGTTGTTGCCTTGGGACCTTGGTGGTGAGAAGTGGACACCTGAGGGGTTGTCGGTCCTGAAAGAAATGGCTACTTCTTTACTAAATCAAGTTAAAAACAATTATAAAGTAGCTGCAAACACTTGTAATTTGAGTTGGCCAGGCTGAGCCAGGGCCATATTTTGGTTTGCAGGGTGGAAAAATGTACATTTTTCTAACACGAGCTCTAAAACCCACCCTGACTCACTGCCAGCATCCCTCCTCTGCCCATCCAACCCTGTATTTAAGGACGTGTTTGAGCATCTCCTCCAGGATGGGGGAGGGCTGCGTGCTCCGCAGTCGTGCACCTTTTGTTCTGTAATTTGTCTTTTGGTGCTCTTCAAAGAGATGGAGGGATGAGCTGGGGCTGCACCAGCTTAAGCTGGCTCCTCCAAGGCTCGCCACTACTGAGACCTGGCGGAGAGTTTAATGTTAAGGTGGTTTTCCCGTATGCCGGAGCAGCTCAGACCTTGGTCTTTGGGAGCGGAGGAGCCTCCGTCCACCTGAACAAGTGTTTTTCAGTGGATAGTAAATTCGCCATGTTGCTTGTCTGGGAGTGATGTGATTTGAATTAATCAAAATGCTCAACTGCAGGAGGAAAAAAAAAAAATAGGGTCTAGATTGATGGAAGAAATGGAGTGGTGATAACTGTGTTTTAATCCAGTAGCTGAGGGCTTAGAGCGGCCGCCTGGGAATCAATCCTCCGCTTTGCCTGGGGAATTTGGGCCCGCAGCTCGCCGGGAAGCACTGAAGGACATTGGCAGATGGGAGGTGCTGGGCTGCCCTCCTGCTTGGAGCTCTCTGCTTTGTATACCAATAGGTATTTATTAATTAGGAATCCGAGTGGCTCCCTCGTTCAGAGGTTAGGCTACTCGCTAGGGAAGCTCTGGTCCCTATTCTCATTAAGGTTTAATTATACAAAGTAAAATATCATCAAGAGGAGGGAGCGAGTCCCCCTGAATGCTATATGAGGGGTGGCTGGCCATATGTCGGCAAGCGGGAGATGGACACGTCTTGGGGTCCCTATGGATGGGGGAAGCTGAATGGCTCCATCTGGGGCAGAGGGTCTTGGGCAAAGGGGGGGGCCTTTTGACTTCTCCCCTTTGAAGAGCTGCGGTGTGAATTTGGGGTATCCAGCCTGCAGCAGCGGTGGGTGTAGGAGAGCGCTAATGCCACGGAGGTCGGTCGGCGCCCGAGCAAATCCAGGTATTGCCGTGGAATGAATGGCAGAGGATCCGAGGCTGCTGTTAACTTAAATACCCATCTGTGTGCATCCTGGAAGCCTATAAATTTCAAGGGATAATTAGTAGCTGCCATACAGAAAGCAATGGGGTGCTAACCACTTTCACTCGAGTTTTGGAGCATCTTCTGCCTAGGCAGTGGAGCCGTGGGGAGGAAGGACAGCGTTGCCCCTCCTCAGACCCACCGGAGGGTCCGACACCAGCTCAGCCACTTGCACAGGGGGCTCGTCCCTGGGTGGGGGGGATTTAGGGCATGGGAGGACTTGGGGTGTGGCGTGTACATGGATGGCTTCATTTTGAATTGGAGAAACGGTGCTTGGTCAGTGAAAGCGTCTCACCTCCCTGTCCGAGGTCACCCCAAGCTCTTGCTGCCTACAACCCTTGCCTCTGCCGCATCTCCAGGTCCTTTACCGTGGCAGGCACCTTGATCCTGGCTTTTACAGTGTGAAACTGAGGCAAGGAGCTAGACAGTTGTTTTACTACCAAGATAAAGACATCTTTCTTAATTTCTTGCTGCTCCAGGCACCGGACTGCAGCTTTTTGTTCCTGGTGTTCCTGGGTGGCTGCGGACAGGGCAGAGTCAGACGGACATCGTGGGCTCGGCCTCGCCGCGAGGAAGGGAGGCTTTAATGAGTTCATGTTTTGGAAGCGCTCTCGACTCTTCAGGTGAAAGTTGCTCTCCAGGAGAAGTGCAAAGAGCGCTGATTTGCATTCTTATTGCTGGCAATATCCATAGGGAGAGAATGTCAGAACAGCTGTTATGTCAAATTACCTTCCTCCAGTAACAGGGGATTTTATCTGTCATCTCGTGGAGGGCAGAGGCATTTGCACCCCTTGGGGGAAGCCTGGTTGTGCATATTTTTTGTATCTACTGCTTTGCGAAATGACTTAGCCTAGCCCGGCGCGGTGCAGGAGAGGCCCTGGGCGAGCAGCTGAGCGAGATGGGCAGCAGGTTGAGGGATGGAGTGGAGCAAAGGGGACGGGGCGAGGGCTGGGGGGCAGCCCAGGACGATGCCCAGGTCCTTGACCAGCCTGGGCTGTCGTAGCAGCTCAGTCTGTCCTGTGTCATGAAACGTTTATTACAGGCTTTCGATATAATTTCTTAATTAACTCAAGCGATGGCTTTATTTCTTGCAACTCATTTCCAAAGGCTTAATTTTATTTCTACACAAAATTAATATTTTATTTTTTTTCTGCTCAGAAGTAGTACCCGTGACCATGCAAGGGGGAAGAGGAGGAAGCTGAGCCAGCATGGCTCCTCGCACCAAAATGTTTTTGCTGCTGTCTGTGTTTTCCTAAGCAGCCATCAAGTTCTAGTGACCATTCGCAGGGAGGAAAAAATAAAAATAAAACCAAGCCTGGATCAAGATCATTAAAAGGCTCCATCTGGACTGAATTAAGGATGGGCGATGGCAGCAGGACTTGGCCCTGCGTGGTCTCTGTTGTGCCCATTGCAGCCAGGGGACAGCCAGCCAGACTATTTTTATATTTAGGCAAGATCTGGGGGCTCACAAGAGCCTCCAGATGTCCTTTGTGCCTCTTGGCTGTTTGGGCAGTAAAAACTTGCAGTGGCGGCGGGGTGCTGAGCACGGGTTCGGTGCATCTGGACTCTCTGTGCCTGCGTGTGCAGGGCTGGCTTTGGGGCAGGGATTGCCCTTTGGTTTCATGCTCCTGCAACGCAAGGGCTGCGATCCAGGGCAGGGCTGCTGAATAGCAAAATGAGGTGCTGATGGTCTCACCCCCCACCTTATCCTGCCGCGAGCCCCCCATGCAGCCCTGCCCTCCCCTGCTGCTAACGGGGCACACAGAGCTCAGGCTGGTTTCATGCGTGGGGACCCATCATAAAGCTCCAGCCTGGGAGCGGAGGTTCAGTCCCAACAGCGATGAGTGGTGCCTCATTTTCCCCTTCCTTGAAGTCGTGCTGATGCTTTTTCTTAGGTGCTTTGAAACATATCAGGGCCTTTAGGAGAGCAAGGTACTTCTGCTGGAGTCCACGTGAAAGGCTCCAGGCTCTTGAGCCTCTTGCTCGGACAGCAGCTTGGAGCAGCTCTAAGCCAAGTCGCATCTGATGGGGAATCTCTCCCTTCCCCTGCCGCTAATCCCATGTGCGCAGTCCAGCCCTAAGCTGCTCAGTGGCATTAGGTTTCTAAATAAGCTTCAGATGGGATGGGGCACCCCTGGGGGAGGGCCACAAATAGAGCTGGGTGTCCCCAGACGGGTGAGCCAGAGAGCCCCGAAATAGCCACAGCCCGGGTCAGATGGGTTCGATGTCCACGGCTTCCATTTCAAACACTTTGGGATTAAATCACCTCCCCTAAATCCCAGCCTGTGGCCAAGCCTGGGAGCTGGGACTGAGTCCTGCAAGGGCTGGGACATCCAGGCTCTGCTCGACATTGCCTGCGTCCCTGCTGGCGGTACCCCAGGGATGTGACTGTGCCCTGCGCCCCTGGGTCAGGTGGTGTTAAATGTTCTGTGTTATTAATTGTAGTGCCTGGATCAGACTTGCAAGCTTTGATGCATAATTCCTTTGCTGTGCTATTGTTCCCGTGCTCCGAACATAAAGAGTCTAGGGCGAGTTAAGCGCTGGAAGTGAGGCAGAGGGACACTGGGAGTTATTAAATCTCTGTAGTCTTTCACAGGCTCCATAATTCATAATCCTGAAATGCACAGGCTGATAATTGCCCTAATCACTGGAGAAACATGGCCAAAATGTACTGAAATAAGCCATAAAACTCATTACAAGATAACAAGATTCTATCTATTCTCGAAGGTCGCGTTAAAGCTCGGCAGGTCAGGGAGTTAATCACCTCCTCCAGCAGAAGCAAGGCCGATAAGCGGCGGCGTGGGGCGCGTGCCCGCAGCCTGCCTCTGCCCGGGTCTCGCCTGCCCCTCGCCCCGTGGCACCCGCCCTGGGGTGGAGAGGGACGCAGAAGGGATGGGGTGCAGGTGGTCTGGGCAAGCTGGCGTGTGGTTGCTGACGTTTGGCTCAGCAGGGAAGAAGTATTTGCCCTCGGGAGACCAGAGACAGGGCTGGGGGGGCTGAGTTTTCCCTTCTTGTCCAGAGAAGCAGCAGCCTTTCCAGAGCGGTGATGCTTCCCTCACCGTCTGCTGCAGCCCAGCGCTCCTGTAGGACACGTGTCCCATTTTCTGCTACTTTCCACGAGCAACCGAGCCTTGGTAAAACACAGTTTCAGGGAGGGATCCCTCCGCAAAATTTTTTGGCAGGGTGTGATGCCGTGCGCCCTGTTTTCCAGGGGGTGGATAGTTCAGTTGCTTTCTTCTCCTCCGTTGCTCCTGGTGCGTATCGGCTTTGCTCCAACCCAGGTCCGTGCTGCGTTATTTGTGTCCTGGCTGCTGAAATGTTGCCTGGGGGGGACCCACTTCAGCTCCTATTTGGGTAATGGTCCCCACAGGGGGATCTCTTTGAGCCAGGTGACGGACTCTGCGCTTATGCCCCTCGGAAGCAGCTGCAGGTGCTCCCTGAGCCAGGGGATGGCCGTGGGCTGGCACCACCGGCAGCCGCATCCCCGCTGGATTTGTAGTGATGGATACCAGGCGCACAGCTAATCCATAATCCTCGGTAAATGCTGCTGATGAGTCAGTGCTCATTTAACATGAAATAGCCCTCCTGTGAAATCCATCTCCTCGGATTTAGCAGAGCTGCTTGTTGACTAAATATTAATTGGTTATTAAAAGTATCGGTGAGGGGGAAGAAATTATAAGTTTCCCCAGAGCTGTGGCTCATTCTGCCTCCCCTGCGCCTGCCCTTTCGTGCCCTCTGTACACAGGGACCCTTGCTTCTTCTGTGCCTGAGCCCTCCTTGCTCAGATTTGTTATCCTCCTTTTATTTACCTCTCTTAGCCTTGAAGAAATTGCAGGGAAGGGAACCGAGGTCCCCTCGTACTGATACTAGCAACACCTCCGCGCATCCCTCCTTCTCTGACCTAATCCTCCTTCCTTTTTCCTTCTTTTTTTCATGAACTTTTAAAGAACAATTTGTTTTTCCCTCTCCCCTGCCTCAGGGGAGATAAATGCAACAAGAATAAGGGTTGGTGCATGGGATACTGGGGAGCAAGAGGGGCTGGGTGGTGGGATAGGAAAGTGTCTTCTGATGTCTTCCAGATCACACCAAATCCTGCTGTGGATGGGGCTGCTGGAGGGAGCTGTGGGTCTGATGGGAAGCTGTGAGCGTGGGGACTATGGGAGCTGTGCCTCCCCCTCCATTGTGCTATAGCTGCAGGATAGAGGCTTTCAAGCCTCGAAGGGGCTGAGGACCAAAGCATCTCCTCTCCTGATGCTTGGGCGGCGGGGGGGTGAAGTGAAGAAGACCCTGGGGTTGTTTACAGATGTTAGGAAAGAAGGTTGTTGCTTGAAGATTAGCAATAATACTCCCTAAGGGACGTAGCGTCCCTCCACGTTGCTGCTTGGGGAGGATCCATTTGTTTTGCTGTGGCTGGAATTGAGCATTTTGAGCAGAGATTTGGGAGAAATATGTGCACCCAATGCAAACTTCGGTTGCTTATCGGGAGGGTGGTCAGTGGCAACCTGGCTCTGCGCTTGGTGCCAGCCTGAGCGGACCCACCACAGCATTCGCGGTGATTTGCAGTGATTTTCTTGTGGACAAGCTGTCGGGTGGGATTTTAAACAGGAAAATCATGTCAGTTGGAAAAACACATCCCTTTTTTTCAGTAAGAAATGAATAAAAGGAATGCTTTTTGTGTGCTTGCACGGACCTGTGCCCTGCTGGGTGACAGGAGCAACAGTTTAAAGCTGTCATACATTTTTCTGTCCACTAATCCTCCCTCCTGTTCCATGAGAGATGGCGGAGAGCCCCATGGGTCCTGCAAATGAAGGTCCCCACAGGTGCAGAACGTGTTGCTTTGCCCAGTGTGAAAAATCAATAAATATGCTTGCTGCAAAAAAAACCACAATACACAGGAAAACTTGCTACAGAGCGGCGAGGAGGGAGAGCAAGAGCTCCTCTCAAAGGAATTACTTGTTTGAGAGGGAAACCCTAGAAAACCAATAATAAAGCCAAGCACTTTGCTGGGGAAGTAGAATAGCATCAGACTGGGGATGCTGTGGGCACCCTGCGGGAGGACACGTGCCTGGTGAAAAGGTTTCGCCTCTCGCTCTGGGTTTTCCAGAAGCGTTTTTCTCATGTTTCCACTCAAGCTTTGCAGCCCTGAGTGGAGCCGCTCAATGAAAAGGGGTTGGTCAATGAGAAGGGGCTGCGGTCCCTCTCTGCATTCCTGGAGCATCCCTGCAGCCGGGCTGTGGGGATGCTGGGCACCTTCCCTGGCTTCGGCGGGACTCTGTCCCCATCTAGCGATGGCTGCGCCGTGGCTGGCACTGCCGCAGCCTCAGCTAGCCCAAGAGGGCTCCGTGCTTTTTTTGCTTGATTGCTCCCACGCGATGGGAAGAAGCTAAACTTGACCCCTGCCTGCTCGGGGCTGCCTTCACCTCCCTGCCCGGCAGCACCGAGCGCTCGCCAGGCAGCACGGGGGAGGAGAGTTCATCCCACCGCAGGAACTTCTGCTGTTAACGCTAAAATTGGGAGAAACCCCATGAGTTGAAGGGGATGAGGAGCAGCCAGGCTGTCACCACTCCTGGTTTTATGGTGGTGTTTGAAAAAGCAACTGGTAATTCATTAGAGCGGGCTTTGTTTGCCCTGCTCCGGGCTGAGGCAGCAGAGCAATTAGGGCATCCTCTAAGCAGGTATCGACCACGGGTCTTTGCAGGAAAGAGGAGGAGAGGGGTTTATATCTCACGTACCCACTAAAGCGAGGTGCGGGACCAGCAGGCAGGGTTGGGGTGTCAGGCGTTTGTGCGTCTGGCGAGGGGGGGAGGAGGGAGGTGAGGACGGAGCTCCGGCAGCCGACCGTGGCCTTGCGACCGCAGGTGACGGAGCGCTCGTGCTCCAGCCTCCCGTTACGAATGGGGGGGACCACCGGACCATCTCAGTCTGGCGGTTTGCAATAAAACCCCACCGCCCATCGCAAGCACAGTGAATTAAGCCAGTCTCAAGGATTTCTTTTGTGCACGTGTTACTCTCTGTAGCAGCCATTGACTCTGCCCAGGAGCGGGCAGGTACCAGGGTCGGTGTATTTGCAAACAGCAGACAGGAGGCCGGGGTGGGCTTTTGCAGCAGGACGTACTCTCCTCCTGCCAGAGCATCCTGCGTGCCCCATCTGTCATGCTGCTGCTTCGGCATGCGCCCTGCCTGCGTGCAGGCAATCACTGTCACCGCTGTCAGCGCCGGCAGCCCGCGCCCCTGCCTGCTGAACGGCGGGGCAGGCAGGCAGCAGCAGGCTCGGAGAGGCATATGGATGGGTGCAGGCGGTTCTACATCTGTTCCTCCCATCAGCTCCCTGCAGGAGTCTGCGCTGCCACGTTAGCGCGATGCTCAGCCTGAACGAATAACCCCCACATCGTCAGCAGGTCTTAAATATACCCCCAGACTTCCCATTCAGGCAGCACACGTGGCTGCAGATGCTTTGCAAAGGGATGAGGTGGGATGAGGCCAAATTTCTCCCCCCTTCTGGTTAGAACAAGTGAGACTGTACATCGCATTTGTACACGTTTGAGGTTTTCAATACGTAGCTCGTATACCAGCAATAAGTGCGCTGTAAAAGTGGGCAGGTGGATGGATGGAGATGGTAAAACTTCTCTTTAATAATAAAAATATCTTTTTGTACTAAGCTTTCCTTAGCATTAGGGCCTGTTAGGCTGCAGGCAGCACTGTAAAAGATGAGGTAGGATCCTTTTGCTTGAATTGTTCAGGAAAGAGCTGGTAAAAGCCCCGCGTGGGTCAGTCCTGAGCTGCAGGAGGAGCGGGAAGGCTTCTCAGATTCCCCTTGTTCTTGGATTTCCCATCCCTTAAATGGGAACAATCGGTTGGGAAGCGCCGCGGCATGCAAAGGCGGAGGCCATCGAAGCGCTCAGCTTCGGTGCATTGAGACAAACTCCTCCGCGTCACCTCCCCACCACCATTTCTCCCCCTTTATTTGTTATTTTGCTTTTCCCCAGCTCTTTCCTTAGAGGGGAAGCAGCTATGTGCACACGTGCGTGTGTGCACGCGTGTGCCTGCGTGTGGCAGGGGGAGGTGGGCATCGGCGCAGCGAGGAGCGAAGAAAGCCATAATGGATAGAAAACTGGACTCAAGGAAACATTTTGAAAGTAGATAGTCCTTTAAAAGGGGGGAAAAAAGAGGAAGGGAAGTGGGAGGAAAATGTCTTTCAATTTTTGCCATTTCAAAGCTTTAGGCTGACCTGATTTCAAAGAATGCGTATGGAATACTTTCCCTTTTTCTTCTCTTTTTTTCCCCCTAATAGGTAAGTGACATTTGATTCTACTCATCCCTATGGCAAAGTTGGATTTTTGGGTTTTTTTTTTAAAGCGGGGGGGATAAGACGTGCAGGAAAGGAGCCGTACGGGCACAGCGGCCGGTGGCGCCGGGAGAGAGGGATCAGAAAGCTGCGCAGGTAGGTGGCTCCGAGCGGGGACCGCCACCGACCCGGGGAAGGGGCACAGCCCTCGGGGGACACGCAGCCACCGTGGCTGTCACAAAATCCTCCGTTGTGTCCAGTTCTGAGAAAAATCATTGGGAAGAGCTTCAGGAGGGGCCTTCCCGGCAGCCCTTGGGAAGCAGAGGGAGATGCTGGTGGGCAGGAAAAGCACGTGCCTTGGGGTCAGGAGCGTGGGCACGGGGCTCGCCCCACATTTCTGGGTGGTGCCGTGGTTTTTTGATGGGCTGGATGTGTTGATGGTCAAGTGTATGGATGTGGCGGCTCGCTGATGCTTTCGCAGCCTGCTGCTTGTTCATCCCTTTTATTAACCATGTTGGGTGTAGCAACGCTTTTGGTGCGCTGGAGTAGGGGAAAAACATGAGATACACAGAAATTACTCCAATTAGCCCATAGAAATACTATCTTAGCTCCTGGACTAAGTACTGCAATGAAACTAGGCATCTCCTTGCCTTTCTGCCCATCCCCCTCAGCCCCAAAAGCTCCTAGGGCAGGGCTGATGGGGCAAACCTCGCGCTCGCGTTACTGGGCTGCAGGCAACGTGGGAACCGCACCACGTGAATATCTGGGATGGTTTAGTGGGAGTTGGGTTTGCTGATGGTTTGCGGTAGGAATGAGGTAATTTCTTGGGGGCCTTTCCAGACTGATTTTCTGCGAGCATGCTGACTTCTGAAAATCTGGCCTTGCAAGGCAAACCTAAATTACAGCAGTAAATGCCCTGGGCACTGTCCAGGAATGGGTGGGAAAGAATTATTGTTTCCTGCCTTGCTTTGCTCTGCGGCAAGTTATCTTTATAACCAAGTATATATGAGCAGGACAGGGTATTGCTGAGCGGGTATGCGGCTGCAGGGCTTATCTGGAAGTCTAGCAAGAAAAAAAAGTAGCTGTAAACAACAGTGAAAAATCCTACCTAAGCCAACAGCAGCACGTTCTTTCTCTCCCGGCATCCCCGTGGAGCCCAGACGAGTGTGGAACAGCGTGTTGTAACCCTTGTTGTCAGCTCTTTCTTTATTTTTCATCTCTCTTTCCACTTCTCATCAACCAAGTTGACCGCCACGTCGCGATCCCTCTTGCTTGCGCTCATGCCAATGCTCCAAGCAATCGGCTGTGCGGCTGGGTTATTCCAAAGCCCGGCTCCAGCTGAGCTGCTGGTAGGGGAAAGGCAGGGAAGTCTGCATTTTTGGACTTGAAATTGAAGGCAGGGCTGAGAAAAGAGGCTGATAGAGAATAAATATGGGCTGTGGAGACCTCAGGTCTATACTGAAGTTGTTTTGCTGTCCGTGCGATCCCACCCCCGGACTGCACAGCTCCCTGGGGCTCTCCAGGATAACTGATCTTCATTAGCAGCTTGCTGTGGGGGGAATATTTTTTAAAGCATAACCTCATTTGCCAGCTGCTTATTTTCTTTACCAGAAGGAAGTCTTGAACCCTTCTCCAAGAGCGTAGCATTTTGCTGCTCTAGTGTGGGGGTGTTAGGAGGAGCAGGGATGGAGGCGTGGGGAGACCTTGGAGGAGACAAGGTGTGTGCAGTGGGGGTGAAGCATGTTCCTGCAAACAGATAATTAATTTGTATTAGAAGCACAAATTGAACCTTTATGTTTTGGGCTCGGAGGAAGAAAGGTCTGAAAAAAGTCAGTGTTTCGATCTTCCATTTTGAACTTCGGTGTTCTTTTTCCCCCCACCCAAATTTGCTGAATAAAAGGGAAAATAGAAAGTAAATGGCTTAAAACCCACTTTGCTCCAAGAAAATAATTTTCCCTTTGCTTTGATGTTTTGTTTCAGGGAGGGGGAGGGAGCTGATGTGTAGGCACGATGTTTTCTTTATCGGGCGACACTTGAGATCTCATCCCTGCGGTACCCGGCCTGCGGCGCTGGCCTGGGGGACCTGAGATAGATGTGAAACACCCCCGAGGGGAGCCAAACTGAGAGGCAAAACACAAAGTGTGTTTGAGGCAAATATTTGGACAATCTCAAGGCTTTGTTTAAACGAAGCGTCAACTGTTAATAGCTGATCCCACAGGGAAAAGCGGATCCTCCTGCCGTGCGCAGATTAGAGCGGGAGAACGTTGCCGATGGGGGGACAGCAAAGGCAAAGCGGTCCCAAGCTCTTGAGTTTCTGCTCAGATCCCACTTGGAAAAGCCACAAATCGAGCAATTTCTTCCCCAAAAACATGAGCTCGTGCATCCCCTCGCTGTGGTTTGGCGTTGGGAATATAACACGTGCCCTGCGGTGCTGGGGCAGGGACTGCGAGGGATGGGTTTGGGGCGGTGCTGGAGGGAGGATTTCTTGTATGGTTTAACAAGTGAGCTTAATGAGATCGTGGGAATATAGGGGCTGGGAGACTGGTGCAGCGCTGAGGCTCTTCCCTCGCCCCTCCAGCCCCGTTATCAGACTTCAGAGGAATTAGGAAGCAGCACTATATAGATTTTAATAATTTTTCCTTTGATCTTGCTTGTCCTTATGCCTCTCCCGTTCACACCCGTTTCTGATCTCTCTTGTAAAGTGTTTACATCCCACAATTATTGTAATTACCTGTAGGAAACCCAGGAATATGCTGCCAAAGCTGGGTAAATCAACGGGCTTTTAACCGTTCCCGTGCTGAGCTGACAGCAGATGCCTGAGCACACTCCCCGTTGCGTTGCCCTGCTGATCGTGGCTTTGCTGTATTAAATGTGTTAAATACTGCAGGTGTTAAACTCATTCCTCAGGTTTTAGCACACGTGAGGGGGGACTAAAATAGCTTTTTCTCCTTCTTTTCCCCTAATTTTTCCCCTAATTCCCCCTGCCTGTTCCTGTACCTCTACCTTATGCCCCCAAAGCAAAGGCTGAAAGCAGTTCCTCCTCGGCCGGCTGCTTGGGGCTGTATAAACATAAGAGAAAAGCCCGTGCCGTGCTTTGGAGACTGCAGCTGGTAAGAAAAGGGTCTTGATCAAGAGCCAAGGAGAAAAAAAATGGACTTGCTGCTTTTAATACCTTCCCGCTCCACACATTAGTGCCACCGAGTGTTCGCAGGTTTTTGCTGGTCGATGGGGGCAGCTCGGCTGTGGTGGGACCGCGCGGGGTCCAGGTGCTGCCTATCGATCCCATCCGTTCCCGCCAGCAACTCTTATCCTTTCTCATTTGGGATCAATTTCCCCTCTTCCTTGGCCATCCCTTGATTTATTTCTTTGCTGCTCCGGGCCAGCTCCTTGTGGCTTTTTGGGGATTCCCGGCTGGAAATGCCACCGTGAGCACGACAGTGAGTGACAGCAGCGATGCAGAAATGGCTAATCGTGAAATACGGAGCTGTAACTCCATCACACCGAGGTGGTAAATCCCCAATAGCGAAGTGTATTATAGGTGTTGGAGGAAAGGGGCTGGGCTGAGCAGGACCTGGCGGAGGTCTGCTTTGCTCCAGCTCCAGCGAAGTTAGGGGTAGCCGGTTCCCTGCCTCCCTTAAGCGCACCCAATGTGAGAAATTCAACTGCAGCCCGCTGCAGAGAGCCTTGTGCTCACAAGCCAACATTGCCCAGGCCATAAAAACGCTTTAAGGCTAAAGCCCAAGCAGATGAGCCATCCCTGTATGTGTCTGCCGCTGGAGAGACACGATGGGCTCAGCGACGCACGATGCCTTCTCCCCCCCGGGCGAGAGGGAAAGCACGGGGGAAGCACGGAGCACCGCAACAGGTCGTGTTTCCTCCCTCCCCTTTTAATCCCTGATTTCGGACTAACACCGACCCAGAAAGGGAGAGAAGAGGAATTAAATTAACGAACACAATTTCTCCCTGTCATTGAACTCTGACTAATGAGTCTATTTCTGGGTAATAAGAAGGAGCAGGAAGTGACAAGGCACTGTAATGAATTAGTGGCCCAGAACCTCGTTAGTCAGAATAATCTTTCCATGAAATATAAACGATGCAAACATTAATTATGAAGCCGCTGCGGAAATGCATTTTGTTATTTGGCATCTCAAGACATCTCTCCAAGTTATTACTGGAGTGAGGTGCTTTAGGGAGGGCCAAAATAAAAAAAATAAAGAGATATTATAGAAAGAAGAGGTGATAATATGTTGGTCTCCAAGCAGGATCACTGTTGCGAGGTGACGCATAAGCCGAGCAGCAGGGTGATTTCCAGGGGACATCACAGATTTCCAGGGGTGTCCCTCCCTGCTTGCATTAATCATCTGTCTTGCCGTGGTGCCTGCGGGTGCCTGCCAGCCCGGAGCCCCATGCCAGGCGCTGTGCAAACCCGTGGGCATGAGGGAAGGCCAACTCAAAGACACGCGCCCTAGGAGGGTTTAAAAAAATAATAGTAATAAAAAAATAGTTGGGTGTAGGATCCGGATTATTCATCTATGCTGCTCGGCAAACGGGGGTTGCAGAGTTTTGGCTGCAAGGGTTTTAGCGAGCTCGTTCTGTCCGTAGCTTGGTCATTAATGCTTTCTGAAAAGGATGGCTTAAAACTGGGGCAGGTACATCCCTGTGAGCCACAATCATGCCTCAGATTGCTCTGGAGGTAATGGCACAGCAGCAGGCTGGATTTTAAGGCGGGGCGGGGGGAAGAAGCAAGAACATCTTAAAAAAAAATTATATAGATATATGTATATGTACGTCTATGTATCTCATGAGGGAATAAGGAGAATCATTCCACCCCCACTCTCCATTCCAGCTACTGGCTGCTCCCACCTCCACTGTATTAGCGCGGCTTGTCCTAATTTCCTTCTTTGTTGTTTTTATTCCCGACGTATTCCAGCTCTGCTTGCAAATTTCAAAGAGGCAGCGCCCGGTGTTTGGTCGCGGCGGCGGCTCTGCCTTCCAGGTGCAATTACTTTGCAACACAACTTTATTTTGTGCAGTGTCTTTCACACCGAGCAGCTGGGGAAAACGCGTTGTGGGGTCTTGCAGGGTTGGGGGAAAGGCAAGGGAGGGGTGGAAGGAGATGTTCTGCGCTGTCAGTATCTGCATCACGTTTTTATTCGGCAGCCCAAGCAATGTCACCTTGTCGTCCCCCCCCGGTGCTGATGCCAGGGTGGGTGGGATGGATCTGGCGGACATGAGGTTCTTCTGGGACTCTGCTTCCCTCCGATGCTCTCCCTCTGATGTCTTAAGGTCCCTTGGAGGACCTTAAGGCTGTGTCACTTGTGACCAGATTTAGTACTGATGCCCTGGGCGGGTTTTATCCAAGAAGCAGAACAAGTCACATACTCGCACAGATGCTTTTGTAAATCCTGCTGTGCTCTTCCAAGATTATGTAAGTGTTATTTTACAAACCCTTCTCGTCGCCTCCCTGGATCAGAGATCGCTGTCTGTTAATGGGAAGTAGCAGTGGTACGTTGCCTTTGCAGAGGGTTGCGAGGATACAGGCATCTGTAATTACAAGGTGCTCAGAAAGAGCCGTAATGTGGCCAGCTACGTATTGTGGCAATGCAAAGACTTCATAATAATATCTGTGCTGCTTCTAAAAGCCTGTCTCCAAACGCATTCGTACCGCTCCAGCTGCATTGCTCTGAGATGGGTCTAGTTAACGCAGTACAAGTCTAATAGCCTCTGTGTAGCTGTGCTGCCAAGAGGGTGTTTCTGGGTCTGGGTGAGAGTCAGTCACGCCAATTTAAGATGTCTTTATGCTGCTCCCCATCGCTGGGGCCCGTGTCCAACCTACTTAACTCCTGGGGCTGGGTACAGGGTGGGGATGGAGAGGTGGAAGCCCTCGCTGGCCGTCCTGGTTAGCCTGGCCCTGCCTGAGCCAGGCGTTTGCCTGCAGCAAACCTAAAAGCAAGAGCATTAGTGCACCTGTCTTTCCCTGGAAGCATAAGCAAACGCGCTCAACTTTGGATTGCGAAAGGTTAAGAGCAGTCAGTTATTGCAGCTCTGCCTCGTCCACAGAGCCCGTGTCCGAGCCCTTAAATCTTTTCTGAATCTCAGCCTGGAATCCATTTTCTTCAAGGTATTGTAGTGCTAGGCTTCCACTGATGGCAGAGGGTGGCAGTTGCCTAAAAGCTCTGAAAAATCTTTGGTGGGGTCCTTCTCCTGCCCATAAGGATGTAAAAGGAAAGCAATGAGGGGCAGGAGGTGTGGGGATGCCGTGGCATCAGCCCCAGTGCTGAGCTGGGACCTGCTGGGTACCCATATGGGGACAGATATTTGTTCCCCTGGTAGCTGGGAGAGATGCTATCTGTGCCTGCTAACGCTTGCTTCATGTTTCTGCCCTGCCCTGGCACCTCCTTGCCCCCAGGAGGCTAAGGGAAGGGGGTGGAAAGGATCAATGAGTGATCATGGCTCATAGTAAGCCCTCAATCACAGCGTGAAATTACTTTAGGCTCCCAGTAATCATCACCATCCTCATCGGTATTGTCTCAAGGAGGGGAGAGAGACAAGAAATAACCCCGACCTTGCCTTTTTCAAATGTTGTTATTGTTTTCCATCAATTGCTAGCCGGTTGTGCCGGTACTTGAGTTAAAGGAAGAGAGAAACAAACTGGAAATAAGCTGAGAAATCGTGCTAAAACACTTCTAGCCAGAGCTAAAGAACTCTGGTGCCTGGATAATTAAGGAGCCCAGCAAGCCCCCTACACATCAGGTTATTGTGTTTCTGCCTCAGGTGCTCTTCTGCATTTTCAAAGTGCACAGGAATGGATCAAACGGGATTTACTCCTTTCTGCAAGGGCTGGCTGACAAGCCAGGATTACGCTCTGTGAAAGCATCTGATGAGGAATGAAATGAGACATTGCAAAAAGCGGTCTTTAGAAAATACAGCGAAGCAGGTGCGAGGGAAGGGAAGGGAAGCAGCAAATGGGGATGTCATCCCGGCTTCCCAGCCGGGTGGCTCCTTGGGTGGCACGGGGACGGGAACGGGAACGGTGACCCATGCTCCCACCACCCAGGGCTGGCTGGGATGTTGTATCAAGGAACATTGAGGTTTTGGTTGTGCTTGATTTTCAGAGGGGGCTTGAACCTGAATTTCCCAGAAGGGGTCCTAACCTGCTGGGTGGGCTGGTGTCTTCTCTCCTAATATTCCTGCCATCACTTTCTGCCTCTTTGAGAGCTTCTCCAAAGCCCTTTGAGTCCAATAAAGCAATCTTGTATTTTGGTGGGTTGAGGACACATACGATAGAAAAAGGGGAGCCCTTAACTCTAACAAGCCATGCTGAACCCCAGCGGGGATGCCACAGCTGGAAGGGGCGTTTCTGTAAGGAGCATCGTTATGGCCCAAAAATCCTGTCCTCTTCTAATGAAGAGCATAACCACGGCACCCTGGGGAAGCTTGCATCCCATTTCCCCTCCTGCTGCCTACCAAAGGGTAACAATTTAATGTCTGGATAGGGCTGGAGATGAGTTCCTTGCCTTGGTGGGACTCAGCCTAGGGGCGAGACCTGGAAGGGGGGCTGCAGCCCTCCCAGCTGGGCTTTCGGTGACGGTGCAGGCTCTTGAAGCACTCGTGTGCTGCCACTTGTCTTTTGCAAGCGGTTGTTGCTCTGGAAGCTTGACATCCCCATCAGGGGATTGTGTTTAACCCCCTTCTCGTCTCCTTTTTATCCCCCACCCCAGTTTCTGGCCCCCCTTCCCGGCGTGGCGATAGATGGCTGACGTGCCACGAGGCAGAGCCGAGTACATGTGCGGGGAGCACAGCCTCCGGGAGATAATTGACTTCGGAAGTGCTTTGTATGAGATCTGGGAAGAAAACAAGTGAAAATATGTTATTTTACAACCTTGATACTCCTGACCTCATTGGAAATAAATATACACATAACAGCCTGGAGAAATCAGATGCTGCATTTAATGGAGAGGCAGGGATGGGAGCGTGGGGCTGTGGTGGCCTCGCACGGCTCTGCCGGGTACTACAAGGCTCCGCTACCAAGAGAGATGCCTGGGAGGATGTGCGGGGTGCTGTGTTATCCGAAGGCAGAAGGGGAGCAAGCCCCCTTTTCCCCATCTTCCGCCCCAGCTGCAGCCTGGGGCTCTGGTGCGATGCTCTTGGTCCTGGTGCGGAGGTGGATGTGCTCCGCTGTGCTCTGTGTTAGGAGGGAGCTCGGACCTGGGTGGGCTGCAGGACCTGAAGCAAAGCCCCCTCATACTCCATGGTCCAGCTGCAGTTGCATCCCCAGAATACGAAGTTTTGGCATTGACACCCTGGTGCACCCAAATCCCCTGGCCCAGGGGGGTGTTAAGGGTTCGGGGGGGGGGGGGTGATGCTGTGCTCCCCACCAAGACCACAGCCTGCCAGGGGGACCAGGGCACCTTGGCTGCCCCTGCCTTCCCGGGGTCCCTCTCTGCCATCTGTGCCAGCGTCGTTAAAGGTGTGAATTAGTGCTTGTCGTGCGGTGCTACTTAAAGGTAATGAAGTTTACTTGGCTGAGTAAATTACCAGCTCTCTTTAAATGGCCCTTTTTTCCCTTCATTGCTATGCAGATGTATGCTAATGCGATGGTCTCCAAACACAACTTTGATGACCTTCTAATTTTTATTTATTTATTTACTTGACGAAGCAGTTTCGGCTGGCAGTGTAATTTAATTATCGTCCCCATTTCAGAGCTGGCCTGGCAGGCAGGGGAGAGGAGCCGGGGCTGCTGCGAGGCTCTGGTGAAGGAGATGGGGGGCTTCTTGGGGGGGGGGGGGTGGTGGTTTGGCAGGTCTGACCACCCAGGGGTGTGTTTGGGGAGCAACTCTGCACCGGTGGGGTTTATTGCATTCAGTGGCGCAGATCTTGGCGTCTCTGGGGTTGTGCAAAAGGAGGGTGCCAAAAAAAAGCTTAATATAGGGAAATCTTTGCATCTAGGCTGAACAGGGGCACTGCAGGGAGCATCTCCTGCAGGCAGAGACAGCCTGTGCTGCGCTGCGCTGCCTGCCGTCCCCTGGCCGAGCAGCTGCTCTGAATTCATTATCTCAGTGTGCGGAGCAGCTCCGGGGACAGGCCAGCCCCAGGGACAGGGACTGCGAATGAAGCAGTATCGCCTCCTCCTGCAAAGTGTCTGCCTTGCTGTAATGAATCGCAGCCCAGGAGGAGCACCTCCGACATCTCCGGTGATATATCTGGAATTTCTCTCCTGCAAGGGAACGTGTGGCACAGCAGTAATCAGGAGCTGTCTTGGGAAAACTGGGGCTTGGACGTGCAGGCAGCGACCGAGTGCCTGTCGATAGGTTTGAGAGGGGGCAGCTTCCCAAATCCCCCTCTCCTGCTGGACATCCCCTCCTTTTACCCCATCAGTCCTTTACTTTCACGCTGCTTTGCCACATCCCGTTCCCCAAACCCCTGCAACCTTCTCCCGGCCGCAGAGCATCCCTCCTCCTTCCCTCCATCCCCGTGCCTGCACTGTATCGGTGGCAGGCAGCATGCCGCCGGTGCCCCGGGGCGCCCAGGCACGCCAGCTCCAGCTGCTGCTGTTTAGGTATAAGTGTTTACATTTGTTTATCGCAAAGACGCCCCTGAGATTTCCCCGCTCATCCGCAAGCAGGGCCGGAGTGCTTAGCGAGGAAAGCCATGAAAGGCATTCGTCAGCAAAAACACCCCCAAGAACCAGCCCCCGCCTGCGTCCTCTGCTTGTAGGTACATGGAGTGGGGCTGGGTGCCTGGGCTGGGGCTGTGGGAGATGCTGGGACCCCCCAGCCAGGGCCGGGGGGGACCTGGCACCTGTCCGCACTTTTTAGGTGCTCTTGGAGCGGGACCAGGCACCGCCAGCCATCCTCCCTTCCCTTGGCTCTGTGGTTTGCTTGAGGTGCTCATCTTGCAACTACCACTCCCTGAGCCTGGTGTAAGGAGAATAGCAATAATAATAATATTAATAACGAGAATAATGCACTGGCTGCGGGACTGCAGCCTCTCCTGCCCATTTGTTCTGCCTGGTTAGAGGCTAATGTGAAACCCAGGGGAGGGCACTGCGGCCAAAAGGAGCCTCCCACCACCGTCCTCTGCCCTCGCAGATCCAAAGCGAGCCCAGGCAGGGAGCCGAGCAGCTCTGCGCACGCAGGTGTATATCACAGGTTGCCGACGTGTCGCTCTTGGCCAGGGAAGAGCCTCAAAGCCCGCGAGAAGTGGGGAGTGTTGCTTCTGACCCTCGCGTGGGTGCAAAGTGTGATGTCCATGGGGTACAGAGCCACGGGGCTGAGTCTGGAGGGGTCTGTCGATGTCCGTGTGGATGTACTGAAGTTCTCCAGCTCTGAAGAGGATGAGCTACCCAAGCCCCTCTTACTACATGCTGTTCAAGGCCTCCATTCTCTGCCCAGTAAATGTAAGCAGCCCCGTGCCAGGCGGGCAGAGAGCACTGGAGGGGAGGCTGCACGCTTCTCCCCAGCCTCTCATCTCCCTGTTTTGTCCTCGGCCAGGAACTGAGCAGCACAAAGCCATTTTGGTGAGTGCCTGGTCCCCCTCCAGCCCTGGGCTGGGCCAGAGCCGGGATGCTGCCAGCAGGGAGGGAGTTCAAACTTTTATTGGCGTATTCATGTCCTCCGATTGACTGATAAACTGGCTCCTCATTATGTTTTTGTGTTCTACTCGTCTTTTTAATTAGCCTAAGGGCCTGATTAGCAGCAGCAGCAATGACTCTGTGATCAGCCTTGCCTGGCATCCAACCTGCATAATGTCACACAGGCTCCACGCAGAGGAGTTACCTGCGAACGGGGCAGAGCCACTGCGGAAAGCTGCCCTCCTCCTCGCCGGACCCCTCTCCCCGAGGGTGGAGGCATGGGGATGGTCCTGGAGGTGGATGGGGAGCGGCGGTGTTGGCTTTGTGGGGTGATGCTGCACAAAAAGAGGATGCAAGTGTCGAAATGCTGCCCAGGGCTTCTGGATCCTCTGCTTTGCTCTTCTCCGAGTTCATATGGGATAGCTGTTTCATGCCTCAGTTTCCCTGCCCTTGTATCGAGTCCCTTCCCCTCCTCCTGCCCTCAGATAGGTGGAGGCTCAGGGTCCCTCAGGGCACTGAAAGGCTGCAAGCTGTCCCCGTCCTGGGGAATGGGGACCTCGACTTCTGCACCCGGCTTAGCTGGAGGAAGCCAAAGCCTCCGGCGCCATGTAGCAGCCAGGCAAGGCACTGCTCCGGCAGCCAGCTGGTGCCCCCTTGCTCTGCCTGTGCCATCAGGCAGCCAATTAGCAAGAAATTAATATTGTGATTAGCAAATATTATGATTTTCTATCTGAATCTGTAATAAGCTGATTATTCACTCGTGAGCAGCAGCCGCTGCCAGTAGATGCCGCTGCCTTTCCCCCGCGGTGCCGGTACAGGGCAGCGTCCCGGGCCAGGGGCCTCATCCTGCCCAGGATGCGGGGAAGCCACCCCGTGGCTCGCCGGACTCCAGGAGAGCGGCGGAGAGCAGGGTGCAGCCATCCGCTCCATCCCCAGCAAGGGCCGTGCCTGGAGGGAAGCAGGCAAGCTGCAGGAGCGTGCAAGGGCTGCGGCTTGTCAGCAGATGGCAATGCCCTCCTGCAGCACCGCAAAGCAGCCCGGTGGCACTTTGGGGACCCCAGGGTCTGCTGGAGACCACCTTCTCCAGGTAGCCCTGCCCTGCCCGGGCGCTGCCGGCAACTCGTGAAGCAGCTGAGCATCCCGCAGTGCTTCGCCGTAGGGAGAAACGGGCTCAGCGCGGCGGGCTGAGCTCCGATGCGTTGTTTTCTGCCTTATGTGGTTTCTGCTGCAGCTCTGGGGCTGTGCTTTCCTGCTCAACTTGGAGCATTTGCTGTGCTCCTCCCCAGAGGGGGTTGCAGGAAAGGCTCGCTGTGCTTTCCGTATCGATTTAAATGCTCTATCGTTTTTGAGTTAGCAAATGTCCGGGCTGATGTGAGGCGTGCTGGTGGATATCAAAATCTGCTTTTCCCTTGCACAGTCTGTTGGGGAGGGGTATATATTGCAGGCCTCATGGAAAGCATCATGCTTTCAGGCATGATCCTTCAAGAAGCCATCGGCAAACTTTCCTGCCGTAAGATTTCCAGCATACCGATGATGTATGAAAATAGATAATTTTCTCTGCGTTGTTCAAGCGAGTTTTCCTCCGTCCATACTGCTCTTTTTTGGTTGGGGAAACCGAGGCACTCACAGTAGTTCCTCAAAGCCAAGGAGAAGAGGGCAGCACCGTGGGCACGGGGAAAGCAGCAGCAGAAAGCAAGATTTCAGGTACTAAAACCAGTGTGTCCTCCCCGTACCTTTCCTTTGCCCATCTGGGACTGCTCAGTTCTGTTCTCTGCATCCACATGCAAAAATTACTCCTTAAAAATGGCTCAAACGTGAGCATTTATGACCATCTCCAGGGCTTCAGGTGCACAGGGATTGGGTCTGAACCGCCTCAGGGTCTGGTTTCCATCCCGGGCAGTTCTGTACATGTGAAATAATCTGTATTTTTGCTCGTCTCTCGGTGGAAGAGGATGCGGGATCGCTTTTCAGTGGAGAGCTGAGCACTAGATGGCGAAAACGAGCCGTGGAAAAGCCCGTGGTCCTCACCCTGGCATCCTCCCGGCTCTCACCCTATCTCTCTCCTGAAGACTTGGGGGGGGAAAAAAGAGATAAGTTTGGAGAACGCGATTTTTCTGAGCGTGGCTGCGGCGTGGAGCTGCAACTCTTCCCTGACCTTGAGCGTCCTCAGTCCGGGACGCGATGCCTGTGCAGGCGGTTCTGCTCTTCTCCTCGTTCCTTTGCTCTGCGATACCCCCGGATCGGTGGCTTGCAGCAAAGCCCCACTGTCCCCGCTTGCATAGGTCACAGCAGGTGGGTGCAGGCATGGCACGATGCAGGGCTCTGAGGCCGGACAGAACTCATTGCTGGAGTGGGAGCTGGGAGCAACGAGTACCTGGTTTGAGAAGGCGTGGCGGGAATTTTTCTCCAGTGGTCAGAAGATTTAGTGCTCAAACTATGCAAGAGAGATGGAAGGGTTAGAGGGGGGAAGCCAGAGGAGAAGGTCCTGCAGCAGGCTGGGCACGGAGCTGGGCACAGCCTTGTCCTGGGCTCCTGTAACGCTCCATGGGGGAAATCACTGCGCCTCTCATGGGGATCATCCCCTCCCTGACTGTCCCGGGGTGTCTACACCGTGTCTCCAGGCTGGACCTTCGGAGGTTTCCCATTTATGGGTGTGGGTCACTCCTGCCAGCACCACATCGCCTCCGCCCCATGCAGACACGCTGAGCGTCCTTGTACACACAGCAAGGCAGCATCATCTCCTCTCCTCCTTCCTCTTCCTCTCCCATCCAGCACTTGTGTCGCAGGGTTTTGGGGCTCCTGAGCCCAGGCAGGCCCGTCGCTGCCTCCAGGGCTCTCCCCTCCGTGTCGGGGAGCGGCTGGCTGCCTGTGCTGGGCAGAGCCCTTCCCGGCTCTGCACGCCGTGGGCAGAGCGGGCTCCCGCTGGTCAGCCATTTGTTTGCTTTCCTGCCATCAGGCTATGCCGAGCCGAAATTACTTCTCATCCGAGCAGCTTCGCCACACGTGTGTTTACGACCTGTGCCTAAGGCGTGTTCCCTCCCGTCGAGAGTTGGCCGGGGCTCTTGCAGCTGCTTTTCCTCCCGATGCCAAGTCTGTAAGGAGTTTGCTGCATGCTAAACCACGACAATCCATCCCAGCAGGGAGCAGAGGCAGAAGCGCTGGCTCAGGGAGGGCCTTATGGCCGTCTGTTTGTCTGTCGGCACACGTAGCCGTCCTTCTCCGCAGTCTCTTCCTAGTGCCGATAGCCCTGATGCTCCCATTTGCCCTGGGACCGTGGAAGGAAAGGGGTGAAGTCATTGCTTGCCGCGGAGCCAAGAGGCATTGGTGGCTTTTTGGATGGGAGCTCAGGGGAGCCGACATCTTCTCTAGAGCAAGACGTGGGATGGCTGCATGAGTTTTAGGGGGAAAGAAACGAGAGTGGGTGCAGTGAGGGGTCCTGCGGTACATGAAATTGGGATAGGAGAGGTGCTGTGGTGCTGCAGAGGAAATGCGGCCTCTCTTTGAAGCATTCTCTTATCCAGCGAATTTATTTTCTGCTGTAGATTTGCCACAATCTGGAATTTAGAATTGAGAATTTCAACTGTCTCTCTCCCTGTCTTTTTTTTTTTTTTAATGAAAATTTTCTTCTCTGGTGGTTTCAGTGAAAATCTGCAAAATAAGGATCTAAACCACCCTGAAAGCTCAGCAGTTTGTAAATGCATTAAACCCCCCTCCCGCAGCATAACGGGGCAGGTGACTGTGGGGTTGGCGACACTGCAGGAGCGACACGGAGCAGCCAGGCGAACAAAAGCCAACCCGATGGGGACGTGGGTTCTCGTATCCAGGCTGAGTTAGAGACACCAGCTCTGTAATCACTGGCAAAAAGGAGATTAAGAAGGGGCTTCGTTGAGGGCTTACACGTTTCTGAAGGGAATTGAGTGGATTGATGCCACAAGGCTCTTTGAGCTAGTGTCAGATTAGAGGAACAAGTGGGCATCAATTTAAGCAAGACGCTGCAAAGCAGGACACTAAAGGAATTTGGGTGAATATACATATATTTAAAATATTTTCCTATGTGCTGTGATTAGTTCATCTAAGTCATTGACTACCCAAGGCAGCAGTCGGAGTAATCACTGCAAATGACTTTAAAATGAAGCCAAGCTGGTAATTTGGGATAACAAATGTCATGTCAGGAAAGCGGTCACTTGGCTCGGTGGTGCTGGAGCTTTGCAAAGGTTGTCGGGACCCTGTGTTCACCCAGTGTGCAGGGAGGAAGGGTAGGAGATAACGGCGGGCTGTTTCGTGGCTGTGGGGAGCTGACGATGCGGAGGATGTTGGGCCATGCTAACAGTGTGCTACCCAGCTCTGCGTGGCTGCTGCCTCGGGGTTAATGCTCTCTGAGTGCTCTTTTTGGGTCGGTTTATGGGTTCTAAGGAACCTTTACTTAGAGAGGAAGCAGTAGACTGTGCAGAGAGCCAAGGAGTAGCTGAGGAAGTCAACCGAAAAAACAAGATGATTTAGCTTGCCATCGGTATGCTTCAGAGTTAACATCTGTCGGTGTGAATGCGTGATAAGACATCCAGCTTGTCTGCAGTGCTTAGGACCAAATCTCTGCTGTCTGTACGATAATTCAGAGCAAGTGCAGACCTTTCCTGAAGGGAGGGACCATTTTTGCATGTTTGTGAAGTGCACAGCAGGGCCCTGATTTCAGCTGTTATCTCTGGGGCTCACTGGAACAATAACAGTGTCTGAAAGCGTGGAATTTTGTCATGACTATTTTTACAGAGTCTTTTCTAGTTGCGTTTGAATTTCTTCTTTTTTTTTTTTTTTTTTATATTGAAGTTGTTCTGCGAATAAATTTAACGCAGACAAAAACCACAGCCAGCCCCCTGGAAAGTGTCACCTTCACAGTGACGCCGACCGTGGCACTGACAAAATCGCCTGTCGGGGTGACGCGCTGGCAGATGGCAACCTCCGCTGGGACGGAGCAAACGAGCAACTAGAAATCCTGCAAAGAAACAGCCAAAATAACCCCCAATCCACCCAGTAATGAGTGTGAGGGCTGTGTCTGCTGGGAGAAATGGGTAAGGAACCGCTGCCGTAGGAGGGTCCGGGTGTAACGGGCTGCCTTGCACCCTCCCAGCCGACATTTCCCAAGTCTCCGCTAAGCCCAACCACCTTCCAGCCAAAGACAAAGCTGGAAGTAGCCTGGGAGTGTTTTTTCTTCCTTTTCTTCCCCTTCTTTTTCTTCTTCCCGCCCCCCCAAGGCTCTTGCCTGCCTGTGACTCCAGCAGACATCTGTCTAATGAATGTGAAGGCATTTATACTGGCCAAAGTGAAATGTATGAGGCTGATCGCCTTCATCTTATTACCGCTAATGGGAGCCCGCGCAGATAAATCCTCATGGATCCTGATGGAAACTTACCTTTAAATATCTGCTGTTCAGTGTGAAATATGGTAATGCTGAGTCCAGGGGAAGGGGGAGACACGCTATTGCCTGCTGCAAACCACAGGGCTTAATTTGCTCCTGTGGGGATTTTAAGAACGTTCCTGGTAAGCTGCGGTCGCAGACGAGGAGACGGCAGCTCCAGGCTTGGTTTTTGGGAGATGAGGGTTCAACGGCTGCCTTTGTGGGTGATCAGGGCTTGGGCATCCCTTGGCTTGACCCTGCAGCCACGTGGGGCTGGTGTCCCAGGGCTGGGTCACAGGCGCTTCAGCCCCCGCTGTGCTGATCTGAGTGGGACAGCGGGGCAGGTGAAGCCACCATCTCACCCTCCCGATGTCTCTGATCCCTCCTTGACACTGGGCACAGACGGCAGCAAGACCATGCCCTCTGTGGATGGCAAAGGGGGAAGCCCTGTCCCAGGGCTGTCAGAGCTACATCCCTCTTGGTATTCCCCCCCCAATAAGCCCTGAAATCACTGCCTAATTAAATCGCAAATGGCTAATAAGCACATGCCTAGGACTAAGGTTTAATAAGGCAGTAATAGGTACTGTGTATTTTACATGTGTACCCAGCCTTAGGTGGTAAACCTCAACCCAGGTGCTCTTTAAATAATCAATAGTTATTTATTAAACATGGTGCAGCTCTCCAGCTAAATTTAAATTAAAGGCCTAGCTGAGAGATGAGCTTGGATTTAAAGTATTAAAGCGTTAGCGGTCTAGCACAGCATGCACTGGAATCCTAAAACTGCTTATCTTAACGCGCCCGCGTTCCTGCACGCCTTCCCGCACCGTGCCCAGCTGCCTGCTCAGGCAGCCCAGAGGCGTCACAGGGCTGGGACGCCCATCCCCGTGGCCTCCCGGCTCCCCAGGGGCAGCTCGGTGTCTCGGTCTCTGGGGCGCCCAGCAGCTGCCGGGGCAATAGCAGGGAATAGAGGGAAGCAAAACACTGCCATTTATTTCGAGCAAGCTCCCTGTTTGCTCTGTAAATACCATCGAAGGTTAATGTTTTTAAAAGTTTTGGGCTGGCTTCTTTCCCTCTGGCATGTGAAAACCCGAATCAGAGCTCTCCTGGTGCTGCTGCTTCACACCAGAGTCCTTGCCTCCTCAGTGCGGGGCTTGCTCGCACGACCTGGGGTGTGTAAGCCATGTGCAAAAGCCCTCTTATCTCTTTGGGCTTTGTCAAATGGGCAATGCCCAACGACCTGCAGGAGCAATGGGGCAAAATACCCCAATTAGGGCAGCAAATTGCACCCCTGGGGTGGGTAACACATACTCAGGGCATGCAACGTTGGTATAAACGCAGCTCTCAGCATCACCTTCCCGTACCTTGTCTTCACTTTCCAGCCTTTGAGACGTTCGCTTATTTTTATATTTCTTTCTGAAGGGGGATGGTCTGTCTTGCTGGCACTTGAACCAGATGCTTTCTGATACCTGGGGACTTGCAAACCTCTCCCCGTGGAGCAGCTCTCCTCTGGGTTTTGTGTTCACTGCTTAGGTGGCCGGCAGAGCTGGTTCCCAGCAAGTTGTCTGCGCCTAGAAGCAGCCCGCTGTGTGTCAGTAACTTTGCTGCAGTTGGTTCAGCATTCCTTGAGGAAAAAAAAAGAGGAGGAAAAAGGAAAAAAAAAAAGGTGCCTTAACTGCTGCTGTTTATCCCTCTTATTTTCTGTTCATTTTATGCAGCTTCAAACACAGCCGACACTCACCCGGGTCCATTAATGGAAAATAAAGGTCAGGGCTGGAGGCACCGAGCGCTGCCGTCCCTGGCTCCCGCGCGGTGTGCGGCGTGCATGCGAGGGCCGCAATCTTTTCAATTTTCTTTCTGATCTGGTGGAAGCAATCGGAAGCTGAATTGGCCCCGAGTGCCAGCAGCAGCAGCGCTCGCTCCGTGAGAGCACCCGGCGCGGCAGCTCCCAGCCGAGGGACGGCGACGGGACCGGGCCGGATGGCTCCTTGTCACCCCTCGGTCCAGGCTGGATGTTTAGCTGTGTTTTCTCCTGGGATGAACAGAGCGGGTAAATTTAAGAGCCAGTCGCAGCTCATGGCTCTGTTTCAGGGATCTGGGATGATGTTGTCCCAAAACCTCACTTGTCAGGCACTGGCACGGGCTGCCCAGAGAGGTGGGGGAGTCACCATCCCTGGGGGTATTTAAAAGACACGTAGACGTGGCACTTCAGGGCACGGTTTAGGAGACACGGTGGTGTTGGGTTGGCAGTTGGACTTGATGATCCTAGAGGTCTTTTCCAACCTTAATGATTCTATGATTGTCCCAAAGTAGTGCTATTAACCTTCTCCTTAAGGGAGATTTACTGGTGTTAAGGGCTAAACCAAGCTGAAGGTTATCTGCTGATGTGCTGGTGGTTTAAAGGTAGGTCCCTTCGCTTCCCCGAAGCATGCCAGGAGCTGCGGTCGGCTGAAATATGGCCGGTGAGCGGCGTGAGTTGCCGTACCGCACAGGTGTAGGGTCTGGGACTGAGGCTCCTGGGCTCCGTCCCCTCCATCTCGGTGGGAAGCATGGCTGACAAAGAGGCGCTCTGCTTTTGTCAGGGTGATCCATAGGGCTCGTTGCCCTGGTCGGGTGTTCTCCACGGAGTCTCAGGCAATGAGGCCCTCTCATCCTCCAGGAGATACCCATAGCGATGAGTTGTTATGCAAGGATGGGCTCTCGTCCCTTCGCACTTTGCTGGTGGTTTGGTGAACGGATCCCACCTTTTCACACAAAATTAGGGAACCCTCTATGTACCATTTGGGCTTTGCCCAGCCTGCATTGTTTCTTTTACTGCCTTATTCTTCTTTCTTTTTCCTCCTGACATTTGCTCCTAGGCGCGTTGCAGAGCAGCTGCAGAAATGGCTCTGCTCTTGCACCGGGTGGCCTCGGGGCTGCGTTCGGGGCCTGGGGCTCCAGCAGCCCCCCAGCGGCGCTCCTACGCCTTCCTCTGCCTCTCACACCTCACGTAGCTCTTTGCTTTATTGCCTTTGACGTGTAAACCGGACCAAAGAGCCAACCCCAGATAAAAAAGTCAATAGCAACAGGTTAACAGGAGCTGGATGACAGCAGGCTGTAGCAAACCTGGGTGGGCAGCAGACCCTTATAGAGCTGGGGGTTTTCCCCACCAGCCTGTCACTTACCCAAGGCAGCCAAAAAGCTGGGGTTTTTTCTTATCTTGCCTTTGTTTGTGGCTTTTTCTCCTGGTTTTAGCAATTTGTGAAGACAGCTCTTGCCTCTCTCTCATGCATAGCCACCATGTGCCGTCTCTATCAGGCAGCAGCTTGTGCCAAGCACCCTTCCCCAGCATGGCAGCACGGCTCTGACCGGCACTCCCCTGACTTCCCAGCTCTCTCAGTCACTCTGTGATGTCTCTACGTGACAAGCTCCTCCTTGCCACTGCCCTCAGGCTCTGCCTTACAGCTGTGAGAGAGGCTTGGGGGAAAGGGGAGCTGCTTTTTGAGGTCGGATACAAACTCCATCACGCTTTATTCCTTCCAAGGCATCCACCCGTCAAGGCTTCCCTGTGGTCAGGTTGCTTCTGCTTTCTTGCATCTCCCTGTCTCCTTATCTCCCAGCTGCTCCTTGCACGAGCTGTGATGACCACCCCTGCTTGGAGACCCAGCTCCAAGGAGCATCTCTGGGACCTCCCCGTGGGTGGTGAGCCCCAGGGCGGTGGGCAACGCGCTTTAGGACCAGCACATCCTCCTGTTTGTGTTTCAAAGCACTGGTGGAGTGAGACTGGGATTTTTGCCAGAGTCTTGCTAGAGGGAAAGTTTTCTCTGGCTCGGTTCACATGATGAAGGAATTTTTTTTTTCCCCCCTCTGCTTTATTCTGATACCTTTTTAACAGGATCAGCTAACTAAGCAGATAGAGTATACCAGTTCACAAGCCCCTAGAGGTGAAAAGCCACAGCAGATTAAAGTATTTTTTGTGATTTCCAGAGCAGCTGTATTTTATATACTGACCCTGTTTTGCTGATCCTATTAAGAGGTATCGTGAAACACAGCACCTCATGGCTATACGTGTTTGGCTTTCTGTAAGCAGGGTTTTTTTCAGTCGTGTTTCATTTTGGGGGATCTCGTGCCTTGCCTCAGTTCCTGACTAACCTGACCCCCAGGCATAAGGTCTCTCCTTGGGCTGGAAGGGGATTTCCATTAACCCAGGACCAAATTCCCATAAGGTCCTTTGAGAAACCTCATCCCCCACATCTTGAAGGTCACCCTCTGCTCTTCTGGAGTGGCTGATGGTCTGTTTGGAGAGAGGGAGCAGTGACAGTGCAGGGGCCAGGCTGGGAATTTCTTATTTCTATTAATCCCTGTATGGGATGCAGATGCTGTGGGCGAGGCTGGGGGACGTGTTCTCCTCCCTTTACCAACTCTCCCATTTCTGGGAGGGGGGGGGTTGTAGCTTCATTACACCCTACCAGTGGCCCCCCAGGTGCATTACTGCTCCTCCCAGCACATCTCCATTCCTCTTCTGTTTCCATTGCAGCCCTTGGTCCAGGGACTGTGCAGAGATTTTGGGAGTCAACATGACCCGGCGATGAGAGTCATGGACTTCCCTCCTCCCCACCCCCTCCTTCTTGCAGTGCTGAAAAACCCAACTACTGATCTGAATATTTAAAACCAGCCCTCCTGCGAAACCCTGGACCCAAGCACCCCTGAGCTACCTGTCAGATCCAAAGGAGCCTGTCCAGGGACCCCCTCTCATGCTAATGAATAAGGACAGTAATTAATGATCATCATTATTTGTGTTGAGGTCTATGAGCGCTGTCACCGCTGACTGCGCTGGCAATTACAAAGGCTGCTCCCGCATTACACTGGCCAGTGGGAGAGGAGGAGGAGGAGTGACCGCGATGCTCGGGGCTGGCCAACCCAAAAGTACCCCTCGGCATCACCCTGCCAGGCACAAGAGTGACTGGCAGCAGGTCCCCGTGGTGCTCCAGCCACCTCACCATCCTCCTCCTCCTCCTCCTCCTCCTCCTCCTCCTGGTATCAATCAGCCCAGCAGAGCCTGCTTCCCCAGATGGGTCTCACTTTCTGTTCCATCTCATTTGACACTTCATCAGCTGTAGACGGCAGAGACACATGTCAGCTCCTGAGATCCATCCCCTACCTGCCAAAAGGCTTGTGCTCCTTGGCAAGAAATGTGATTAGTCTGGTTCACGGCAGAGATTTCTCTCGGCGTTATCGTGGGGGAGGCAATCGCAGCCCCCATCCAGTTTTCTTCCCCTTCCCCAGCCCAGCAAAGGTTTGTCTGTTATTCTGGCCCAATGTAGAGGTCACACAGAGCTCTCCGTGCTCACTAAGCTGATTTGTGCGTGCGCATTGGGACGCTGGTGCCGTTCCTATACAAAGAGGCTGTGCCTCTGGTGCAGGATGCAGATGTGAAGGGCTGCACTCGTTATTCGCTGGGTTAAGCGCAAGCTGCTACTCGCTGTGCGAAAATACCAGCAGCATACCTAAGCTTGTGGTCGAAAGAGAGGGAAACCCCTTTTCTTCCTATGTGAAAGCACCCTGAGCATGGAGATCTCTCCTGGAAGCTTTGAAGCCCACTCGGTGCAGAGGGAGAGGCTGGGCAGCAGACGGCTGCCGGCAGATGCAGCCGTACCACGCCAGCAGCCTCGTACCTTCCCATTTCATCCTTCCAAATTCTCTAGCAGCCAGGGAGATGCTGAGCCACCCCGCAGACTCCCCCAGAGATCCTTCTGCTCATCCCTCTCCATAGCCGGTCCCCACCCACATGTCCCTGCTGCTGTCTCGGTGGCACCGCTGATGGGGAGGTCCCTCTGTATTTCTCTGCATTTCGGAGGCTTTCTGCATGCGTGTCGGTGTCCCATAAAGAGTAACAACGGGCATTATGTTTTGAGGCCGTTTGAAGAGAGAATGTAAAACCTGATAGGTGAAAATATGCTTCTCCATGTGAGTTCCTTCGGAAATTAAACACAGCCTGGCTTTCAGCGGTGCCTGCGTGGGTTTGCCGACTCCCCTTTCCATGGGGCCGGTGCTCCTGGGGGCTCGACTCTCCCCCATGGAGCTGGGGTGCAATTCCTGAACCCTATGGCAACCTGCTCAAACCAGGGGGAAGACATTGTCTCTGGAGTCGTTGGCAGGTGGAGAAGCTAAAGGAAGTGAGGATTTAAGAGCCTCGATTCCTCCCATTGCGCACTGGGGCTGTGACTTGTGATAATGCCCCTAGGCACCGACTGTAATGCACGTAATAAATTAAAACCAAAAATGTGATTACTTTGTTGCTTGGAAGACAAATGCATGTGCCTGGGGAGTAACAAAGCATGTTTGATTTGTTGTTGTTTTTACTATGTTTACTATTATTATAACTTATTCCAAATTATTCCAGCTTGAAACAGAGAGGAGGCCGTAGCTTGCAAACCTCCTTCTCGGAGTGGGTTTGGGGAAGGAGGCAAATCCTATAAAGCCGAATGATGTGGCACGGAAAGGTCTTGATTGGCTGGATGCCGGTGGGGGAATTGGGAAGGTCTTGGATAATGGAGGGAGTTGAATGGAGCTGGTACACATCAGCTGGGTTATTTACATTAGCACGGCGCTGGGGACTGGCGCGGAGAGCAAAGGCGCGATAGGGGCGAGTGGTTCGTAATCAAAATAGGTCAGGCAGAGCCATCACCCCCCTTTCTGGGATGCAGAAAGCTGAGGTGGAGCCTTGCTGGATGCCTGCTCACCCTGGGTAAGCTTCAGCTCGGAGATGAGTCCTTGACTTTGGGTCCGGCTTCCTGCTCCATCCCTCGCACCACGCAGCATCGCCCGTGGGGCAACGCTCTCCCGAGACCCTACAAGGCTCCCATGGGAACGGCTAAAGGAGGATCTGCTCTTATTTTTCTTCCCTGTAGGAGCAGAAATTTCCAATGAAAGCCCCATCTCCCATCATTCCTGACTAGGGAAAAAAAGAAATGGAGCTTCTAATACCCATCTCCACAGGAGTCTCTAATGCTAAAGAGCTTAGAGGGAGCACTCATGACTTTGAGAAGAGTAAAAGCCTCCCTTGTCCCCTAAGCGGTGTCCGGCTCAGTGAGCCAATACGCTCTGATAACATGGCAGATGGGTATTTCTAGCATTTGTTTTGATGATGAAAGTGTACATTGTGCTCAAAGATGCCCCCAGGACACATTGTTCTCTGGATAAAGTGATGAAAATTAAAACTAAGTTTCCTAGGTCAAAGGGACACTCGTTAAACCGTTCAGGCCTAAGAGGGAAAAGAAGGGGGGGAAAAAAGCCCAGCTAACAAAACCCAATCCTTTCCTTAAAGGAAAGTGCCTCTGGGGGAGCCGTGCGGGATGCGGGAGCTGTTTGTTGTTTGCCTGCGCTGGTTTTGGACGATGATCTCGGTGCATCAGGTACCGTGCACATGGTCCCCTGTTAGGGAGCAGGGCTGGGGCTGGGATGCTGGAGGGGCAGAAAACTCTGGGGTAGCTCTTGTTTTAGGGTTGCGTCCAGTGCCCTCGTGCCAGCCAGGAAAATGCAAAGCGTGGGGTTTAATCTAGGGGAGAACACGTCAGGACGCAGTTCGCTGCAGCAACAGGCAGTGGGAAGCTGGGGATGTGCCGGTCAGTAGGGCTAATGGTGGGAGAAGGACTGCAGGAATGGGACCACAGACTGTCCCACTGTAAGGCTATGTAAGGCTACTGATGCGTGCTGCTCTCTGCTTTGAAAAAAAAAACAAACAACCAACCAAAAAAGGGGCAGCTGAAGGAAAATGCAGATTTCACATAGGTTTGGGTCCAAGCAGGGACTACGCGTGCTCCTTGCGCGGCTGCTGGGCTTTTGTCGTCTGCTTTCTAACCCCCTCACTGTTCAAGAGCAAGCCCTGAACCTCTAAAGGACCGCGTTTCCCTTGGTGAAAGGGAAAACTCCACGTCGCAGAGAGGGAAATGCCAATCAGTGGGAGCGAGGAGCAGCGTGTGGCCTCTGCGAACTGCAGGAAAAGCAACACAGCTATTCAGAGCAGCTCGGGCGGCTCAGGGAAGGAGTTTAGGTTTAGTGGTTAGATGGGAAAAGTGGTCTTGGATTCTTCTATAACCACATTATTGAGACAGCAGGGGCTAATTGTTTCCCTTCTTTGTTGCCCCAGTTTCTCCAGTTATTCAAAATGGGACTGATTTTTACCTGCTGCCTAATGGAAGCGTGAGCGAAGCTCGGTTTGTTCTTGCCAAGTGCTTGGGCACCCCTGGAAAAGCGATGCCACGGAAAGGCAGAGTACTTTTTGGACTCAGTAGCAGAGTATTAGACACATCAGCTATTGTATTTTGGCTCTACACAGTTGTTACCCCATTTACGAATATGCAAACCCAGCCAGGCCACCCACCAAATAATCATGCCTCGTTATTCACAATGTTTAAGAGATCAGTTAAGAAGAACTGAGTGTTGGAAGCGACCTCTCTCCCCTCCCTCTCTCCCAGAAACAACTCCAAACCGACAGTCCCCGTGCTTATTTTTCCATGTGTCTATTTTTATGCGATATAAGCCGTGCTGTGTATCTCTGACTGCTTTTCCCCTTGTTTGTTATTTGATTTGCCCTCCAGAGATCAGCAAAGAGCGTCAAATGTCATTTTAGCTCTACCCTCCAGATCAAGGGAGAAGATTAATAGATGAGGGCTTTTATTGTGTGGGTATGTGTGCGTGCGCGTGGGGGTGTGGAGCTCTCTCTTCTTAGAAGTTTTCTGCCTGGAATCGGATTTGGGACTCTCTGCCCCAGAGTCGAGCACCACACTCCTCTCTCCCTGCAAAAACCCATCAGAGATATTAATCCACTCGGTGGCATGACGTGCCCTGGGGCCGCGGGGTTTTTTCGTCCTTTCCTCCATCCTCCACCAACCCCCATTTATTTTCTGTCATTAAACGGTCTCCTTTTGATCCGGCGATTAATTTCCAGACGAACCCAGAAAGTACAGAAGCCTGCACGGGCGCGCGCATCCACGAGCAGGAGGCGGTTTGGTGGCGCCAGCTGTAATTACGCTGCGGATCGAGCAGGCTTCTGCTACATCCCTGAACCACAGCGGGCACCAAACGCAACAGGTGTTTGTAGGATTAAGCTGGTCTACGGGAAAAAAAAATATATGAATGATGAATGCGTGTGTGTGTGTGTGTATATATACTTTTTTTTTCTCTTCCCCCACCCCCTTTCTTTGCAAAATTTTTCCTCCGGGGAGCGGCAGGGCTTTTGTTTAGGAGCAGCATACCTTTCCCCGTGAGGCATGTTTTCAGCGCACGGAGCTTGCTCCCACCCGCTGCCAGAGCAAAGCCCGTTTTCCTGACGCCCCAGCTGATAGGGAGTCCCGCTGTAATCCCAACTTTCTGTTTTGCTTTGAAGGAAGGCTCTATTCAGGGTGGTTAAGCACAAAAGCTCGAAAAGGCAGATGCTGAGGGCTTAAAAACCAGGAGCAAAGAGAACAAAAAAATAGGAAAAAGGCTGCAAGTGCATCTTTTTTTAATCCCCTTGTATTTTAAGGGCTGTGTTCACCTAATGAGAGATGCCTGGGGGCAGGGCAGCCCTTCAGACAAGCAGCGAGACATGCGTGATGGGAAGAGGTGAGAGCTGGAGTTCATTAATGCATCTCCTTAACGGCAGGTCCTGCCTCGGTTTCCCTTTTTCTGCTGTTACCTGCGGCGTGGGGGCGAGCGCCGGGGAAGGGTGTGGGGACCGTGCACGGCCTTGGGCGATGCTGGGGGCGCAAAGAGGCGTCAGGATGGGGGATGCAACCCGAATGCAGGCGTTTTTTAAAAAAAAAACACCCATCCTTTCCACTTGACTTTAAAGTGGATTTATTTGTAATTCACTCTCCATGTACGTACTATTAAGGATTTGGGCTCTCGGAGGTTTTTCTTGTTTAAGATGTATTACTTTTTTTTTTTAAAAGGGAGCACGTGAGGGGAAAAAGCAGCGAAGTTCACCTTTAAGGATTTATTATCGTTCCTCTAGAGCAGGTATTTACTGGGGGTATTTCTCTGAGGAAATGACTGTCGATTATAAAAAATAAAATAAAATAATAAAAAAACCCCACCCTCTCTCCTGAAGCCAGTAACCTTGCAGAGTGATGGATTGTCTTGCTGAAAGTGGAGTTAGGGAGAAATAGAGAAGGAGAGGAAGAAATGTAGATACCGTAGTATACTCCAGGGGGTCGGGAAAGGGATATGAATTATTAAGTAAAATTAATAATTGAAATAATTAACAGCTGCAAGAGATTTTTGTCCATCCTCCACATAATAGGGTAGCAATGTTTAGTATCAAGCTGTAGTAACCACTAGTAATTTGATGTTAATTAATTCGTTGGCTCAGCATTCCAAGCATTTATGGGTGTTTTCTTTCCTTATAAATATATTAATAAGTCTAAATAATTCTACAAAGTAATTTCGAAAATAAAAAAAAAGAAAGTCCTAGCAAATGGCAAGTCATTTATTTTTGATCAGTAATTAAAATGGCTTTTTCTCCCCATGAATGTACATCAGAGGAAAATGGCTTTGTTCTGAGGAGCTTCTAAATTTTATTCTTCTTCCTCTGATACGAATCGATAACGTTTGCTGTTTGGGGCCAGGCCGCTGCGCTGTCGGCGTCGTGATTTTTTTTTTCATTGCAGGCTTTTTTGGAGTTTATTGCTGGGTCTCCTAAAGACCAGAGGTTTTCCCTCCCCTGGCCCCACAGCTCTGACCCCCGTGGGTAATGTAGGAGGGGCTGAAGCAAAGGCTCCAAAAGACGTAGCTTAGTGATGGTGGCTTGTACTTGGGGCAGATAAATTTGGAGGTGCCGGATAGGTGGGTGATGGCTGTGGTTAGGAGGAGCTGAGCCCCGCTGGAAGCCCTGCGGGGACGTCCATCCCCCTCCCTGCGATACAGAGGCAGATAAATGGGGGCGCGACGGGGTTTATTGCAAACCCGAGCGCTCTGCAACGGGGTTGGAGGTGCAGGATGCAAATGGTTGTGGGGGTTGTGGGAGGGTGCAGCACTGCTCTGCTGACCTGCACCTCCCTCTCTTGTGGGGGTAGAACCCCAAATGTCCCTGTTTTGAACGGCGACAGTGTCAGACCCTTGTCCCCAGGCTCTGGTGTCCCTTGCTCACGTGCATCTTGCGCTATTTGGTGTGGTGGCGTTGCTCTTTGCTGATGGCTCAGGAAAGGGATGGTCTGGATGAAGTCCTCTTGGGTTGTTGAAGCTCTGCAACTTCTCAGGGAGCCCTCACCGCCGGTAAGAGCGGCGCCAGCAATGCTGAGCCCATGGCCCAGGTAATGGCAAGCACTGTGGCTGGTTATCTCCCCGGGTGAGGCTGTGCTAGGTCAGATGCAGGTTTTAAGGACCTTCCCACGGGACCAAACACTGCCGTACCTCGCTGAGCGGAGAGGAAAATTGGGGTGCATAGGGGAAGGTGGGGTACAGGGGGAGGCTGGTAACAGGAGGTGAAGGAAGACCAGTGATACAGGGAATTTTTTTGCTGGGCTGGACTCAGAAGCATCATCACCCTTCTGGGTTTGTATGGGGCTATGGACTAAAAAAGGCATTTCCTACACGACAACAGAGAAGGGGTTTTCTATGGGCTGACGGCACCAAATCCAGTCCCAGGCCATGCTGCTGGATGCAAATTCCCTTTCAAAGCTGAGGCAGTAGAGGCTGTGCCCTCTGAGCCGTGCTTTGCTTTCCACCTGGGGAAACTGAGGCCACACCAACATATGGGAGAAAAGGCTCAGGGCTCCAGACAGTGTTATTTCAGCTCTGGATTGGGGTCTGGGAGCCCGGTGGGTTGGGATGCTCAGCGTTTGGGATGCTTGGAGTGGGGCTGTGTGCTGGCTACGGGGTCTGTTAGATGAGAAATGGCATCGCTGCCCTTACCTGCAGGCGGCAGCGGCGGTGCCTCCCTTTGCCAAAGCTCAGCAGAAATAGCGGAGCAGGGAAGGGACTAATTCCCATCCTCATCAGCAGATGGGGGTGAGAGGTATTTCTGGCCCAGCTGGTGGGAGAGGAGGTTGCAGGGCGTTATGGATATCCAGGCCGGTTTTGTGCTGGGTAGCAGGGGCAATTTAGGTGCTGAGCTGGAGGGATGGAGGAGAGCGCTTCAGGAGGTGGAGCAAAAGGTGGGAAATACTACTTCTTTCCCCCCATCCTCGCTTCTCACAAGCGCTGTGGGAGCTGCGAGGCGCCTGGCAGCAGGGACCGACTGCTCCTGCCCCAGGGAGCGAAGGAGCCTTGAAAGTTTGAAGGTAAACTGATGGGGCTCAGCTATAGCAGCAGACTTCTGCGTGTTTCTCCCACTCGGGGGTTTGCCCTATATTTAATTTTTTTTCCTGACTGCTTTAGTGACTCTGTAAACGTTGCAGAGTTTTTGTGTATTTTTTTTTCCCCTTCCTGCTAGATGAAGTGGGTTTAGTTTTTATTGAATCAGTTTCCTCCGAGGATAGAGGTTGCGAGTGGATAAAACCTCTTTCAATCCCATAAAAATGCCGTCAGGGGATTCACTTAAATTTATTTAATCCTGTGCACTTTATCGTGGTCACTTCATCATGGCAGGTAAGTGGATGCTAATGGATCCCTTCTTTTCATGGCCTGCAGCCTCCTGGAATTAGATCCCCCAGCTGCAAATCTCTCGTTTGTGGTTGGCATTTTATCTTCTTTCTTTTATTTGATTAGTTGGGGGGGGGGAGAGCGAAGAGGCAGGGCGCTCATTTCAGGGTATTAAGGCCAGGAGAGCTTGTTGCTCTAATCTAGTCTGACCTTCTGGGTAGCACCAGCCAAAATTTCACCCGGAGGAGATGCTCTGCGAATGTCAGGACATGAAATCCTCCCTCCACCCTTCCCATCCGAGCCCAGTGAGCTGGGATCGCTCGGTCCAGGGTTGCATTGCCAAAGAATAAGGGAAGCTTGTGCTCTCCTTTGCCTCGGCGATGAGTCAGAGTTGATGTGAATATGCCTCTTCTGATGGCCTGATTCACTATCCTCCAACCTGACAAGCCCTTTTCATTGAAACGTTCAACTTCATTGTCACTAAACCATTTTCTTTTATAAAGTCGAAGTGTTTGGATGCTTTCAGGTGAAGGTTGTTGAATTGCCTGCTCCATTAATGCTTTTAAAACCGGGAGATTTTTCCTTTTGCTGTCACAATTCGGCTTTTTTTTTTTTTTTTTTTTTTTTTTTTTGTGACCTGCTTCGGTATTTAGTTTTGGCTGCTAAATCCGAAGCACTTGTCCTGTCTGACCTCTGAACTTCAGCCTGTGTTTGTCTGCTCGGGCCCAAGGCTGTGGGATGCTGCCCCCGTCACTGTGTGGTCCTGGCCCCCCTCGAAGCTCCAGCACCTTGGCTTAGAGAGGCAGAGCCGTGTGGGCTGTCCCTCGTGATGCTCTCGAATCCTTTCCCACAGCAAAAATATATCTGTCCAGGTTTAGCATCATGCCAGCGATGACATGTGGAGCTCGGATGGAAATTCAGACCAACTTAGGCTTCGGTGAACCAAAGAGCTTCAGGCTTTGTGCATTGGGGTATCACCGTGTTGTCCCCAAGGTCAGCAGGAGGGACTTCTGCCCTTTGCAAATCTGTCCCAGAGCACCGAAAGGCAACCTCAGGTAGTAGCTGAATGTGTTGCAAGGTCTTATCTCTAGCAAAACCTTAGCTGGGGGCTATAACGGAGAGTTTCCTGAGAGCAAATTAGCCTTTCACAGTACCAAGCATCAAAATTGGGTCCTAACTCCAGAATACTCTGCAAAGGAAAAAGCAAAGCCTGACGTGGGGAAAATTAATCTGGCAAGACGCTAGTCATCAGTAACATGGGAGGAGCGGTGTGTGCTGATCCCCGAAGGGATTTATTGCCTCTTGGAAGGGATCCCCCGCACGCCAGAGCATCCCTTGGCACGCACTCTCCTCCCCGTGCCTCCCCGGGCAGGGGAAGGCTGGTGTCAGAGTGTTAATGAAAAAACTAAATAACTCTTGAAATGCAAAGCCATCGGTTGAAAAAACAGAGGCTGATTTTGAATTATTAAGGAGCCCTATCGCTGCTTGCTGCCGAGAGAGGGGAAGGGAGGGGATATTGGTGCTTGGGAAGTCCAATTATTTCTGAACTGCAGACAGTCTTATTAACTTGGGCAGAAAATTAATTAGTCTAATTAGAAAACCTCATTGGAATTTGGTGAGGAGTTACTGGGGGAGATGATAGTGGTGGTGGGGAGTTGGGGAGTGACAACAGCCGTGCGAGGGAGAGGACAGAGGGAAACGCGAGCGACAGCGGAGCTGGTCAGATTAATGGGAGCACAGGAAGCCTGGGAAGAGGTGGGAGAGAAGCAGGAGGATTTGGGTTTTTCAGTCGTAATGGTCTAAATTTGGCTATTATTTTTTTAAACGTGAATGTTCCTATACGTGCACATTCATATATATATTATATATATACACATATGCTATATAGATATTTTATATATAGAATATAATGCAGAGGAGATTTATCGGAAGGTTTCTGTGGGTGGCTGTATTTATTTCTGATACGCCAGTCCGTCAGCACGGGGTTTTGTTAGAAAGTGCTGGGTGGGTGGTTTTTTTTTATCTTCACGGATTTATGAAGTCCTTAAAACATCTGTTCCGTCCTGATTCCGCAGTCCTTTAGCGGCTCGGGGAGAGAGAGAGATGTTCCTCGGCGGAGCTGTCTCGCTGCGTGCGGTTTGGATAGAGACACGTTTGCTGAGTGTTGATAGCAGTGATGGAGGAAGGGAGCCGGATCCCTCCTCGGAAGGGATGGGGTGAAGAAAATTCGTCCTGGTGGTCCAGGCTTGATGCCGGTGATGGGACGAGAGATGCTGCAGCATGGGAGGGGACGATCGGGATTTGGGGTTATTGGGCTTTTTGAAGGAGAGCTGTAGGAATTCAGTAAGAAATCAGCTTTTTACTCCTTTCCTCCTGTGAGCTGTTGGTTACAAAAACGAGCATGCTTTCACCGTGCACCACGTAGGCGGGAGATAAACACTTGATTCATGACCTTTTTGACTCAAGAGTATTAAAGCCAGAGATGGGCAAAGGCCCTGATCTAGGAGGCAGTCTCCCCAGGCCATCGCAAAACCCAGCAGCTAACCTTCTAGTATTGAAACAGCTCCAAAAAAAGTACGATAAAACACAGATTTGGATGAACCCGAGCGCTACGGCGTTTGGGATCTCAATCTGATCTTTAGGCCGCTGCTTTCCCAAGCTGAACCCACGCGCAGGCGTAACATCCATCCTACCGATAGCAGGGGCTATGCCTGTATTTGCAGCTCAACTGCCTGCAAGTCTACCCCTCCGCGGGACCGCACCGCGTCCCCCCAGCCACAGCCCCCGGCCGAAAGCTGCCGCCCGTAGGTGACATTGCGGGCTTTCGCGGCGGCTGAGCCAACTCTCCAGCCTCGCAGGCTGCACGGCCCCCGGGTTTTCCCCAGTGCCTTTGCTCTGATGGCTTTTCTGCCTGTTACTGAAATAACCTGTCAAGCTGAAGCTAATAATGAGCCATAAGTCAGATTCTCTCTGGTAGGTTGCCCTGGGTGTCTATCACAATCTTTAGGGGTGACCCAATTATGGTAATTGGCCAATCTTGCTACTGGTGTTTTGAAAAGAATTGTCGAACAAAGGAGGAGAACTAAAAGCTCCCTGGAAATTCGCAGAAAACCCAAATATAGCGTTTTCGGGGCCCCTTTTGGCATGAGGTGCCTTTCATATTAACGTCTTCAGTCTGCCCTGCTCCGATCCCTGTCGAGAACAGCGAAATAAAACCCCAAATGCAGCGGATCGCGCGGGTGATGCTCCATCCGAGCGGAGCATCAGTTACCCCGTCCCCGGGATAGCTAGTGACCCAGAGATACAGCTGTTTGCCCAGCTCCATGCCCAAGACTACACGTTTAGAGCAATAGTTTCACTCCCACTCGGTCATAAGACCCTGATTTTGCAAGAATATCTCAGATTATTCAAGGGCGGACCCAAGGGGGAAGGGAGGAGGAGTGATTTCTTTTCTGCCCGGCTGTGTACGACATGTACCTCCAGTTAGTCAGAGCGAGATAAAGGGAATAAAGACAATTTTAGCCCCATCCTTGCTCCTTTCCATCCCCCACCGCCCACCTTCTCTTTCCCTACACACTGGCCTTGTGTAGTGCACCGGTATTATTTCTGCATCAGAATAATAATAATAATACCGAGAGAACATACTGTTATGACTGCTGTGACCTCCTGCCCAGCATGCTCTGCTGAAACGCTGCTGGAATTGCAACTTGGCAGCGATCTTCTTAGTGAAGGATCGCTTCTGGCTAATCTATAATTTACAAAACACACTCAGATTCATTTTTATGGGGTGTTTTGATACGATGCTATTTAAAAATCGGAAAGAAACGACGCACCTTTTGAAAGGTTGCTCCCGATTCCTCTTGCTCTTTTTTTGCGGGGGGCGGGAGGGATGTTATTTTTCTTGCTGTTACCATCTGAGCAGAGAAAGGGAAGCTCTTACTACCGCAGCTTTCTGGCCTATTCCCTGTAGTGCCGGGGCCAGAGCCTTGTGTTGCACCTACACCTTCAGCACCCAACCTAGCTGTGCTCACTGCGACCTCTGTGTGCTCCTGTCGGCTTCCCCCCTCCCCTTGGCTTGTGATACATATTTAGAAGCAGGAAAACGATGCGTTTATTTCACCCTCTGCTTTTGCTCAGGAAGGCCGGGCAGGGAGGGAGAGGAGGGCCCCTGTGGCACCCCCCCAGGTGATGCTTGGACTTTCCGCTGGTACCTGCTGCAGCCTCTTAGGACTGGAGTGATGAAATGTCCTCGCTGAGCAGGGCATAGAAAGCTCCTGATATACCAAATATGAGTTTCTGCTGGCGGTAGGGTGGCTCGGCACGGAGGGGAGAGCCTTTTTGGGCGGACCAAGTCTTGCTTCTCAGGTGGCAGTGCTTCTCCCAAGTGTTTTACTGCCTGCAGGCTCCTCTACTCTTCCGTATGCTGTTTTATGGTGCCCCTTTCTGACTAATGCAAATCCCATCCGGCATATATTAGCAGGAAGGGCATCATTAGCAGGAAGAGCAGCGCTGTAAGAAACCAACCATGAATCTTCTCGGGCTCACAGGGCTCTGCGAATAGCACAGGAGGGATTAAATATGTTCGTCTTTATAGTCCAAAGGGAAGGGAAGAGGTTTCTCATCAGACCCCGGCTGCAGCGTGTCCGTGGTATGATGATGTAGCTATAATTAACCTCCTCCCCGATGGAGACTGAGCTGCTTTTCAATCACCCATGAGTTGCCCAGCACGGGAAGGCAGTGTCTTGAGCAGGAAAAGCTTCATATCTGCTGATAAATAGAGGCCATGATCTTCAGCAACCAGGTACTTGAATGCAGGGAGCGTCGGCAGACCTTGTGCTCATTTATATCAGCGCGCAGGCTGAAGTAGGTAGTGTTTTATGCCTGCCTTCATCCATGCAAATGGGGAACGCCAGCCCGCTGGCAAGGAGATCTGTGCTCTTTGAGAGATCTATGGGAAATAGCTTAACTTTTCTGACATTTCCATGCAGTCCCAAAGAGCTTTAGCTGTTATTTTATTAAAACCTCGAGGATAGAGTTGGACAAACCACTTTCTGCCACCCCTCCCCCCCAAAAAAAAAGATACTTGTTAATGCAGCTGGGTGGGGGATCTCCCATCAGGTGGGTTGCAGGGAGATGCATGATGGGGAGGCAAGGATTCACACATAGAGCAGATTGATGAGCCCTCAGTCACCTACAGTGGGATAGATGGATGCAGCAGGGGGGTTGATGCTAAAAAACAGGCTGAGGTGCCCCAAACCTCTTGAGGAAGGTGGATTGCGGAGCGAGAAGGTGGTCTGGAAGGCAAGACGGAGCGACGTGCCGGCTGGTAGGGGCTGGCAGGACGGGACGTTGGGCTCCACGTCCTTGGGGATGCCGTGATCCCAATTACCGGGTTAAGAGGCATCAAGCTCAGCGCGATGTCTGAGGAGGAGTAAACCAGGCTCTGGGGAGGAGCACGTGAGTGAGGAGTGTTAAACAGAACAAAACTGATAATGAATGCTGCTGTTATAGCACCTGTCACAACTGCTCAGGAGTTTAATACTGTGCAATTTCAGAAGAGAGAAACATCTTTCCGTGATGATTTCTTTTTTTTTTTTTTTTTATAAGAGGAAAAATATTCCTCAGTCTCAATGCTTATCTTCCATTTTAGCCTTTTTTTTTTTTTTTAACCCTTTTATAAAGGTGAGGGAACTGAGCCAGCCTATTGCACAGGCAGGTCGGGAGCGAGGGCTGGTGTGGGTTACTGCAGCGTCGCTCCATCTCCTACCCCACACGCCTCAGTAAGGAACTGTGCAATCTTATTTTAAGAAGCCCACATAGCCACAACTTGCTGCACAGTTAATATTTAGGTCAGCAGAATCTAATTCCTTTTAAAATCATAATATTATCATGGTAATTGCAAATGTTTTCATTAGGCGCTTGCACTTGGGAGCCTGGCACATGTCTGCAAAGGGTTTTTGTTTCTCGCTCGGGTGTCCTGGCTGCTAAGCAATAGCAAGAAATACTTTGTCCCCCTTTACTCTCCACCTTCAAAACCCGACTGTTCTTCCCTGGGGCAACCAGCTACGCATCATCCTCCAGACACTCCTACAGCCCCGTGCGATGACCAGGGATTGCAAAGGACCTTGGTAAATGCCACCACAGCGCTCAGTCCCAGTGCAATATGGATTATTTTCCTTTTCTTTTGCGCTCCCTGTCTTCAAACAGGCCTTGCACCAAAGGCTGAGTGAGCACCTGGGGAGCTGGGGATTTGCAGCCATACCCCGCGAGCATCCGAGCACGGGCAAGGAGAGACGGGAGAGGTGTTGCCAGGCTGTCATTTTACTGTCGCATTTCTGCCGCGCTGTAAATTCACCGGCAGAGCGAATTAGCTTTCCTTAAGTGAGTTATTGTGTCTCAAAGTCAGGGCTCTGCTTCCCGAGAATAAAACAAAACTCTCTGGAGATCCGGTCTTAATACCACCTGCCTGGAAGTCCTGATAGGGGACTTAATGCCGAAATGAATATTCATCCTTTGCGGTGGGAATTCTGATCCCGCTCCCCATCTCATGGGGGATTACAGCCCTCTCCCGGCGGGGTGGCGTGGAGAAAGCTTGCTTTGAGATGGGGAGCAGAGGAGGGGCTGTCTGTCCCCAAATATCCGTGTCCCAGGGCTGTAATGCTGCAAGCTGTAGTCCTGATTTTCAGGCCAGATGCTGACTTGAGTTGGGACAGGGCAGAAAAAGCGAGGCCACCTTCCCCCTGCGCTGGCTTCTTTCAAGTCTAAAGACCCCGGACTGGAAGATAATGCCATGCTGCTGCTCGCAGTCATCCGTCTGTCCGTCTGCAATGCCTGCATGAGCATCTCAGGCGCGTTGCACGGTCGCACCAGAAGTGACCAGCCGCAAATGCCCGTGCTGTGCAGGAATTGACCCTGCAGCTGGGACTACTAGTGAGAAAACCGCAGGAACCAGATCCCAGATCACAGAGCTCCTCGCAGCTCAGTTGTCCCTAGCCGGGGCTGAAGAAAGCTCTGCCAATCCCTGCCGCAGCCCGCAAGAGATAGCTGGACTTCGTTATGCCTTGTTTAAATAACATTTTTGTTTCTACAGTGGCTAATCTCTCCAATTCCCCTAATGTGTTGCTGCTCGGCGATATCCACCAGGGATAATTGGGACGGTGCCGGGACGCAGGGCATCTCCCACCCCCTCGCCAGCGCTGGAGGATTTTGAGTGCAATTTTGTCTCACTCATCAAACGGCAGCTTTCCTCGCCAAAATCACAACCTGTGCAAACTCTGCCCTAATCAAATCTATCAAGCCCCAATTTAGAAGCCTAGCTGCTGTCTGTTTATCAGGGAAATGGACTCGAAATTGGCCCCTTTAATGGAAACCCGGCTCTCGCACAAGTGTTTGAATTAATGGCAGTGCCTGCTGCGAGCCGGCAAGTTGGGCATTTGATTCCAGTTACAGGAAATTGCCATAATTTCTGCTCCATGCTCATCTCAAGTGACACTAAGCATCTATCTTTTTTTATTTTTCCTTATTTATGTATTTTGGGAGAGGAGGATGGCATTGTACGTGGGCGCTTTTCCCCACCTGAAGCAGCTGAGGGGTTGTCTTGTTATCATGGCAACCCTTGCTTAGCAGCAGACCTTTTGTACACTGAAAAAGGGAGAGAGAAAGGAGGTCTGGAGGAAGAAAAGGATGGTTTGGAGGAAGAAAAGGATGCAAATAAGATTGTAAAGGCTGCTTTCAGCAATGGGACCGTTGATGCGTGGCTGTTGGGTACTGCCTGCAGCTGCTGTGCTTCTCTGGTATAACCAAGCTAGGAGAACGGAGGGGTAGCCCAGGAGATGTCCATTTGCTGGGGCTGGACCTCCGAGGAGGTCCTCGGGGTGCCATCCCTACAGAGCATCCCTCTTCCTGGTTCCTCAGAGCCATCCTGCCAAGCAGCGAGGGTGCCTGCTCCTGGCAGAGCTCCTCGCCCCACAGCCGGCAGGCATCTCCTTGGGTGACCTCCTGGAGAAGCAGCGCTCGCATGCGCATCTTTGCTGAGGGAGAACGGCTTCTTAATTTAGACGCCTGAATATAAAAGTATGTAAATATCCCACCCTGTGCTTCAGATGCTGCGGGTCTGAACTGTTTGCTTTAGCTGTGCCTGAAGGTCATGCCCATCCCCCTGGATGCTCAATTGGGTTTGGTGCTCTTTTTGTTCCTCCCCTTCTCCTTTCCTCTGGCAAAGGTTACTTGGGGAGAATGAGCAGCCGGGGGCTCGGGGCTCTGTTCCCAGCTGTAAAACAGGGAAAATATTGAAACCAAGGGAGGGATGCGAAGATGAATGCGCAGATTTCGCGAAGCATTTAACACTGTCATGAGAAACACCAGAGAAAGGCTGAGGAGGAGGTGAATAATTTTGTCTTCGGAGCGGGTTTGAACAGTGTAAAATAAATAAGGCCTGGAGCCACCCGAGCAATGAGGACCCGTGCCGAAGCCTGCGCTGGGATGGGGATGTGCCAAGAGCTGTAATTCACGCCTGCCCCGATGTTCGAGCACTCGACTCATTGACCCTCGCGCTGGTCGCTCAGCGTGTCCTGGGGTTTCTCTGCAATGCAAAGCAGAGGGATGAGATGAACTCTCTGGGCACGGGATGCGTCTTTGGGTGTTCAATGACTGCGATGCCAGAAGATGGAGGGGGATCCCGCATCTCCCGGCACAGGGGGAGCACTGCTGCTGGCTTTTTCCTTTTCGCCCTTGGGTGCCTCTCTCTGTAGCAGGCTCTATCTGTAAGACCCAAACAAGAGAAGTGAGCTTCCTTCTCCACCCCTTTAGAATTATTTATCTAGCTGTTGCTTTGCCTGGGTTCAGCATGGCGTAGGATGACTTACATCTGCTCAAGTTAGGATCCTTTTATTTTTAACCAGACCTGGCCCTAAGTCATGCAGTACTCCTTGGCAGAGCCGTAAATTTTCAGAGGCAGCCTGGCAGCCAGCAAGCAGGGCGCGGACACCGGGAGGAACGAGTTTTTGGGTGTATGGAGGGGATGAAGAGCTGTTGGCATCCGCTTCCACGGAGGCAAGGGGCTGTGGGGAGGGATGTGGGCAATCGTGACGGTGGCCCAAGGCCCCAAAGCACTTGCTTGGGCTGTTTGTGTAGGAAAATTGGATGAGGTGGTTCTCTTTTCTCCCTGAAGGAATATTGTTTTAAGAAATGTTGGCAGGATGGCAGTATAGGACAGCAAATAAAATGCGGAGGAGTATAGCCTACAGGTGTGTGTTGTGAAATCTGTAAATAAGGCTTAAAAAAGAAAGAAAAAAAACATGATATGCAGCTGCAGAGTTCCCAAATTGGCTAAGGCGGTGCATACATCGGTGTTAGCTGCGTGCCAGTGCTGCCAGGTCCCAGCAGCTCAGGCCTGCCTTCCCCAGGCAGAGGTGGTGTAGGAAGGAGGGAAGAGGGACCTGCTCCTGTTTTCTCCAGGGAAAACCAGGGAAAAAACCACCACTGTGGGTTTGGTGGTGCCTTAATAGAGTTGGCACCTGTGGGGGAAGAGATGGTTTGTGGGTTTGGGGCATCTGCTTTGTTTTTCTGCTGGTGTGTAAGTACTGGTGAGCCCTTTTGGGGCACGCAGGTAACCCTTTTTCTGGAATAATGTGCCTCTCCTTTGTCCCGGGGGATCTGCCAGCAAGTCTGCACATGGGGTCGCCCTTGTGTGGGTGCGTGCATCTGTAAGGGTGTCTTCCATCACTGTTTTGTACCACTAAACCCCACGTTTAAGCAGCAATGGACGCTGGGGCCGAACGCTGCTGTGCACATGGGAGGAGAAACCCAAGGGTATCGTTAATGCCTCGGCATCCATCGCCAGCCAGCAGCCTGATTCGGGCCGTGCTCTCTAGGCCGAAGGTTGCAGCTATCTCTTTCTGCCCCCTCTTTGCCAGCCAGCACCGTCCTATGATCCCGACTGACCTTCTTAAAAGGGATCAAGTGGGTAAAATGAAGAGATGAAGAGTAGAGGGAGGAGCCGGGGAGGGGGAGGAGGAGGAATGAAATTAGGAGCAGATATTAATAACCATGTTAAATATTTATCTGACCTCCTTTCACATGATCCTTTTTAATGGTGACCCAAAAAGCTGATGCGCTAATATTCGCTCTGACTCTCCTTTCTGCCTCTCTGTCAGAGGCTTTGGGTTTGAGCAGGGGAAAAATCTTCCTTCTCACCTGCCCTGGGAGGAGATGCTGGGCTATGGGAGAGTCCCGAAGGAGCCTCAATTAAAAAGGGACACTGCTGATGAAGGGGATTGTGATGGGAGTAAATGTCCTTTGGGGAAAGACAAATAAAATTCAGAAATATGAAGCGATGGATCGAAGGGGTGGGACAAAAGTGAAAATATCTCGTGGGAATTGTAGCGGATTTGTCTGGCAGTCACCAGCACCGCTGCACATCTCCCGGCCCGTTTCTGGCACGGATCGGCTTCAAAGGTGGGACCCTGAGCCGAACCACACGAGCTCCTGAGTCTTCTGTGGGCCTGGGGCTTCTCCATCTGTCCAGGCAATGCTGCTGGGGTTTTTTTTGCACTCCAAACCCTTTTCTGCAGTGAAGAGTTCCTCCGGTCTCTTCTGTCCCACGTAAAAAGACAAAACCAATAAAGTTTATTTGGAAAGACAGCCTCTAATTAGACATTTGCTGGAGACACAGGTGCTAACCATGTAGTTCTGCTTTAGTATTGCCCATTCCCATCCGACTGAAGGATTTGTGGTTTTTGCTTAATTTTGATTTTTTTTTGCTTTGTTTAAGCAGACCTGTTCTGAATGGCTCCCGGCATTTTGAGCTATCGCTGTGGGTGACGTTGCTACCTTTACTGGGCTGAGACCTCAGGGGCCGAGAAGCATTACCAGCTCAGTGAATTACGGGCGATGTACAAGTCATTAGTGAAGGCCTGTGAATTTCTGACCAGTTTTCCTTCCCTGTTCCTGAAAACATTTTGTGTTTGAGGGCAGAAATGTGTGCCGTGGTCTGACCCGTAGCTGAAGATGAGAGTGGGAAAGTGCACAAGAGCGGCGGGGTTTCGGCGGTGGCTGCGGTTAAGTTCTCCGAGGCAGGTCTGAGCTGGGGTGCAGGGGAAGACCAGCAACAACTTAGTGTAATTTTAATGCAGGGAGCTCCTTCATGTCTTTCTGATCACATATTTGCTGCTGTTCCATTCATCCCGTCGGTTTCCTTCTCCTGAATTGCAGGAGCATCGACTGTGCATCCAAACTGGTCCGTGCTTTCCATCAAATTGCCTTTTGTTGCTGAAGTGCCTGCTGTGCTTTTTCTCTTGTTTTGGTGGCTCCGAGCCCATAAGAAGCCCTTGAGAACCCACGTGAAATATCCTCTCATATTATAATATTTACCTCTTTAAAGGAAACTGAATTCATTAGAAGCGGGACCAAATACAGTGGGATCTTGCTAATCTCACCAACATCAGCCCCCTGGGACGACACCCTTTCAGTTGGCTTGACTAGATCCTCTGATATGTGATTTGTATTTTCAATTTAAGCATCAGTGAAGTCGTAGCATTGCCTCAGTTTCCCCTTTGCAGGGAGCTGGCGGCACTTACCCAGCTCTGTAAAGTGCATCGGAGATCTAAACCTGGTGACTCCCTTGCTCCGACAGCCTGAAGGTTGGGGAAACAACAAGCGTTCTAATAGCACGGCGCTTTTTGGGGGGTTAAATTAATGGAATTAGGGACAAAAGGTGACATTGGAGCCCAGTATGAGAGCACAGTGTGGCACAGGACTGTATTTTTCCAGCAGGATGGCGCTTTCCAGGCCCTGCTACAGGAGTGTGACTTTTACAATTAATTGCATTTATTTTTTCGGGGAAAACACCCCATGTTTTTTGCGCCTCTGAGCTTGTCCTGGATGGAGAGTGCTGCTGAGAATCTTTTGCGAAGTCCCTATCACCACCGCCGCCAGCAAAACAGAAATGCGTTTAATCTTACTAAATGTAATCTTGTTGTAGAACAGGAAATTCTCCGCTGGTCAGAGAGGATATTAAGATGCCTGCTCTGAAAAGTGTTTGAAATTATCATCATTAATCTGGAAATGATTATTGCTTAGTTCAAGCTGAGTAACGTGAAAAATAAAGTTAACCTGAAGTGTATATGGTGAAAAGTAAATTGGATTTTTAAAAAGCCCTCGTTGTCCTAATGGAAGATAAGATTAATAGCACGGCTTAGGAATTTAGAAAAAGTGCGGATTTCCAAAATTTAAAAGCAACTGGCGTTTAAGATGTTCGGAAACCGCCCAGTCGGGGAGGTTTCTGTCTGGTGCTCACCCAGCGGCTGCTCTGTGAGAAATCTGATCTCTGTAAATTATACGAAGAGCACCCCAAATCACTCCTCACCCAGAAAATAACTGGTCACCCAGATAAAATGCTTCGTGGGTTTTCTTAGTGCGGGTAATACGTGTGTTCTCCAGCTCCATTAAACGTAGTGATGTTTTAACCCAGGGCGACCAGGGGAAGGCACTGTTGCAAGGTGTTGAGTGCAATTACCCTCGGGCCCTTTTGCAACCACTGGGCTCGTTGCAGTGAGGAAACATCAACGTTAACAGTCTCTTCTCTTTTGCGTCTCCGGTTCAGCACGATGCGAGGCTGAACGGGATGCGTTGCAGCTGGCAGGCAGGCTCAGGCAAGGGCGGGGGGCGGGTGCAGGTGTGTGAACTGGGCTGCAGGCGCTTGATTTCATCTAAATTAGTGTAAGAGGGGACCTGAGCCTCTCTGATGAGGAAAGCCAAGTCGTCCAGGTCTGACCTCCAATAGAGGTGTGTTAACGCAGAGTAGTTGGGAATCCCTATCTGTGGACCCGGGGATTCCTCCACAATCTCTCTCTGAAGGTTTCTGGCATTAATATAGCCTTTTCGCCATCATCTTTGACCGGGTTTGGGTTATGGATGTGTCCTCGTGTCTGAGCTGGAGCCACGCTCTTGTCCTCGCAGTGGGAGCCGCAGTTGTTGACTTGTGTTTCGGAGCTGAGCCAGCGCCTGGCAGATGGAGAAAGGCACATGATGAAAAGGAAGGCTTGGGGGTGAAGTTTTTTTCCTTCTGTTTTGAGCAGAGAGATTTGAGATAATCTCTGATATTCCCCTCTTGCTGTCAGTCCTGTCTCAAGTTTGTTGCTGTGAACTCTTCCTGGTCTATTTTTTTTTTCTTGCTTTCTCTCTGATTTGGATCTGAGAGCGATGTCTCCTCCTGACACCCACTGATCTCTGATAGCACCGCACTAATAAATCCTGAGTTTCTTTTGCCTCCTTGATCCCCACTGAGGCTCCCATCTTGCATGGGCCTGATACCCAGGCCCATGGGGCTGGCAAACTCTTGTCCCCACGCAAGCCCCAGAGCCCGTGCTTGCACTGATAGAAGGTTAACGCCGATGGGGTTTCACAACTTTTTGATTTATTGTCTTTCGGCATTCATCACTCTTTTCTTTAAATTAAAACTCCCTCCAGATGGGGTCTCTGACACAGATTTATTGATCTGCAATAAAACCTCCCTCATAACCTGTACAGCTGCCCATTCATCTTTCAGTGAAGGAGGGATCGTTTCTCTGTGGATGTCCCAAGAACGAAAGCGAGCTGCTAACTTTTTCCCTCTTCTGCCTGTCTTCTTTCCCTCACGATTTCCATGCCTCATCTCAGGTGGTTTGCAAGGCACTCGCTGGGAACGACATCATCTCTGAGCTGGCCCTCGTGCACCTTCTATCTTCAGGTGCCCAGAAGGAGACGTGGTGGCAAAAAGGCCAGCGGGAAAGGTCCCAAGTGATGGGAAAGCCGTAGGAGTCTATTTTAGATACTGCAAGTCCTAATGAGGCTTCTATCCCCGAATGTCGTGGGGGTGTGCAGAGGGAGGGCATAGTGGCAATAAGTTATGGCTTCTCTGGTGCAAAAACCAGCTATAATTAGATGCTTAAAGAAATTCTAGCAAGATAAGTTGGCTGGAAGCTGTAACGATCATCTTGTTTGTGACTTCTCGCTTTCACTTATGGGCTTTTTTTGTTTCCACAAATGGTTCAATTTCCTAACCTCAGATGGAGGAACCCATCTGATAACGTTGTCTTTGTTGGTGATGTGATTTTGCTCAAGTTTGGTTTTTTTAGCGATGCGATCGCACCTTCCAAAATGCTTTCAATCTTGGGCTGGAGTTACTAGCAAAATCAGTTGTTCTGAGAAGCGCCTTTTTCCAATGACAGAAGAACGAGCGTGTGTGCGTGATACAAAATATGATGTGGAAATATTGAGTTTCTGCAGTTTCAGGCAGATTGATGGAAAATGAATCACCAGAACAGATTCTGATGTCTAGACTTGCCCGGTTAAACTCTTCTTCCTGAGTTCCCCACCGCAGGAAGATGAAAATGAAGTGGAAGGCCAAAAGGTAGCCTGAAGCTAACCTCTCTAACTTGCATTTGTGTTGTGAAGCCTGGTCCCTGGCTTGATAGACCCGGTACCTAACGTTGTCAGGAATCACGCAGTGTCACTCGCTCTTCGGGAAGCAAATGGGATTAGGGAAGGATCAGTCGTTCCGACAATTGAGACGGGCTTTTTTTAGGCGCCTCAAAGCACAATGCTGCATGAAGCAGGATTATGGTATGCCTGACCGAAGTCACCTGATGCACTGAATGTACATAAAGATGCCTCCATGTGCACATCTGTCAGATGTTGGCTCAGCACATGAAGGATGACTTTGTGTTGACCCACGTACATCCATCCAGGTCACAGTCATTCCCAAGAATGTCTCTTCTGATGCTGTACCTAAACGCCAGAGATGGCCAAAGCTGCGCCAGCGGCTTCTTTGAAGGACGTGGGGGCAGGTGGAGCTGCGGGAGAAATGTACCTGCTGGCAGAAAGGTGAATGAATGGATGAGGTGGCCCAGAAATGGTGGAGACCCGAGAGCTGGACTGGGGGAGCGAGCAGTGTCCATGGGTAACTCGGGATGAGTGCCAGCCTGGGTGGGGGCGATGAGGGGAGGATGGGCGAGCGTTGAGTCAGAAGGGAAGGCATCATCATTTATCACCATAATCAGGAAGCCAGGCTGAGAAGGTTTTAATCACTGTGCACAGAGCTGGAATGCAGAGCAAGTTTATGGTTTACAGTGAGCGGACTGACACAGCTGATTGATGTCAAATATGTCATGATGTATATTGTAAAGCCAGGAGATTTAATGGCGTAACTCCATGGTAGTCTTGGAAGTGAGGCGCTGCAGAGCAGGGAGTGATGGATGGGCTCATTTACATGTAAAATTGCCGATGGCATTGACAGCGCTGGTATGCAGAGGGAAGATAAGAGGGAGACAGTGAGATTCAGTCTGACCCTGGTATTGAAATATTAAAATACAGCTGTAGGATCATCTGGACTTTGCAAACTGAATATATGTCTGTGTGTATTTGAGCATATATATACACTTGTGCTTATGGTTATAATTATGTGCACAGTATGCCTTTGCAAAGCAGACAGCTCCATGTAGTATTATCAACTCTTGGCTCGGGCAGAAATAGTTTGTGCTACTCCTACATCCTTGGGGAGATGAACTCCCGGCGAATCCAGTTATTGCTCAGCTTCGGAGGAGCCTTGGTGCTGATGCTTCTGGGGGTAGCATTGCAGAGCAGAGGCAGCCGGGTTCATGCTGGCAACTGGGCTCAGAGGAGCTTGCTCCAGGAAAGCAGAGGCTGGTAGCCCGGGGCTCAGCATGTCCCATGGCACGAGGCTGGGTTTCCAGCTCCACTGCACCATTAACCCAGATTTCAGCGCACTCCTGTCGTCGCCGCTACGTGTCAGGAGCAGGACTGGTGTAGAAGTTGCCCTTGTGGCTCAGGATCTCCCTTCTAATTTTGGTTCACTCAGGGGGAGGATGGGGGGAAAAAAAAGAAAAGAAACAGGAAAAATTTGGCTGCTGAGGTGATACAAACTGAACGTGGCAGAGCAGAGAGCCTAGCCTAAATAAACTGTCGAAGGAGGTTTTGTTTTCATTATGCCTGCTGCAAGCCCTTAAAATTCCTGGTTGTGCTTTGTAAAGTGATGCTCAACTTCCTTCTCCAGGATAACGTCGCTAAGGTTTGGTGAGCGGCTTGTAGGGAGCCTGGGGAAGGTCATTAGGAGAAGCAAGCCTTTTGCTTCTGGGTGCAACTGCACCGCCGCTGGAAAGCCTGGAAGGGGTGCAGGAGTCCAAGAGGTTGAAGGTCCATGTTTAGGATGGTTTTATAAGGATTTAACTCGCCTGCAAACCTCTCCAGCTAAAAACCTATCTGCTGTTCCCCAGCTCAGGCAGCATACCTTTCTCTGGTGCAAATGACTCCATTGAAGCTGATGGCTTGGGCTTGGGCTAAGTCACCCCGGTTATCTCTTGCAGAAACTTTGAGGGCTGAGAAGCAAGGGAAGAGGAAAATCTCTCTCTGCAGCAGCTTAGGCTGGCTCGGGGCAGGATCTGGGAGCAGCTTGGCGAGGGGACGGGTGGGAAAGAGGAGGTTATAAAAGGCCCTTGCTCCATAATGAGGGTTACTTACATGGCATTTACCTTCATCCACTTGGTCCCTGTCACCTTTGATCCCATCCCTCATCTCAGCCTACTTGACAGTCAGCAGAAGGGCCTAAATTGGGATGTTTTTCAGAGGCAGGTTGACTAAGCACCAGCTGAGCTGACCTTGATATAAACTCTTAAGAGGCTTTGCAGGGGATTAAGTGACTGTATTTTAATCTTGCCTTTTTTCGTGGGGATGTGTCGTGGGTCCCAGCACGCTGTCTGGGGCTGCAGGTTCGCTCTCCCTCCCTGTCCCTGGCCGCTGGTGCTCCCGGGACAGATGGACTGAGTATTTCCAGGAATTAACTTGAATTGCTCTTTCCTTAAATGAAAAGCCTAATATTAAAACCATCCTTGCAAAGGACTTTTATTTTTTTTTTAATTTATGAGCTTCTCTGTCATCTTTGGAGACAATGTATAAATTATAGAATAGCCATATATCTGAGCCAGAGTTGGAGGCAAAGGGTGCTCTGTTAGGGAGAGCGGTCGTGGGGGTGAGGGGAAAAGGATTTAGGCTTTTTTTGACTTTCTGAGCTCATTTTGTTTCTCATCCCAAATCCTTGGAAGACGGTGTGAGTCCCATTTTTCCATTAACTCTCACAGGCTCTGGAGGAGAGAGCCCTTTTCTGAGCAGAAATAGGGATTGCAATACCACATCAGCGTAGCGTCCTATCTCCAAAAGCTGCCAGTGGCAGATGCTCAGGAAAAAAGTAATAGAGAGTTACACTGGAGTAATAAATTTTATCTGGGAAGCTGTGATGGGGGCTGTGCAAACAATTATGCCAAACCAGTCCTTGCCCAGATGGGTTCCTGAGATAAAATAGAGGGTCACCAGTATTTGAAATGTCGTCGCCTGTGGGAGAAGTGAAAGGGTCATCTCTGTCCCTGTATAGCCCCAAGTGTTAAGAAATGACAGAGAATAAAGAGGTGTTGATGCTGGTTTGTTATTTTCTTGCAATTCCCCTGCGTGGCTCCTTGAATCTGTCTCCAGGGCAAGAGCATTGGTGAAATCGCTGGAAGCGCCTCATACAACATCCGTCCTGAAAAATGGAGATTTTTGTGGACTTAGGCTCTGCAGGGTGGGGTCCGTCAAGCATGGTTGCTTGCAGGAGCTCTGTAGCCATCCCCTCACTCTCTCCTGTACCTTCCTCCAGGTTTCATGTGGTACAAAATGCACCTGGGGCTGCCCTAACCCTTATGGATGCTCTGGGATTGCAGCTGTAATTTGCTCCTTTTTAGAGGGTCTGGTTGTGTCAAAGCCACTTCAGGTCTAGCTGCCCCACGTGGGAAACGTGCATTTGTAGCACCAGCTGCCTGAGGCTTGGGCCACCGGAGCACGCAGCCATGTCCCGGCGAGCCACGCGTCCCCTCCTGCAGCCTGCACCCCAGCTTGTGGCAGGCAGAGATCTTCCCAGCTGGCTCAGCTATTCTGCAGTTGGTCTCCTGGTGCCCACCAGAAAGGGTTGTGCTTCTCCACCGTGTCCTTGGCTCGTGCCACGTTAGCTGCCAGACCATCCTTTTTAAGAAAAAGAGACTGATGGGGTTTAAATTGTGTTTTGGTGCAAGACAGTAAGCCTGCCTCGATTTAGCCCGAGCGAGAGCTGGAGTTTGAAGTTTTTCAGTGAATCAAACAAGAGATCAGAGATGTTTAGGGGGGACCTGGCGCAGCCTGCTGATGGCAGTGTGTTTGGCCGGGTACCAGCCCAGCATCTCCAGTCCTGCAGAGCGGGGCAGGGAGGATGCCAGGGGGCTGGTCCCTGCCGTGGGGAGCAGCGCCCATCCTGAGAGCGTGCTCAGCCCTCGCTGGGGTTTGCTCCAGCCTCGTGATGTTGCATTTCGGCATGTTGCATTCAAGATGTCATGATTTAACCATCCTTCAGGTGCTGCTGCCCTTTGGCAGCTTCTGGCGACAGGGAAGGGTGACTTTCTCGAGTGTGCAGGGACCCCCCACCGCCTCTCCCCTAGGAAATGCCTCCTCTGGGGACCCGATCCCCCCCAGCTTCATCTCAGCTCCCCCTTCTGCCCTCCGGCACGTCCCGGTGGCAGCCAGCTGCCCCGCCATCCCTTACCCACGAAGTTGAGGCCACTATTTTTTTTGTTTATTTTAATTATCATCTTTCTCACTGGCTCAGCGCTCCCGCAAGGGAGACGGCGTCCGCGTTAATGGGATTATGCGTGCTGTTTGCTGATGTGTACATGTTTGCAACTTCCTCTCCCTTTGAATTTCACCCAGATAATTGATTTCTGTCTCTTCCTTGGCACTTGCTTTTGCGGCGCGGGGTGTTATTAGTCCCCTTTTGTTTCATTGCTGGGCGACGAAGCCTTTACAAGGCAGCCCGAGCAAAAACAATTGTTGAATCTCTTGCTTTCTTTAGGAACTAACAGGGGATTGCAGGTGGCTTGAAGCCCTCCGAGAGGCGTACTAGCATCAGCGATGGCTTGGGAGCAAAGTGGCTCCTTCCTACCGCAAGAGGTTGGGTGGATTATCCAGGTCTCCGTTGCTGGTCATCCACCTAAGTTGACTCTGGCTGTCTCTTGTCCATCTGTCTGTCCCAAGATGCTGGGAGTTGAGGGACAAAAATCCTTCCCTGTTTTGCACGTGGGGAGCTGGTGGTGGGCTAAGATTTGTGGCGCTGGCGTGGACTCCCCTTCTGCCATGGTTGGTCAGGAGGTCATCATGGAAGGTGGTTCGTTGTCCTTAAGCTGGGACACCAGGCTTTCCAGGAGAGTTTCAAAGGAGCACTTAGGCAGAACTAACAAATAAAGGGAAAATTAAAGCATTTTGTAATGTTTTAAAATAGAATCGGGTGTTTTTTTAAGGAAAAAGTTATTTTCTGGCTCAAAATGAATAATTGAAGCATAGCTGAATTTTTCATTGAGTTAATAAGTAAAAATGGTTGGAACGTAAAGATCGCGTTGACTTTGGCCCATTTTTTACTTGAGTTTAAATAATTTGAGAACTTTGGTTTCTGAATTTTTAGGGTTTCTTCCCCCCTCCTTCCCTTCACTGGAAAGGGCAAAATTTTTATAGAGCAGGAACAGTTATTTTCTGCCCAGCTTTTTTCAGACTGCAGAGATTTCCAGAAGAACATCCTGTCTAATGTCACACAAGCACTCTGAGCATGGAGACGAAATTTAAGTTGTTGAGCTAAAGAGTAGCTCAACTCCGTGGAAAATAAATACAAATGAGTCTTAACTACCTAAATTCCCCCTTGCTCCATTGTCTGGGCAGAAGTAGGATGTGCTCCCTGAAAACACAGGGAACTGGCTCCTCTCTCTGCCCTTCTGGCTCTTGGCTTTGTTTTTCTTCTATTTGCTTAATTTCTCATTTTCTCTTCCTATTGTCTTTTCTCTTTTCCCTACTTTTCGTTTATTTTCTCTTCTCTCACTGCCTATTTTCTGTTTGATTTCTGTTTTTTTCTTCCCTCCTTCACTAGCCTAGAATGTGGCTAGCATGAATGAGTGATTTCTAGAAGGAATAAAATTGTTTAAGGAGGGGGAAAAAAAGCAACAACATTTTCTGTGCATCGCTGTGTAAAATGTACAATAATAAAGCAGAACCACACTAAATGAATTATGGTAAAAAACCCAAATTACCAACATGTCAAATACTATTAGCACTCAGATTTGTAGAAAGAATGTGTGCACAGAGGGAGCTTTTCTTATTTTTTCTTTTCCTTCCCCCGCCTCCTCTGTAAAGCAAATGCCAACCACTCGTAACAGCTGGTTTTGGTGCCTTGAATGAATAACTGATAAAAAAGAAGAAAAGCAAGACACATTCCCCAGAACCATTTTTCATGATGTCAGGGTATCAAGGTAATGTGTTACTCGCAGGAACTTCAGATGTGTTCCTATATGTGAGTGAAAGTCTCATTTCCTTTGACGGGATTAATGATCGCTTGTTCCACTGGAGAAGGGAGATGGAAGACAATCAAAACCAAGAGGGCCAAGAAAGAGAAATTCTGTCAAGGAATTGATTTGCTGGCATGGAATAGCAAATCATGGAAGGACAGCTTTAATAAGAGGACTTCCTAAAGGACCGGGTGTCTTTGAGCATCCTCGAGGACTGTACTTATAGCTGGTGCAGTTCGCAATTGGTTGGGTGGCCCCGACTATCATTGGAAGAGACCGCCGTGGCTGCTCTTGTGCAATAGCCCAAACAGCTGAGCTGGAGCACCTCAGGGGGGATATTTTCCTCATCCAAAGCGTTTTTTATTTTATTAATGAAAACTGCTCATGCGATTATTATGGATATTTTTACTTGTGTGGTTGAGTTTGGAAGGATGAGTTCAGCCAAGAGATGAAAACGTTCTGAGTTCGACCAACAAAACCACATGTCCACGTTCTCAGTGTTTGCTCCTGGGTGAGTTCTCTGAAGAGCAAAAGAACGGAGCGTGACTCCGTCTCTCTTTTGTTGAAGCTGCTCCATTTTGTATGAATAAATATTTGTTGGGCCAGCAGAGATTTCATAGCCCATCAGCTAGGGCACTCAGCCGGGATGGAGGAGATGTGTGTTCAGGTCCCTGTTCCAATGTGGTTTTAATTATTTATCTGCAGCAGAATGGCTCAGGGAAGAGACTGAGAGAAAGAGTCAGAGGCCAAGTCTGTAGCCTGATAGCTGAGAGATTTACTTGCCAAGAGAGGCTGTAGTTTTTTGTTACTGCAGATAACTGCCTTTTTTAGGGTTCAAGTGGGTTTTCTGCTCTAGGTCTGAGCCGAAAGGCTGTACCGGATTTTAGAGATGGCTCCTGATAAATGGGGCTGGTTCGGGGACGATGACAGCGGGGTGTTTGTATTTCTCTACATGGGAATTTTCCAAGGTCTAGGAAAGGTGGTGGTTCTTTGACGTGTCCAGTGTTTTCCGGGGTGGGATGACTCTTTCCCTTCACGTGTTATCTGTTGGACCTCTGTGCTCCCTTGCTCCTCAGACGCCTTCTACCAGTTTCCCTCCTCAAAGAACAACTTTCACAACCCATATTAGGTCTGTCCAGGCAAACATACACCCAGCTTCCCAACCAACACTGCAGAAGAGGGCATGATTAGTGCAGGGATACTGGAACATTTCTTTGAAGAGCTTTCCTCCTAGTTTAGCTGCTAGAGCTGCCACAAAGCTCGTCTGAGGTAGCTGCCAAGTTGTGTGTGTCCTGGACCAAAGGTCTGCGAAGAGTTCACTTTATTCTAGATATAGGCATTTAGCTTAAAGTGAGTTAATTAGCAGCTGAATTAAAATGAAAGGAGAAGTTCTAGTCTAACGGACCCATGACTTGCAGAGGTTTCTTCCGTCCGTGCTTTCCCAGAAGGGCTAGGACTTTGGAGATGTCGCGTAGCTTGTGACGAAGACACACTCTGAAGCCTGCACGTGTCCAGCAGTCAGACTCTCATCCTCTGCTATTAAATGAGAAGAGAAAGTCACCCTCTCTGACCTTCCACTGGGCAGATCGTACACCGAAGGAAAGCTGAAGCTCCTTGACAGAAAGGCCGTGAAGCAAATTAAACGATACTTTGAGACTAATTCTTTACCGATTTGCAAAGGTATGCTCCCCCCACTCCAAAATATCTAGGATACTTTTAACTAATTACCCAAATCAAAACAATTGCCTCAACTAGAAAATGTTTTAGCAAACACATTAGTTAGGCATCTTCTTATTAGGCAGTGGTTAATAAGAAATAATGCATTAATTGTGCAGTTAGTAATGGTAAGTTCCAGCCTTCCCAAACCTTTGCGTGGATTCAGTACGTGAATGAAAGCAGCTTCACGGTGTAGGCTTCATCTAAATTTGGAGGGAGTTTAGGCTCAACTTCAGGTTGAAACATACCCTGGCTTAGAGTGGGGGGACTAGATCAGGTGATCTCCAGAGGGCTCTTTTGACCTAAAAGGTGCCCCTGTGGGAGACGTTCCTTGTGTCCTCGTCATGTTGCTTGGGATTTTTTCTTCACAGTCAGTGGAAGGAGGTCTCTTAGCAGCTGTGAGAAGTTGATCTTTCTTATTACCATGCTTTGGTTTCCTCTCTTTAAGTGCTGGACTGCTGAGGAGTGCCAGAATGAAAGCATTGAGATGGTCGATGGGAGCGAGAGAGGCATCCTAGCCAAGGCATGGGTACCACTTCCCAGTGATGATGTCCTTGATGGCTGAGGAGCCCCAGAGGTGATGGTGACTTTATCCAGCGACCTTTGTCTTGTTGTAGCAGCCCACCTCAATGTATGAACGCGTGCTCCTGCCAGGGTGCTTACAATGGAGGAAGCTTGAGGAAGGCCACGTGTATAGGGCTGCATTTTATATTAAACAAAAATAAATTCCCTCTAACGTGAGTTTTTCAGACAGGTTGTCCTAATATATTAACTTCTGTCTGTGTTTTGAATAGTCAATTTCACGGTGAAATGAGTTCTTAATAATATATTTACCACCTGGGAGAAATCTCCCAGCCATCTGGAAAGGAGTGGGGATTTAGTGCCTCCAAATGGAGATTGGTTTTTTATTTATTTATTTCGCCCATGTTTCCTCTCCTCCCAGAGGATGCTTTGGGTCTGAGCTGACCATTGCAGCAGGTTTTTGGGTCTTTTGCCCCATCTCTTTCTGGCGTGGAGGTGTCAAGAAGCATGTGGAGGTTCTCCGCAGCTTCCCAGGCTGGAGACCGGTGTTAAGGCAGCGTGGGGACGTGTCCCCATCACCAACCCCAGGCTAGGATGGCTTCTGTCCTGGGCACTGAGGGGCTGGTTTGGAAGAAGAGGAGTTTTGCTCGTAGGTGCTGGCAAAGCCTTACTCTTTAAATGGAGATGTCAGTGATGCATGGCCTGAATCCAGGCTGGTTTGTGTAATACATCTTTTGAACTCTAGTAAAACGGAAGCCAGATGCAAACCAAGCTATCCCTTGATTACATGGGGAAAATGGTAAATTCATCATCACTTGAAGTCTTTTAAGCAAGACTGATTGTCCCTCTAAAACCTATACGTTGCATCAGCAAGAAGTTATCGGGTTTGATAGTGTTTGCCTGAGTGCAGGGGAATAATCCTCCTGTTTGCTACAGGGCTTACAGAGTGAAATTGTGTGGTGTGGCATCTTCAGGCTGTCAGATTTGATTGTCTCTTCTGGCCTTTGACATTGTGGATTGATGGAAACTCATCATGGCCTTTTTCTTGTGTCCTTACGTAGCTTCCCTGTGTGCTAAAACCTCATCTTTTATATCGCTGGAGTATGAAATTCCCCCATGCCTCAGTATTCACGCAAGTCCCTGCAGGAGAAGAGGAATCTGGTGGCTCCAGAGCTTGAAAAGCATTAAATTTCTTTGCAAAAGTGATAGCATTTAGCATATCCTGATCCTCTGCTTTAATACTCTGCACAGGTCACTCGTGTGACACTAAATGAAGCTCTCTGCTGTGGAGTTTTGCACAACCCACGTGCGGCGCTATCAGAATTTCCCTGGATGCGTTTGCACGTGTCATTGCAGGGGGGGAAGCTCAGCAGCCCTGCTGTCCGAATGATCTCTTTGCTGTCTAAGTAATCTGCGCTGTGGAAATGCACGTCATCTGGTGAATTTTGGCTGCCAAAATCTTCTCGTTGGGAATGGTGGGAAAGCCCAGAATATAAGGCTCTAAAGTGGTGGGGGCAGCAGGGTTAGCACTCGCCCGTCTCTCCGTAGTACCTGCTCACGTAGCCTCTAATGCCGTTGCATATGCAAGCGAATGTGGTGTACGAGGCCCTTCCCGACGATGTCGTAAATCTCCTTTGCGTTTTTCCTGGGATAAATGAGTACAAGCAGGAAAACAGGTCTCAACCTGCCATTTTCTGCTGCTCGACTCACCCCTTTGCAGGCTGTAAAAGGTGGGGGGGGAAGGGTCAAAGGTCTCCTTTGACTGAGGTTGAAAGCAATAAGGTTTTGTTTATCCGTCCTATTTATCCCATCCATTTCAGCTGTACGTGGCAGGGGATGCCTCTAGCAATGCACCCCTTTGAACTCTACAGTCTCTAATTTGGTGCAGACGGCCGGCTGGTCCTGAAATATGTATGGGGCAGGAAAGAAGGGAGCCCTTTTAGGAGCTACATTTTACAACAGGTTGCACCAAACCCCTGGATTTAGCTCTCCTTGAACTTGTAGTTGGCAATAATTGAAGACCAGATTTTGCAGCTGCTGTTCTGACATGATATTGCTGCCGGGTGTTATGAAAACCACTAGAGCTAGAAACCAGCGCTATATACTCTTCTTGGAGTTTTAGCTCTCAAACATATGAAGCATCAATCTCTAGCTAGCGGCTCATGAGCTATCAGCTCCTACAATCAAGTGGAAAAGAGTATTTCAAAAGTGCTTAGTTACTGGAACAGTACAAATGCTTTCTGGACCAATAAACGCTTCCATGTATCGGTCCCGGACCATGATTAGGAAGATAAAAAGCTGGTCCCTGAGAAGGTATGCTGCCTGGCTGCTCCTATTGCAGAAACGTCAAAATAAACAGGAGGATGAGGAAGGGCGCAGGACCTCCGGGATCAGTTAGGTCGTCCTATGGGGCTGCTTCCAGGTGTGTTGGGGCACGGTGATTTTATTTTTATTCTCCCTAGTGGCAAATAAGTAATTTTTCTCTTTTGACCTTATAATGTGAAATCGTTGTTCTTGAATCTGTGAATAGGCTGATTCCATAGCCCTCATCATAAGGGTTTATTTTCAAGGCTTAGGATATCTCAGACTGCACCTGAAATTTTTGGAGACATGGAGGAGCTTTGCAGAGGGGCTTGGGGGGGGGGGGGGGCGGTGGGTCAGACATACTCTCGGGTGTAGCTAGAGAGCATAGAAAGTTTATTACTCCCTAGCTGATGTTGCCAGCACCATAGCTGGACTACCTTGATTGACCAAATGAGCGTGACCCGTGTGCTTGTGTGCAAAGACAGTGTCGGTGTGGCTTGAGCTGTAGCCCAGCTCTATCTGCCCAGCTTCTAGAAAGCCACCATGCGGTCCTACGTTGAGGAAGCATTGCTGCAAGCATTGCTTTTATGCACTTAAGCACCTCTCGTACGCTTTGTTTGTGGTATTGCCATTGAAACTACCAGTTACACCAAGCCGCTGCTGTGATTTTACCTATTATAATGAGAACTGTGGGCTTGAACCCACCAGGGTGGTGCTGTGGGGGGGGTGGGTATTGTTGCTGTCTGTTTAAACGAGAGCTGGCTACCAGGTCTGCTTTTGAACATTGTATTTTGTATGTACGGTAAAGACCACATTTTATTGCATTGCTGGCTATTTGGCGGCTGTGCTATTTTCTTGCATAACTGTGGTGTTCAAGGACAAATACACTCGTAGGCTTTTGCTTTTAAAAAAGTTTGGCAGCTGCAGCTTGGGCAAAGAGAGCCTTTGCTTGCTGGCAGGTGAGCGATGGTGTAGGGCTGGATTCGGTGGAAGGAGCAAGAGAAACTCCTCCGGGGACTCGTTTCCTACCAACGGTTTGGGATCCACTGCCTCAACCTTGCCCCTGAAACGACCCCCCAGTCGCAGGCACCGTCGGGGTTGAATTTCCACGTGTGACGTCACTGTGCATTAGCTTGATTTATCTTGAAATGATGTAAAAGGTCGGGATGTTTTAAATTGAAACCATCTCCATTCACAGTCCATTTTCCATCAGCCGTTTTACTGGTGATGTGACATGATATCAATAACAATGAGGTTTCTTGCTGCCTGCTATAGTTGTTTATGGAAAGGAGTTTCAGAAAACATATTATTATAGAGAATAATGGATGGGCTGTAGGGAGACAAGGAAATAATTGCATTGAGGGGGCTTGAAAACATCATAAAGCCAAGAATGGAGTTTGGTTGGGCTCTCATGTCACAAGGTCCCTAGGACTAAACTAATTCTCCATAAATCTGTGCAGCCCATTCAGGCTTACGGGTTTTCTTCTATTCTATTCTCTTGTCTGCTAGATTTTCCCCCCCTCAACTCTTTTCTTTGGAAGAAATACCACAGAGGAGATTGAAGCGAATAAAACCCACCCAATCCACAATTATGGTGATTAATTATCCATTTGCATTTTGTTAGCACCTCTGGATTCTCTGTCAGGGGGCTGAGAATCACCCAAGCACAGAATAGAAAAAGACGCGTCCTTTTTCCAAGAGTCCCAAGCTTTGTTTAAAAAGAAGAATAAATAAATCTTAAAAAATAAAAACAACTAACAAATTAAAAAAGAAAGAAAAGAAGCTGCTACAGAGTTGACATCCAGATCAGAAATGTTGCCGGCATCTCTGGCTGCTAAAACCACCTGCCTTTTGCTCTGGTTTGAATTTTTGCCACTGTTGGGAAGAGCCAAAGCTTTTAAAGCAGTTCATTTATAAGCAGAGCCAGTTTGAAGTAGGTTGTAAAAAATAAGCCTCTTCCTCTCAGGTGCTGGGGTGGGAGGGTGATGAGAGGGCAGGATGAAAGCCTCGGTGTGCCTCTTCCAGGGGATGGTGAGATCCAACCACGCGTGAAGTTGGAGGGAGTTGGGTCCTTCCCCGGCCGCTCCTGCCTGCCGAAGCTGCCTGCGGGGGGAACCGCCGGCTCAGCAGGTGCCCGGAGAAACGCAGGGGAGGGCAAACATCTTCCTAAAGTTGAATATTTCCCCTCCAGTCGTCTTCTCGTTGGAAATTTCAAATTGATATATCACAAAAGACCCATTGACTGCCTGTTTCACAGAGAAATTTTCCCTCTATTTTCCAGTCAATCATTCCACCCCAGCCCTGTAATTTTTATTTGCATTACATCAGCGCGGGGGGAAATTCAGAAAAATCAGGACTTTGACCAGTTCTTTCAGAGGTTGGATGAAAGGGCCTTTTCTGCCTCGGCGCGGGGGGGGGGGGGGGGGGGGGGGGGGCAGGTTGTTTGTTCAGATTTCCAGGGTCTGGGGATAAAAAAAAACAACCCAGCCTGGAAGCATGGCATTATAATTGTCATAGGATTAAATCAGTGGGAGCTGGTTACAATTCCATGGGCTTCCTGGGTTCCGGGTCAAAGTCAGGAGGGATGGGACAATTTACATTCGCCCGTCGTGCTGGTTGCGTCATGTTTCAGCCCCATTTTGTCTGGCGTTTGTGGGGTTTGGCACAATAAGGGCTCGTGCTGGTTACGCTCCGTGAGAGCTGCTGAAGCCTGTGATGGCTTTCCAGGGGGGTCTGCGCACCTACACTGCTCCGAAAGATTCCCTCCGGTGGGAATCGCTCCGCGCGGTCGTCTAACCTCATTGGTGCTCTGCGCTAATGCTGGGTGAATAATGGCTTTTTAAATTATTTTTCACAGCTTCCTTGGTGGCCAGAGCGAAGAAATAACATTGGCTTGGGGTCACCTCGGAGAAAAGTAGGGAGGTTTCTTTTTATTAATGACATAAAACCAGTGTTTCTGTCAAATCATAATGAAACAGTTTATGCAAACCTGAAAATAAACCCATACGCTTCACTTACATAGCCTTTTTTTAACCTTTATATAAATGTCAATTTTTTGGAATGACAATGACATTTCAAGTGAGAGATTGAAATGTAACACACAAGAAACATCACCGTGAGATGTTTTGACTTCTCTTCAGCTCCCTCCTCTCCCCATTCTATTTATTTTCTGTGAAAACCGTTCGCTAAACCTGACTTGAATCCACAGATAGTTTCGGTTCCTGAGAATGACATTTTCTAGCAAACACGCTATCGGTCGAAAACAACAACAACAACAAAAAAATCCTGCCGGCCTTGCTCAGCCGCTGGCGCCAGCCCCAGCCCCACGGGCTTCGGCAGGTCTTATTGCTTAGAAGCAGCTGGGCTGGGAAAATCCAGCCTGAGCGACACGAGGGTCTTTTGACCCCTCCCTGGCACGCAGACTTTTTGCTTCTCCCTTTTTGCAGCCCACAAATTTCACGTTTCTGACCAAATACTGAGCTTCGGTGGCTCTCTGCAGGGTTGGAGGAGAGCGTTTCAGGGCTTGGTCACCATCCTAGCTGATGCAACGCATTGACCGGGCTTTTCTGCAATCGAAAGCCAGATCCAAAGCCAGAAAGCGGAGTGTATTTATCGCGTCTCGGTGGCACCGAAGAAAAGCTATGCGTTAGCGTCGTTAGTGCCGGTCTCCCCGTGGATTAACGGAGATGAGGGTCAGCCAAGTGGCATCCGCAGCCTTACGCGAGATGAGTCGGTAGCAGGACCAAGATGCAGGCTCTGACTCAGGAGAGCGATGAAGTGCAAACCTTGAGTACTTCATCAGTCAGGCTATCGCTTAACTGCTGGCTTACACATCAGTCTGTGCCCACGTGCCTTCCTGAGTCACTGTCTAGGAAGGGAAAAACGCTGCTCCTCAACGTCTCCATCCCAAGTGTCCTCCTTCACCCCCTGCTTTTTTCCTGCCGTGGACCGTGTTGTGAAATAAAAGCTTTACTTTGCTTTCAGTCATTGGAAGGAGGGGATAAACCAAGTCTTTGCAGCGCTGGTTTTCTTCTGTTTCGCCCCAAGCACTGCACAGTTTTTCTGCCGACCTGGGGAACTGGCTGCTGCGGGAGGTTTGGGGGAGCAAGGATGCCCCCGTCCGCCGCTGCCGTGCGGGTTGGTAACGCAGGGCAGGGTGAAACCACGCCGCTCGCTGTGTCCGGTGCGAGCACTCAACCTTATTTACAGCAGGAGAAAATTAACGGCAGTCAGCTTTCGAAGGCAGATTATTTCATTATCATTGTAATTGGTACTTATAATTAGTTGTTACTCTGGTGTGTGATGTGCCCTGAGCGCTGTGGCTGCAAAGTGCAGGAGCAAAAAGGAAAGTTTATTTTTTTTTTTCTTTTATTAATTATGATTGCTGTTTATTTTGCTGGATATTTACGCACTTGCTATTTCAATCAAATAACCTCAGCGTGTTTTGCTTTGCAGTAGGCAGATGGTAGGGCTTTGCCTGGCGTGGCTCCGGCTCTGCCTCCTGCCCTTCGGTCAGTCATGCCTCTCTTCACCCACAAGCAAATTAGGAACACCTCTGCCTGCTTTGCTCCATGCTCAGGCCAGGCATTGTGGGAAAACTTGCTGCTGGTGTTATTGAATGGCTGCAAAGCCTTGGGTGGGGATTCGGGGATGCACCACCGCTTTCCCCCGTGGGAGCAGGTGAGGGGGGACCCCGGCACCGCCATAAGCCCAGGCATCTTGCTAGAGGACAGAAGCCTCTTGTCAAAGCCAAATCATCCTGGAAAGCCCCCAGATATTTGCAGGCTGCCTGCTCCGAGTCAGGCAAAGGGCCTTCTTTGTGGTGCGTCAGCCTTTCCACTGCTGAAACAATAAATGGCCTTATCCTCGTTAGCTGACGCAACCTAACAAAGCGCCATTGATTTTGGTAGGTGCTTCATCAGTGACGGGGATGCGAGGGATGGGGTTTATGACCCCACCGGCTTTTCCAGGCATCCGCATACTTGCGGTTGGGTTTTAATGAGCGCTTTGGGCCGCGAAGTGGGTCAGCGCTTTTATCTGCTCTGGCTTGGCCCCCTCCCACCGCTCCCTCCTGCAGCAGAGACCCGAGGAACTCGCCACATGGTGGCACGAGCTGCTGCATCCCCGGGGCTGGTCCTGGCTGCGGATGGAGGGAGGGGCGGCCGCGGCGGAGGGGGTCCTGCTGGGACGCGGGGCTGTAACCTGCTGATGCGGCTCCCCACGGATCCGTGAGCTTTGTGCAAATGGCAGTCGTGATGCGCTTTGAAGCTTGAAACCTTGAGCACTTCAAACAGGCAGAGGACAGGCAGATGATGTATGGGAAATTAACATCTAACAGGGCTAAAAATTGTTCTCAATGTCGCCCTAACTCCCCTGCCCAGCTGAGCTCTATTTACTTTCATCCCATCCAGAGCATTTAGCACAAAGAGACCCCTTACACCCTTAATTTTCTAAAACACAAAGCCTTCCATTTCACTGCATCCAGCTGAAACGTTCCCCTTTTCTCTCTCATTTTTCTGGCTCTCTTTTGAAACCCTCCTCTCCCTCGCCGCAGCCTCTCAGGGGAGGAACAGAAACCAGCAAAGTTTGGAAAGGAGAGCAGGTCGGTAACCCTTTTTTGGCCGGTTTGGTGCAGGGAGGGCGGCAAGAGGCATCCTGCGCCCCTGCTTTGTGCATCAGCCTTGGTGTGAGCAAAGACCTGCCGACACAACAGGCACGTTTAGCACCGGTCAGTGCACAGCGGAGGATTTGTAACTGGAAATCGGGATGCTTGAAATCTCATTTATGTCACAGTAGGGGGAAAGCAAGCGAGAGCTGCCTCTCTGCCACGGCATAGAGCACAGCATCCCGGCGGAGCTCTCCATAAGGTGAGGGAGGATGGTTTCAACATCAGGGCACCGGCCTGAGCCCAGGGGTAGCTGGGTTCAGCCCTGCCCTGTCCCAGGCTCTCAGCAGCACGTTGCTCGTCCACCTCTGCGGTTTACACCCTGTCTCCTCATCGGTGGCGAGGGGATGAGTTCGGGGAGGATTGCTGCACGCCGGGTGGGAACGGTGTGGGCTGGAGCGAGGCCGGCACTTCATACCCCACCCTTGCGTGGACAGGGAGTGCCTGGGATTATCAGGGCTGGGTGGAAAATAAAATACCCACCAGAAAACAAGCGATGTTTCAAAATACCGCCAAGCAGATTTTCCCAGGCTGATTTGCTGACCCTTGTTTCTGGGCTGGTTCAAAAACCACCAAAGGAAAAATACTGACAGGCTGGAGCTGGGTGTTTCGGGATGGTGTCCTGGGGGCACCCCTGTGCCGAGCCGTGACCAGGGCTGTGATAATTGTGTTGCCTCCGGTGGGGCTGAGAGCCGGCTGCCTGGGTTGGCTTCGAGAGGTGGCTGCAAAGCAGGCTGGTGCTGGGAGGCAGAGCCCGTGCCGGGGCATCAGGCCCCCATACTACGGCGTGATCCTTGCGAGAGCTGCATCCCATCGAGCACCTTCTCCGTACACACACGTAACGCTCCCGGGGTTGGCGTGCTGGGGTTGCAAAACAGGGAAGGGTGGGATCGTCTGTGCCGTGCAGGCTTCCTGGCGTCCAGCTTTGCCCCGGGGCCTTTGATTGCCGCAATTTTATTAATGTAGATCTAAGAGAGCTTGCAGAGGTGTGTGGGTGCACAGCACGCACGTGCCGTTCCCTCCTCCCGGTGCCGCAGAGCCCGGCTGCTGCTGCAAACGGGGCTTGGGCTGGGGGCGCTGACCCTTACAGGGGACCTCTTCTCCGCTAGAAGCACCCAGAGGATGGAAAAGAGTCACTGGTGCAAGGGCTGGGGGTTTTCTAAACACCTCCTGGGTATATGCGTGGGGCGATTGGAGTGCTTGGAACCTCCGCGTGCCATATGGGGTAGCACCGCAGTACGTTTGGGTCCCACGCGTGCTCTGAGAGCACCAGACCAGAGTTGCAGGGGAGTTCAGGACATGGCTTTGTAGCATGGTGCCTACCTGTGGTGCTCTTCCTCTGCACTGGAGTGAAATTTAGTGGTTTTCACCTTTTGCTGCTTCTCAGCAGGCCCTGGAGAGCCCCTGCTAGCGATGCTGGAGGTCTGATGTCCTCTTGGACGTGAGCTGGGATGTGTCACTGACCTGCCTCCCCCAGCCTCCACAGGGACAGCTTATATCTGACCCAAAAGGGGGTCTGTAAGCAGGTGCAGATGGCGGGCTCGTGTCCCTGGCCGTGGCATCCACGGCAAGGCAGCACCGAGCCCGACATCTGTCAGTCGTTGCAGATCCATATTTCCCTATGAGACAGCAGGAACCAGCGGCTCGCGAGCCGTTCCCACAAAGCTGGGATGTCTTCCATTGCCGGAGGGCCTGATCCTCAGCTGGTGTAAGCTGGCACATGTCACCGAGCAAATGGGCCAGCTGCTCGGTCGGTGGATGTTGATGCCCATCCCCGAGAAGCCAAGCCCGCTGCACCGCTCTGCAGCTGAGGGCCAGTTTGAACTGCTCTCCTCTCTCTCCCTCCTACTCTTTTCCTCACTTCTCCCTTTTAATTCTCTCCCCGTCTGTTCATCCCTCTCCCCTTCTGTTCATCCTTCTCCATTCTCAAGCCATCCTTCTTTTTCTCCGTGAAGAAAGCTAAAGGGAGGAAGGGGGAGGAAAGGAGAAAAGCGGTTCGACTCAGTAGGTTTTTCCAATAACCTTCCCTAAAGTCTCACCAGGTTATATTATGCTCTAATAGACTTTAAGCCAATCTGCCTAATGCCACTGCAAAGGTCAATTAAATTCACCCTAAAAAATTTACTCCTGGCTCATTATACATTTGGAAAATGAATTAGAAGCACAAGCTGCCCCAGAGGTTTCTGATATTTTGCTAATGAACATGTCTCCTAATGGAACAAAAAGAAAACCACCACCAGAAAAAAAAAAAACCACACCCAAACCAACAACTTTAAAGGACTGTTTTGCTGCTCTGTTGGAGAGGGTAGTGTAGAGCTGAGCATCTCCTGATCTAGAAGAGGAGGATGGGAGGGTGATGCCATGTCTCAGTGAGGTCGTTTACACCCGGCAGAGGAATTTGTTAAGTCTGACTCTCGACCAAGCATTTGGGCAAGATCTTGGACCTTGCGTCCATGCCCGGCCCTGTTTGCAGGGTGCTGTGGGTGGCTTGGCTTCACGTTCCCAACAAGGCAGCATCGACATTGACTACTCGCTCTGGGACTTCCCGGGCCGGTCGCGACCGCGCGGCACAGGCTCGGCATGCTTGCGGCCCACCCGTGGAGTAATTGCGCCGCGCCTGTAGGGACTGGCAGGCAGCACGCCAGCAGAAAAGGAGGCAAAATTAATCAAGGGAATGATTAATTGCAAATTGTGACCCAGGTTGCTGTAAGTGACAAGTTTTGAGGGAATTTCAGGCTGAAGATGCTCAACATGAAATGCCTTTAAGGAGCCCGAGAGGTTTTTTGTTTCGGGTTTTTCTTGAGAGAGTGGTTGAGAGGCCTCTTTAAATCCCTGTACCTTTGAGCTCTCAGAGTCACTTAGTGCTCATCAGATTTTCATCCTCTTCTCTAACGTGCAGATCCAGCCAGGTGCAGGACAGAAATAAATGCAAACGTGCTCGCTAGTCCTTTGAGCACCCAGCTGTGGTGACATGAGAAACTGCTACCAATAATGCCCAGGAATGTGTTGATTTTGAATCAATGTCAATATTGCCTAGGTTTGTGTTACTGGGTTTTTGATTTTGGACTGGGTTTTGGATTTTGGACCGGTTTTTGGATTTTGGACTGGGTTTTGAATTTGAAATTGGATTTCCTGTCCTGGAAATGGAGTTCTGTGGTGGGGAGATGGAGGGGGGTCAGCTGGTTCCGTTCGCAGTGCGCCTCTCCAAAAGGTTTGCTAGATGAGACTATAAACCGGGGAGAACCAACAAAGGTGCCTGGAAACGAAAAGAGGTGAATCACGGCCAATAAAAGCACAAGTGTGATTTTGTCAAAATGGTCACATTCCCATGGGAAGTTTGAATTTTGACAAAACAGCATTTCTGACCAAACATCCCACATCCCTCCCACCTGCGCAGGGGTTAAATGACCCGGGATGGTTCGCCGATCGTCTCTTAGGGCTGAACGTGTGCCTTCCACCGGTGTCAAGATGCCATTACTGATAAATACTTGGGCTGGGTTTCAACACACCAGGCTTAGTCGTTTAAATTGTAGGTGTCAGGTCTAACCTGGTCACCTGTGCTCCTCCCAGGGAGGACAGTTCATCCCCTCCTGAAGCAGCTGGCTAAAGGATGTGGGATACCTGGACCCGGTCTCCCTCCTCTTGGCTAGATGGGAAGCCTAGTCTAAATACCGTAATCCGAAACAGGTTGCAACTCCAGTCTGAGCTGCTGCCTTTTTCCAAGAAGCTGCCGGGAGTTTTCTTGCAGATATTTTTTTGGCAAGGGGAAAAGCTTCAGGGAGACTAAGAGACTGGGCATAACTCCCTTCAGTTTGTCTTTAATTACAGCTAGGGAAGAGGTGGTAATTACAACACACCCTTCCCTTGCAAAGATTCTCAGGTGAAATCAGTGCTCGGAAATATGCATACTAATCAGGAGAGCGTTTTTTGCCAGGGTTGCTGTTGTGTTGGTTGGGATTGAGCAGAGCGAGGCTGCCCAGATGGCAAACAGGATCGTGTCTGGCAGAGGCGGCTTTGCAGAGCGGCTAGGACAGGGAAAGCTGTTCTCTCCCTCTTGCTACGGGTATTAGGCGGGAGCTGGGGACAGCGGTATGGTGCTTGCAATGTCAATTATTAGCGTGTTTAGTAAATTACCTAGTAAATTGGCCCTTAAAATTTCCAACTGCGTGTCCTCTCTTGCACTCCAAGCCTGCAGCTGAGTTGTTTACACTCTTTCAGCAGGGAAGATGGATCAGCTCTGTCTCAGCTTCTGGATGTCTTGCAGAGAGGAGCCTGAGCTGATCCTGCATGCCGCCGCCGGGCTGGGAGGTGGAGGGAGGGTCGTGCCCACAAGCTCAGGGGCCCTCACCCTGCCCCAGGATAAAGCCGAAACAGCCGTGACGGGGAAGGGCGGACCCCAGGAGCCCGTGTGTCCTTGCCATACGCACGTGTCTGCAGGTTCCCAGCAGGTTCGCTGCTGCTTGCGTGTGCGAGCACATCTCCCGCGGTTCGCCTGATTGCCTTCCCTCTGTGGGCTTTTTCTTGGCAAGGGCTGTGCCTGGTGCGGCGAAGAACCGCTGGCACGGGGTGGGTGCGCTTGTCCTCCTTTTCTCACAACAGCAGGATGGGGGAGTGACTGGTAAAACAGAAAGGCAGGTATCCACGCGACGGGGAGGGAAAAGGATGCTCTGCCCATTGCCTGAGATGGGCGAGCCAGCGCTGGAGAGACTTGGCCATGGTCTGCTCCAAAAGCCAACTTGAGGAACTTACCTTCCTCAGTATCTTTACCTGTGGCTAATTAAATAGCTGAGTGTCAGTGTGAATGAGCCTTAGGGACGCTTCCCAGCAAGGATAATGCTTCTGATGGGGCTTTGTCCCTTGCTAGACCCATTTCAAAGCTCTGGGGGAGCACGATGAGGGTGATAACAGGTCTGCTCAGCAGAAAAGCTGGTCCCAGGGGCTTTTGGGCTAAAGCCACTCAGGGTCTGCCCTTGAGACTTCCTCTTTGGGGTCAGAAGGGCATTGAAATGAAGGTTTGGTGAGGACAGATCCTAGTCCAGACACCCTTCCTCCCCCTTCTCCCCTGTTCTGCTAGCTGGGATGTGCATGGTCTGTTTTCCATCACAAGGCCTATTTTTCCTTCTGTGCATTTCCAACTCTCCTTTTGCCTTTTCATGTGTACTGTAAAGGTCAGCCTATATCTTGAACATGCTTTAAATTTGCACAGAGAGCAGGGGGCAGGAGGAGAGGGGAGGGTAGTGCTGCAGCAGCTCCAGTCCTTGCAGAGGAAGGTTTGCTGCTTTTTTTTGCTGCTTCTATGAATGGATAGGATACAGGACCATGCTAAGGCCCCCAGACCCACCTGGAACCTGAGTAAACAGCCTTTTCTTAGCAGAAATCCCCCAAAGCACTGAGTGATTGCATTGTGACCCCACTGGCTGTCGCCAGTCGCTGTCCCTCCACCAGCTTCAGCTTATTGGGGCTGCATCAGCCTCGTCCTTCCTCTCTCCCCAGGGAGGATGCTCACCTCCGCCAGCCCGCTGCTGTCAGCTGAACCGCGTGCCCTCTCCTCCTCCGAGCCCCACCGCGCCGGGCAGCACGCACCCGACCCGCTCCCCCTTCCCGCTGCCCACCCGCCGCATCCTGCATCCCTTGCACTTTTCCCGGGAGCGCGGGGGGATGCCTCGGCGCAGGTTGGCAGGCGCAGCGCCGTGCCCCCTCTTGTCTCCGCGTCAGGCCCTTACCTTGCCTGTCAGCCGCTACCTCCTCTCGCCAGGACCTAATGCCGCTTCATTTCTGTTTTAATTTTGCTGCGGTTTCGCGACAGCCACAGCTAGGTCAGGAGTTACAGAAAGGTTATTAGTGAGTGATGGGTATCGACATCCTTAACAGTGCCCTGACCCCATCAGTCTCGCTCTGTTCTTCTTTTTCCTCACACTTGCCCTGTTTGGTTTTTTGTAATTGGCCTGTTTCATGCATAAAGCTTGCTTCATCAGATTTTTTTACCCGAAGCTGCAGCTGACAAAGTAGGGAGGGAAGTGCTGGTTTGCCCTGCCTGAGTATAGGCATTAAGGGTTGTTTTCATCTTCGGATTATTTTGCTATCCCAGAAACCTTGTGTGCTACTTTTTCTCCCTTTGTTTCCCTGATCTGCCAGTACAGCTTTGTAAATGCCCACCTGGATTGTCTTGCCTGCATCCGGGACTGCCGTAGCACTGGAGGCTCTCACAACCAACCAGCTCCCCTCACCCAGGGGCCAGTCTGCACGCTGGAGGCTCAGCATCAGGAATAAACTCATCCTTGCTCCCAACCCCCAGCCCGGCTCTTTGCCGGGTGGGTGCCCTCTGCAAAACGCCGCTCCGCGAGGCGGGGAGCGTGCCCAGCGACGTGCGCTGGGCTGTGAAGTCCCAGCGCGACAGTTCAGGTGCGGCCTGTGATGCGCGGGAGGAGTTCGGGAGGGCAAAGCAGCATTTCTGCACAGTAATTTAAAAAAAAAAAAAATATCCTTACTTAATAGGCGTTGATGCTATTTCCTAGTGCTTTCCCGCGGTCGAGGCACGCTGCAGAGCCCAGCTCAGTGGGGTCCCCTCCACGGTGCACTTCGTAAGCCCCAGCCACTTCAGTGCCAGGGCCACGGTGACTAGCTGCTCCCGATGGGCAGATAAATACGGGCCAGCAGCTCCCAGACCTGGCAGCCTATCATTGCTTCATCTGGAAGGATATAAACATTCACACAGGCTATTTGGAAATACGGCAAAGCTCATTTTAAGCGTGTCTTATCTCCCCATTGAGAAGCTCCTGTGGCTTAGCAAGGGTGGGTTTGCCTCCCTCCTGCAGCTTGCCTGCGTCTCTGCTCCCCCTCGCAGCGCTCCCCTTCCCTCGATCCCGTGATAAGCTGGCGTGACGTTATCAGATGCTTCAGCAGTAAAACTCTCTGCACGCAAACTTTTTTTGCTTTATTGTTGCATCCATAAAACTGGCTGGGAAAACTGCTGAAGCAGTAACCCTGCTCGGTTTTAAAGGCAGCTGCAAATCAGCCCCACTCTCTGGTGCAGTACTGAGCCGTTTTTATGAGCCCTAATTAAACAGGATCTGCCCTGTGGTCTACCTTCCACCCAGCCTATCTGAGAGATGGGATTTAACTGCTGGGGTAATGGTTCTGCATCCGTGGGCTTTGGTTTCCCTGCAAATAAACTGCAGTAGGATAGTGAACGGATTAAGGTGAATGGAAACAGCCCGTGCAAAGCTATATGCCACATGTGTTTCTGCAAGGGTCGTAGCTGAAAAATGCAGGTTGGGGACCAAGTCAAGCAATTCTAGGGTTGGAGAAGGAACATCGAATGCTCTTTTATGACTCTCAAAAATGGCAAGGCTCGCTTATTTTGGAATGAGCACCTCTAGGACATGGCAGGGCTATCGAGGCTCTTGGGTACTGCTGCCTGCAAAATATCAAGGCTGTCTATCTGCTTGTTTGCCCACGGAAAACTTCTCAGGGTTTGCTTCTCCTGACATTTCTTCGTGGTGGCAGGAGGTACAGCTTGGTCCCTCTGCATGTCCCTCCGCCCTGGGATGATGAGGGAAGGGGAAATACCAGCTACAAGAGAAGCATCGCCATCCTGCCGGGGCGGCGAGGGGAAGCGCTGGTGACTGACACTGCACAATTTATTTGAACCCTTGAGTCTTTCCAAGAAAGCAATTTCTTTGATATTTCTCTTGGCATTTGAAGGAGGGGGAAAGGTAGTATTTCCCACATATGTTCACTGTTTTCGTCCTTCCCTTCCCCGAAGCGACGCTGATTTCTCGCTCTGCAGAAGTAACCCCTAAACAGGGTGTGGAGAGGAGAAGCGGTGCCTGGGAGGGTGCAAGTGTCTGGTGCGCCTGAGGAAGGCAGCGTGGGGACCCCGTCATCGTGTTTGCCTGGGCAGGAACATCTGTAGCGGTATCCGTAAGGACACCGGGGAGTTTCATGGCACGGCAAGCTGCCTGGCAAGAGGCTCCTTCCAGGCAACTCTGTGCACCCAAAGCTGGGCTCCCACAGACGTGACATCCACAAGCAACAGTGAAATATCAGCAGCATCATGGCTGAGCTTAAATCTTTACTGAGTCTCCATTTTTCTTTCTTTAAACGCTTACAGAATAAATGGAATTTATAATCAGAAACCATAAAATCTCTGATTTATGGTTCATCTTGATGACAATATTTAATAACTCGTGTATATTTTATTACATCTTTTTAATGCCCTGTTGTGGAATTTTACTTAGGCATTTCGCCCTCTATATCAACCTGTCGCAGCACAGATGGGCTGACTTTTTTGCTTTGGGCTGACGACGGAGCCAAACGTGCTCCGGGCTGTGCCTTCCCAGGGCTGCTGTCAGTCTGTCCAAGCGGTCTCCAAAAGCGGGGCTGGAAGTCCAGCCGTGGTCCGGCTTCTTCCAAGAGCTGCTTCCCAGATTGCAGATCCAATGTGTTTCCTTGCCCAGGCAGCTCTTTTCCAACATCCCTAGCCAAGTTATGGTGCAAATGGGGAGAGAAATTCAGCTGGAGGGCCTCTCTTCCCTCCTCAAGGACTTTTTGCTTGGAAATGCGTATCTATTTAGGTTATCGCTCAAGTGCATTCTCCTCTGGAGAGCACTCCCTGCCTTTCTGGGACCATTAGTGCAAATTAGCTGATGCATCTGATCAGCCCCCAGCCTGCTGCACCCAGGGTACCAATCGTCTTCTCGGCACTTGCGCGGGGAGGGGAAGCTCAGAGCGCCGTAGCTGTGTTCTGGCTTTGTCGAAAAGCAGCAGCTCCCTCCCTCCCAGCTGGCTTTTATAGGCGGCTGCTTCCCAGCCCTGTGCTGCTGGATGCGGAGAAAGGAGAGGGGGCTGGAGGGGATGGGCGGCACCTCAGGGTGGATGTGTCTTGACAGTCTGGACGTGAGAGTGGGTTGCGTGTTGCTTTGGGCACCGGCAGCGTGTTTTGCACACACAGCCCGTGCCGGCGTGGGGACAGGTCACATCGCTCTTGATCTGCTCTGGGCTGGCTCTAGAGGGGACCACAGGCTCGGGGCCACATCGTTGAGCCTGGCAAGTGAGCTGGGAGCAACGGGTAACATCCATATTCTTCCCGCAGAGCGTGGTCCAGCGGTTTGGTTTTCTTGCTTCCCCAAGAAGGATGATGCCACAGCAGGCAGCCGGCTGCCCAAGCAAGCCGGGGTGAGGGGCTGGGGCTGGAGCTGTGAGCACACCGGGTCCAGAGCTGGCAGGCACCCCTAGGAACTTGTTCAGCACGTCTGTGAGACGCTGGCCGTGCTGACAGTTGCTGCCCATCCATGCGGCGCTCCCCCCCGCTCCCCTCGCCTTGCTGCTCTTGGCAGGAGCCAGGCCGGCAGAGCAGCCAGGTGGAGAGGAGGAAACGGGGCGAGACGGCTCGCTGGCGTGCCCGGCCGTGCACAGGCAGGGCTGCCCGCACGCAGCCCCCGCATGCTGCAGGGGCGGCCGGCAAAGCCTCCCCCAGGCTCCCCACAGCCATCTGCACTGCTGGGCAGCGGCCAAGGGTCCCGAGCTGGCTGGGGGGGTCTGCGGGGACCAGGGCGACCTGGGGACAGCAGGAGAGGCTGCAGGCATGAGCGTGATGGGAAGAGGGGAGAGGGTGGAAAGCAGCATGTCATCAGGCTCATCATATTTGGGTGCAGCAGGGTCCAGCTCTTTTTTGGGTGCGATGGGACTGGGGTTTCAGGTGCTTTTTGGGGGTTTCATGTTGGGGCTGCAGGCAAGGACAGGGGCTGTCCTCCTTGAACGCTATCCTCCTTTCTGGAGCAAACAATTTTAAGACAAGCTAACGCCGGGTGAGGGTAATTTCTTTCCAAGTCCCCAAAAAATCAATGACCTGAGAGAAGCTGGCCATTAACCAAGCGACGCCGGCGGGGCCGGACTGAATTGCACCTGCAGGCTTTCTCTCCCGATTGCAACGGCGATGGGCTCGGTAGGGCCGTGCCCATTTATTAAGTGAAGGAGCGCTTGCAGAGCGATGCCACTGCTGAGGGTGTTGTTCCCTGCCCAGGACAGGTGACCCAGTGCTGCCTCTTGAGCCAGGAGCGCTGCAACTGCTTGGCTCTTGCACAGAGAGGGCAGAAACACCGACTACCTGATTTACATGCACTTCTGTGCATCCACTGCTCTGCTGGACAAGCAGGCGCTGATGATTTCTTTTTCCACCAGAAAATTTCAGCCTCCTTCACAATGTTTTGACAGTCTTTCGGTGTGGTTTTTTGGGTGGGTTTTTTTTTTTGTTTTTTTTTTTTGTGGGGCTCAAACAGTTTTGCAGGGAACTCGGAGGGTTAGATGAAATGTTTGTGCTGGGAAATCAGCCATCTTCAAAAGGGCTCCTGTTCCCTTGCAAAACATTTGCAGAGTTTTCATCTGTGCATTTTGGCTCCTCTGATACGAGGCAGGAATCGTCCTGGGAATTGTCTTCCCATTGGTTATTCTGCTGTCTCTGCTCCTGCCTTGCCTCTGCTAGGAAATAGAAAAAGGCAGAAATGAGAATAACTCCAACCAACCACCACCAGGAAAACATTGTCTGCGCTGCGGGTCTCGTTGGGCTTGGTTGGTTCTGGTCTAAACAAGGTCATCGATCCCAAACAAAAACCTGCCTGATGTTAGTTGAATGGCTGAGGTCTCAGATTACAGGGGCTTGGAGGAATTTTTGCCATTCCTGACTGCAAAGCAATTTCCCTAAATTTCCCTTCCTGGCTGCATATAATTTTAAAAAATGTATGTATTTATTTAAGACCATGACCAAAGAGGACCAAAACCTCTGTCGCTGCCTGGGGGAGCAGGATAATTCCTGCACAGATATGGGGGGGTGGGGGGAAATCACTGGCAGAATACAACTCCTTCTGTGGTAGTCAATAGCGAAGCCGGGGAGGTGGCTTCCCCAGGCATGCACATCGTAAGGCTGTGCTGCCGGGCTCTGATGCTGAATTATAGTCTAGCAAAGCAGAAGCCTCCTGAGGAGGTGGGAAGTGATCACAGCCTATAAATACCTTCCAGCCGATGTTCAAAATGAAGAAAGGGAATTATTCATGGTCTCCAAAGGTGGTAGGACAAGAAGCAGTGGCCTGGAGCTAAGGAAGGGAAAGTTTTTCTGCCTGGCCATTAAGAGAGTGCCCTGCAGTCGAGCAAGCGGGCAGCCGGGAGAGTCCCCGGGGAGGGAGCGCAGGCGCCGGCCGGCAGCATGGGAGATGAGATGTTAATGGGGATGATGAAGGGAAGGATCTTTAGAGAATGCGAGAGGTCAACCCATTGACCCAAGCCAGTTCTCTCCTGGCCCTATAGTCTATACAGTGCCATGATGAATTCCACTTACCCTACTTTACTGCGGGCACTTTATAGCTTGACTTAATGGCTAGGAAATCTCTTCACTTGACTGCTCCCCTCAAGACAAGAAGGCTGTCTGTGATCCTCGGGTTTAAGCAACAATTCACTGTCTGCGGAGGGATGATGCCTTTCTATTAGCTTCCTTCTCAGAGCACGGACTCTTGAGGTCCTGGCTCTTCTTTGCCACCGATTTTTCCCTTTCTGGCCTCGCTCCAGCCCTCCTGCCTTGCGGATTTGCACAAAAGAGGGTGCCGTGCCCCCTTTTGATATCGGCCAGGAGAGCAGGAATCAGCCACCAAATGTGCAGAGGATGTTGCTGGCAGCAGATGCTCGCAATGCTACCAGCCCTCCTGTTTTTACTGCAGGTCTCGTAGGTCTCATCAGACTTGATGCTTTTCTTAATGTTACTGGCATCGTGCGATTGCGCAGGAATCTAGGCTTTCGTTTAGCAGCAGGTTTGAGATGCTAGGGTTGCAGAAAAAAGCACGGAAATATGACTGGAACGTGGAGGTTAATAAAACCGGCCCATCTTAATTATGGCCGTTTTTATTTTAGATGTCAAAATGAAGGTTGGGGGGGGTGTCTAACTTGGAGCGGTGGAGGTATGGAGAAGCTCCGAGGATGGGTGTTTAAGGGGTTTGTTTGGTGCTGTGCGGGCTTGGGTTGTGGTGATGGAGGGAGAATCCTGTACTGGAGGGCTGGAAAGGAGCTGGGGAGGTGCGAAGCATGGGGAGCTTCTACTCGCTCTTCCCTGGAGGGGAGCTGGCCGTGCTGGTTGCTTTTATTTAAGAAAATCAGTGATAAGCAAGGGAAGGATAGCATTTGAAGCGGTGCCGAGGCTGGATGGCTGTGTCCCCAGGCTGGGACGAGCAGCGTGTCCAGGAGCGATGCCCCAGGGCGGGGACGCGTGGGTGCTGGCAGCATCCTTCCAGCTTGCCTCAAGGCTGCGCTCCCCAAGGAGCCTCCACCTTCCCGGGGACTGAGGAGTGTATAAATGCCAAAGGAATGTGTGTCCCTTTTCAGAGGCTGTTATAGTAAATTGTTAGCAGGCGAAGGCACCGCAGAGGAACTGTCGCCATCGGCAGCTTTTTGTTAATCTGATCTGAAGGGTCCCCTTGTGAATGCATCTGGAGCGGTCCCTGCTCTCCCTGCGAATGCAAATTGCAGCGTGCAAGCTCCTGGTGCTTTTGTCGGGTTAGAGGTAGACAAGGGAGGCCGATGCATGAGAGGTTTTCGTGTCTCCACCCAGGCAGGGTGCTTCCCCGCTTTCACGTTTGCATCTTGTTGCTTTACCCCTCTTCGCTGATTCTCAGATGCACGTCAGGGCACGGCAAGTGAGGATGGGCAAAGCCACCTTTGAAACTCTGCCTGCGGATCTTCCACTGAAGCACATTCCCCCCCCCCCCCGCCGAAAGTGCCTTTATTCCAAAACTCACATGGTTTCTTGGAACAATATCCATTTTTCCAGATAAATTGATTTTCTGTTGGGAAAAACCTGAATCTAGGTGGTGGCTGGCTGCCTGTAAGGAGCTCAGCGGTTTGGCTGTCTGATGGCTAAGCCACGAGGAGTTGTCCTTGCTGGCCAGGGAGACCTGCTGGGAAGCAGGGCAGCCCCCCCAAGCCCACCTGGAAGGCAACTTGCCACGTTGTCTCCCATCTAAAGGGAGTTTGTGAAACCCAAGTGACTTCCAGGAGCTGGGAGCTAGCTGAAACGCCCTTCTTGCAGTAGCTGAAATGGGACTTCCACAGTGGGGGAAAAAAATCCGTTCCATGGAAATTTTACTTTTTGGGAATTTCTGCTGGGATGGGGAAGTTAGGGGATAATTTTTTTTCATTTTAAAAATATATATATTTGACTTTCAGTGGATTTCCATTTTCTAGTCAGCTCTGTGTGAGATGCCGTTTCTGCAGGCAGCGTACGACTTTTTTCCCCCACAGGAAACTTTGTAATATCAATTTAATTTTGACTCTCACAACTGCATCTATTCTGTGGGGAACCTGCTCTACGGCCTCGCCGAGAAAGTGTTTCCTCTTAGCTGCGAGTTCATTTTCCAGTTTAAAAACATCATTCAGTTCATTCCTAATGAAAGATATAATCAACTTTCAGGCTTCATGGCTTAGCTGAACCCTTAATGGAGATGGGGAAGTCATTGCTGCAGTAGCTCAGCCCTCATTTCCCACGGCAGGTGGGAACCTCGCAAAGGATGGGTTTTACTGGGTGAAACTGCACTCAGAGGGACTAGAGCCGGTCCACGTGGATGCAACTCCAGGAGGACGTGGTCTTGCATCCTGCAGGGATTTGCCCTCCTCTGTAATTGGGGTGATGCTGTGCTCCACAAATTCTGCATAGCTTCTGCAGAAGTAGATGATAAAGAATTTGGCCCAGCTAGACTTAAAACAAAGAAAAAGGAGGGGGGGGGGAAAAACCAAACCTAAAAAAAAACCCAGCAAAAGCACAGTTTGTGTCCCATCTGATTGTATTTTCATGCCCACACGTCTGCTCTGCATAAATGTTTTTGGAGCACTGGGGGAATAGTCTCTTGTTGCAATGACATGCTGTGCAACAGAAAGGGTTTGGTTTATTCGGAGACCTTGCTGAATTACACCACGGAGACCGTACCGCACGTCCCCTCCTGTGCCTGCATCTTCGCCTCCGCCGCCTCGTGAGGAAATGGAAATACGAATGCAAATAGCACCAGGCAAATAAGATCTGGTGGAGATACGGAGCAGAAGGAGACCTGTAAGTCACATCAGGTCTGTCTGCCCGGCTGGGACTGGGCTGCGTTGAGTAACCCGAGTTAGTTTTAAATAAGCTTGTGCAGCACCGGAGGCCCAAACGGGACCGGATGGAGCCAGGTGGAAGTTAATAAGATGAATATTTACCCTTGTGGTGGAGGAGCCCGGTGCTGGTCTGGGTGTAGGCAAACCCTGGAAATGTGCAGGCTGAGCTCGATGGGCAAAAATCCTGTTGACTTGAAAGGCGGAAAGGCATGGCAGCATCCAGAAAACTCTGGTGGTTTCTGGAAAGGTGGCTCACGGTTGGCATGTTGAGGGGCTGCTGCTCCTGAGCTGCCTGAGCCTGTCCCCTCTTTGGGGTGGCCTCGTGAGCTAGCAGATGGCTTGTCCCTCCGTCGCTGTGTCAGAGGAGAGCGGACCATTGCCACCACGCAAGGGTGCTGCTAGAAAAAATGCCCTAAGGATGACAGCGTGCTCAGACATGACACGGGGCAGGGGAAGGGGCTGCAGGGGCGAAATCATCCCTGTAGCTGGGGCTGGGGCTTGCTCTCTGTGATGGGCTCTTAGGTTTCCCTTCCACTCATTCACTGGAGAATGAAGAACCAAACTTTCAGAAATGGAGAAATAAACAAAAGCTCCAAGTCCTCCTCCCCCAAAACCAGATGAGCCAACAGAAAATTTTAATTTAAATGTTTGGGTACAAATTACCTGACAATCCAAGCAGAGAGGCATTTTGAACCAGCACTCAAGCTTTTTGTTCAGAAAATATTGAAGCATCTCGACCTGACAGTTTCAGAACTCACCCATAAAGCTTCTGAAGTGAAAAATTAATCCCAAGTAACCTCTTTTTCTGCTTCTCAAAAGCAGATTGGCTTTTGATGAATGCTTATACCTCCTCGATAGATCCCAGTCAACCAAGCCCAGCTGTTCCCCCTTGCCTGGCCTGAATCCCTGAAGCATCGGAGGGTCAGCGTGCCCGTGGGGCTGGTCTGGATGTTAGCGGTGTGTCTGGACACCTGTAGATTTCCATTCCAACCTCCTCTCCTTCTGCTGCCCGTGTCAATCCGTGTCCGTCCTTCCTTCTTGCAACATACAGGTGTCTTTTTTTCTGCTGCCTTTTATCCCTCTGAATCTACTTTATGGGATTAGGCATGAAATGGAGGGTTGTAGCACATAATAGCGGGGCTGTAATTACCTTACGAATACAGTGTAATTACACCGTGGTAAGGCTGTTGAATAACCTCATCACCACCCACGAGTCCCTGTAACTGGAATTTCTCTATGTTTCAGCTATAAAGTTACCTACATCTCCACAATTGTGGCTTTGGCTTCCTGGTCACTGTGGCTGTGTGTTTTTTGCATTCAGTGGCACCACCGATACTGCATTTACACTAATTAATTTGCAGCCCCGGCGCTAGCCTTGGCGTCGTATGAGTGTGGTGAAAATTGCAGGTGTGGAAGGCGTAGCTGCTGTGTAATCGTCCCGCGATTGCTGGGTAATTGCACGCCTTGTGCTGTTAGCGTGTAACCGCGTTAAAGTTTTTGGTGGGACCTCCTCTGGGTCTCTTGGCGTGGGTTCGGTTGGGCAGACGGAGCCGAGCCGCAGCAGATCCCTCCAGCCAGGCGCAGACCTCCTTCGATCAAATGCTGTGAAACAGCAGTTTGCCCAATCCATCCTGCTCGTGGCTTCAAGCCCATCAGCCCAGCCTGGACGTGGTTTAGTGGCACCACTCAGGAAACTTCGTGTGCGGCTCGATGAGCAACCTGAAGCTAATTGTTGACCCCCTCGTGCACCTCCGTCCCCCCACTCCGTTAAGGCAAGCCTAGCCATTTCCCTGCCTTTTGGAGCTGGTTGAGATACACAGATGACGAGCGCTGTAACATAATGGATTTTTATTATTATTAAGCTCCCAGTGACTCTTTCCCTGTCAGTGTTAATAGGGCTAATGAAATGTCCCCACCGCTCACGGGAGTTGGGAGGACAATTTGGTCCGGTTCTCTGTAGCATTTGGAAGAGGCGAAATGCTGGTTGTTGTTATTTATTACAGATCTGGTTTACTTAGTGCTGTGTTTATTGAGTCTGTCTCCCACTCGCAAATGCCGAATACAGTTCCCAGCGCTGCTCCCGGTGCCAGGGATCCTTCCTGCCGCTGCTGAGCTGCCTGTGAGTTGCCAGCTGGACTTGTTGTGGACTCCAGCTCAGGACAGTGGGCCAGGTTCCTCCCTGGTGTAACATCATTGACTTTAATTAAGCTACGCCAGGGAGAAATTTGGCCCGCTTCGTTTGCTAGCTGTGCACTGATGCCAGTCAAAAGGCACGGCGGGTGCCAGCAAGGGCTTTGACAACCCAATTTCAGCGTAGGACAAAAGTCCCTGAATCTTTGTTTGGTTTGGGGCACCAGTGTCTGCTGATGGGGAGAGAAGGGGAAATCAAACGACGTGCTCATTGCAGGGCTTCACATCTCATGGTATTCCAGGTTTTGTCTCCCTGTCCTCTTCTCTCACTACCTGAGGTATACAGGGAAAAAACGGGCAGTGTATCCTTAAATAATATGAGGACTGTCTCGAAGCTGAAGAGCTGCTGCTCTCAGGCCCTCTGGACCAGACCCAATTTGCTCATTACATCCTTGCAATTGGCGTCAGAGACGTGAGCTTAGAAGCAAAGCCTTGTTTCCTGGTGGCAAAGTTTACCCGGCGACAGGCACCAGCCTCACCACCGCATCCCCGCGCAGGGCAATTTCGGGAGAGCTCCATCTCTCCTTAACACATCCCTCGCAGGGTGCTGAGTGCTGCAGCCCCGGCATCGCCCGGCTTGGTGACAGTCGCTCCCGCAACACCACCTCGGCCACCGCCCGCCGGGCAGGCGCTGGACCCCTCCATCATCCGGGCTGCGCTTCCCCATCGCCGCCCGATCGCTGCCCGGAGGCGGCCGCTTCCCGGGGAGATAATCCAGTTCCCCCGTTCAAAGCGGAGTTAAAGTTTCTGTGCTGCCAGATCTGGGGCCGAGTTTTAAGAGCGTCTGTATTTTCTCTTGTACCGTCTGAAGCGAGGCACATCCAAGGCTCGCAGCCCTTGGCTTTCATCCGACTCACCGCAGGCATTTGTGAACTGGTCTCCTCTGAATCGGCTCTCCCATTTTAATATTTCCTGGGGTGTTTTAGAGAGTGGCTTTTGCTCTTTAAATGCAGGGGCATTTTTAGAAATATGTATATAATTAAGTCTAAATGCAACAAAGTTGTGGCTTTTAGAGCATGCCCCTCTCAGCCTGCTGAGAAGGGCAGCGTGTGATGGGATGAGATGGTGCTGTTGGGTGCAGAGGGGTATATCTGAGGCTCAGACGCAGGGAGGTTTGCATCTTCCACCACCTCCTCTGCAGAGCTCAAAGAGCTGCCACCCTGCTTGCTTCCCTGCTGGCATTGGGGCCTCCTTCCCAAAGGCTGCGAGGTCCTTCTGTACCCGTGTCTGCACATCCTGGGTTATCTGAGGGCACGGGGCGCAGAGAGCAGCAGGTTTGATGAGAGCAGGGATGCGCAGGGAAAAGCTGTGGTGCAAACAGTTGGAAGCTGATAACTTGCAGTCATGGTTTTGCCAGGAGGAAAAGAAAAAAAAAAACACAAAACAACCCAAAAAACCCTGTAAATTCACTTTGTTTTGATATTCAAATACTCCTTTCCGTGTGGTGTGTGTGCTAATGTGTACCATGGTGTTATGGCATTATCAGAACAAAATATTCAGATGATTCCTAACAGAATTTGTGTTTCACAAGCTGCTTGGAAACAGAAGCGTAGCATTTGGAGCCTGTTTCTTCTAGGGGGTAATAGCTGGCCCTGAGCTGATCTGCAGGGCTGGATTTTGGTGCGTGGGATCCAGGTGACTTCTCCCAGCAGGCAGGGACAGGGCTCCAGAAATCCCTGCGAGAAAGGGGCACAGTGCAAATGCCCGTCCCCAGCACGGAATGAGCTCCCTAAATAAATGTCAGGAGGAGCCCCCAGCCTCTCCTGCCCTTGGTCCCTCTTCCACACGTGCTGACCGCTGTGGCAAAGATGCAGCGGGACGTGCAAGGCTGTTTTGAAATGGCAGCTGTGATTCTGCTCTGCTAAAGGCAGAACAGAACCCGTGTCAGCATCCCAGCCCATCTTTCCCCTCCGCTCTCCTACCGGCACCATTGGCTCCACGCCTGGATTCCTCGGCTGAGAACTGGGTCGAGGCTCTTAGGCCTACATTCCCACCAAAGTGAGCAGCAAATCAATGCAGGCCTAATAAAAGATGATTGGAAATTGCTAATAGGAGTGTGGGAGGGCAGCCCTGCTTCCCGGAGCCAGGATGAGTATGGATTTTCTCGCACTAGGGACTGTAAACACTTCTGAATTCCCTGGGGAGTGCCGGATGCTCATCTTCTCCCTTTGTCATGTTGTTCTCCTGCATCCTTCAAAAAAGGAACCTGGTAATGGTAATTAGCTAGATTTATTAGCCTGGTGGCAGCAGGGAGGGCTCAGCCTGCTGGCAGGGGTGTGAAAGTGTGAGCTGGGGCAGGGTGTGTGGTGGGGGTAAGGAGCCTCTTGGTGAAAGCACGCAAGATCATCCCTGCTTCTGCCCTGGCCAGAGTTTGGTCCCCATCCCACAGTACATGTGGAGGGGCAGGGGGATAAATTAGGTCAGGGAGTGGGGGCACAGACTGGAAAGGCTCTCGCTGCCTTGGTGCTGGGCTTCAATTTTGGCTCCTGATAGCTGCTCGTGCAAGGCTTGTGTTATTTATGGGCTCACATCTCCCCCCTCCTCTCCCTCGGGCAGCGTCATGCCAGCAGCCACGGTCCCAGCGCCCCGCAGCCTCCCGATCACTAACAGATCACCACCGATAAACACGCTCCTCTGCTCTGTATTCGGTAGCTGAACCCCATCCTGCCCTGCATGTTGGTGGTGCTGGGGAATGATGTATGAAATCCAGGTCGGTTTGATTCATACGAGTTGTGTTCACCTTGCAGAACAGGCTGTCACAAAAAATAATAAACCTCCTTGTTTTAATGCCCGGAGAGGCTGTTGGACGGGTGGCAGGATGGGTTTAGATCCTCTTCCAAGGAAAGAGTCACTTCTGAGAAAGACTGATTGCGAGCCACGGGATGGCTGCACAAACGGTAAATAATAATTAGAGCCGTGTCTGGAGGCTGCGGTGGGGAGCAAGGTCCCGTCATGCTACGCACAGCACTGATGCTCTGAAAGGGACGATCCCTGACCCACGGTCCGTCAGGTCTAAATGGATGTTGCAAAGAGCAGGGGGTTGCCAGCGAGCGGTGAAGCGACATGTCCCTCGTCACCCAGGAGGAAAGGTGGCAGGGTCCTAGCTGCTGCGGCTTGCCAGCTAGTTCGTGCAAGGATGCTGACCAGGACGGCTGCAGTTTATCATCGCTTACGTTCAAGGGAGCTTTGCCAGGAGATGCAAAACCCTGCTGGGCAACTGCTCACCCCTTGACGTATATAGTCCGTCACTTGGTCCCTTGGAATTTTTATCATGGTGTAGCATAGCCCTTCCTTGGCTCGCACCAGCTTTCAGGAGGTGTTTTCTTTGGAGTAAACGCACCAGCCCGGGATGTCCAGTGATTAGTTTCTCTCTGTAGCCTCATATCCCTCCTCTTTGGGCAGCAGCTTGCGTCACGATGCCCATCTCTGCTTGGCATCAGACCTGCCTGGTGCCCTCAGCCTGACCCGGGCTCGGCCTCTTGCTCCTTCCCCCTTGGGACAGGATGCCCGAAGCCCCATCCTCCCCCGCGCCCTGCAGCTGCCCGTGCATGCACATGGCACCGAGGCAAAAAGTATTAATGGGGGGAAAAGTTAACCACATTTACTGAACTGCGAGAAAGGTTGGTTTTATATCCCTTTATTGGAATATAAAGACAGCTTTTATAACCTTTTAAAGGGGCATAAAAGCAGCTTGGAGACTAGAAAGCTCGCTCTCGTTGAAGGCAGGCAAAAAGAGAGGGGGAAGGGAGGAGAGCAAACATCTGCTACGTCCTGAGGTTGGAAACAACTGGGGTGGTGGTGGATGGGGCCGCTGGGACCCCAGGTCCGAGCTGGTTGTGGTGTTGCCCTCCTCGGGGAGGTTTGGAGCCCTCGCTGCCGTTAGCCGTGCCAGCTCTGTGCTTTGACTGTTCCTCCTCTCAGCGACCGCAAAGCCAGTTCTTCTGACCTCTCCTGGGAGGGGTGGGCGTCGTACTTAATGAGCTAACCTCTTTTATTTCATTTTTCTCCCCAGTCCTCTGTGAATACGTACTGCGATGGCTTCGTTCCTCCTGGAACGAGGGAGGAGGGAGTCTGTAGAGGTCTCGCTTTGAGGCTGGAGGGAAAGGTTTGCTCTGCAGACTGCTCCAGCCTCACCCATGAACACCCGACCTCTCCCGTGGGCCTGCGGGAGTCCAAGGTGGACCAGCTCACAAACTTGGTGGCCCCGGGCAATGTCGATTAATTTGGGAGGCGTTCGCAGAGCGACGGGAAGGTGCAGTTCCAGCTGGCTTGAGCACAGCTCGCAGCAGCAAGGAGCGGGAGGACCTGGGCAGCTGGCGTGTGACATCCCGAGGTCTGGGGCTGGCACGCTCAGGACCAGTGCTTGCTCTTGTCCCCCACCCCCCAGCATTCTGGGGCAAGTGCAGGGATGTGTTGCAAACCCCCTCCTCCATGGCAGGGGATTCGCTGCCTCCTTGCTCATCCCAACCAGGGGGTCCGTCTGCTGGTTGGGATGCGGTTGAAAGCAGCATCTTCAAAGCCAGGAGGAAGCTCCTTCCACCTCTTCCTGGGCTCCTGGACAGTGGTCCGAAAGTGTTTGGTGTTCTAGGCGGTTACAGCCCAGCCACCTCGTGCTAGCACGCTCCTCCCGAGACGGAGACGGGCTTTCTCCATCCGGTGAGGGAGATGTGCCTTTTTCCTTCCCTTGTTCACGCAGTGGTTGGTCTGATGCGACATTAAAAGAGGAGAGTGACCTTTACATGGGTCTCCAGCTCAGGGGAGGGCAGAGCTGAGCCCCCATCTGCAGCAAAGCACATTTTGAATATGGATAGGTTGTGAGTCTCGGTTATCCCCATGCCATCTCCCAAATAATAAGCTTCCAGAGATAATGCTGTAGGGCCGTAAAGAGGATGGGAATGGGAGCAGCTGCTTCTAATTTTGCTTCATGGGGAGGGAGGTGATGCTGAGAGCACCCCGCATTCTCTGCACATATTTTTCATCATTATAGGCAGAAATGCCAGAGTGGTGACAGATATTAATGCAGTTCACGCCGGGAGAAAATCTTCTTTCCATCAGACTCAATGTGCAGCAAGAGGGCAGTGCCATTTGCAACCCTAGGGAGGATATGTTTGAAAGGTGATGTGTTTTTTACTCAGGAAGTTTTATTCCAAGACAAAGTTCAGTTTGGAGAAAGGGCACCTGAAACCGTCCTGCTGGGGGCTGCGGGATCACTCCCCACCCACAGCCCGGACCTGAGCAAAGGTGCGTTTGCAGCAGTGCCCGGAATTAATTTGGATTTCGGTGTAACTCAAATTACCCTCTGCTGGCTCTGCAGTGGCTGCATGTCACCACAGGGATGTCATTGTCCTGGGTGTCGGTTTTTGTGACCTGGGGTCCCAGCCTGCCCCCAGCCCCGACCCGCGGTGATGCTGTGAGGTTTGCAGACTTACTCTGCAGAGGGCTGCACTTCCTCGCGCCCCTCAGCCTCCTTTTATTTGCTTATCCCACTAAATATTCATCAGTAACATTTAAGACAAAGGAAAGAGATAATTACAAGGGGAGAGTTTTTTTGCAGTATTAAAGGTTAACAGAATTCTTGGCATTTGTGCCTTGTCGATCTCCATGTAATTATGCTCATTTCCCAGAATTCAGAGGCGACTGTGCCTGTTAACGCTCAAAGATGGTACCCCGGGAATTAAATTTATGAGATCATTTCTCAAAATCTTCAGATTCAAACCAAGCATCTTGCTTAATGGCATGACTATTATTAATATTATTCTTGGATGCATAGCGCCGCGAGGGTCGGAGGACCGGTGACAAAACTCAAATTGATACAGGCAGACAGCAGCGTGCCCGGCTTTTGTTCCTGAGGAGCGCTCGAGTAATTTGGCAGCCTCGGTGCCTTGGGAAATGAGACTGAAGGTTGGCAGAAGACGGGCCCTGCAGAGGTGCAGGTGTTCAGGTTTGAGGTACATCTGAAGGAGCCCCTTCTTGGCTGTGGCTGGTCGGGAGTCGGAAAGCAAAGCTTGCATCTCACCAGCCTGTTTTTGAAGGCGTGTGATCCACGTCCAAAGCCAGCTGCGGGCAAGAGGCAAATCAATGTGTCCGGGAGAGTCTGATTTTCAAAGATAGCGAACACCTGGCAGTGGGCTGGGGTTTCACTGAGAGCCACTGAGCATGCTCGGTGGTTTCAAAAGAGGGATTTCAGGGGCTCTGCTCTGATTATCTGCTTTTGGTTGAACTTCATGGTCTTAATCAAGGTATCTATGCCCCTCCTGATACCTGCCCCACCTGCTTTGCACGGACCGAGCAGCTTTCTGGTAGGAAAGGGCTTAGCTGGTGAAAAAGAGATGAAGGAGGGGTGGATGTGGTGATGGGCCAGCGTCAGCCAGGGACATGCTTCCCCCGGGGTTTAGGGTGCGTGTGCCGATGTCCAGATGGGCTGGGGAAGGTTTGGCTTGGTATGTCTTGTTTAGGACCATCTTTGCTCCCCGGGAGAGGCCACAGCAGCTCTTAGAGCTGCTCTTCCAAAGCGTTATCCAACGCAGAGCTCATGAATGCCCCCAGACTGTGGGCAGAAGTTCGGGGGAGAGAAACTCATGTGTTTGCATTTAAGGGAGCCATGCTGGAGCTCCCAGATATCTGCGGTGGGACCCGAGGCACGGCTGGCTCTGCTCTTCAGCCTATTCAGGTTTTTTTTTTTTGCTCTTCCCATGCGCACTTATTCCTCTTAAAAGGCAGAGTGGATTGAGTTGTGGAGCACTGGGTTAATGTCATACGCTTATAAAATGCTATTAGATGGCTAATGGCATGGTTTTATCCCATGTCGTCAGCTGTGTCTGGCACCTGATTCATCCCAATCCAACTCTGCTGTGGAGGCAGAGCACGCGTATAGGATGCCTTTTGGGGCGTTAATATAGCAACATGACAACAATGCAACTAGAAACAGATTTATATAAAACCAATATTGATTTGTACCAAGAATCAATCCCTCCTCATAACTTCCACTGTGCCAGCGTGGCTCAGTATCTCCTCGACACTTTTTTTTAACTCCCTGTATAGATGTTTAATATTAAGGCTGCACGTATGGAGGTGTCACTTCATAAATACTCATGTTGTGTTGGCTGGGCTGTTGAAAAAGGTTGAAACTCTGAGAACTGGGGGAGAAAGGAGTAATCCCGAGGGAAAGGCCAGGCCTTGGGGACCGCTATGCATCCCTTCCTTCCCGAGCTCGTGTCCAAGCTGCGGCACCGCCTGGCCCATCCGTAATGTACATCAGAGCATCCTCAGGGATGCTGTCATATAGCTCTGCGTATGTAAGGGATGGCAGTGCTATGGGGTATTTTGGCAGCTAGTGATGGGGTCTTCCTCCTGGCCGTGCCACCTTCCTCTTCCTCAGGAGGCACTTCTGGGCTACCTCTTGAGGCGTTGTAGGGAGGTGAATCCTTTGCTGGCTTTGGCTTTGAACCGTGAAATCAGGGCAGGCTTTTGCAGCCTTTCACGGGGTGGCTGGTCCTGCAGCACAGCGAGCGCCAGGCGGTGCCGCTCAGCCAGGGGTGCCCTGGAAGGAGTTAACTCGTGCTTGAAAAAAATCCCCAGCCTCTGAGAACCGAGCGACAAACCCAAGCCCGGCAGTTTTTTAAAGGGCAAACAAAATGTTCCTTTTTACGGCGAGGCGCCTGGTGCAAAGTGCAGGCAGGGCAGGCAGCAGGGCGGCGGATATCGGCGTGGCTTTAGGGGAAGGCTCCCAAAAGCACACTTTATTCGAATTTAATAGGACGGTTACTGTAAGTTTGTATAAATGCCAGTTAAATATTAACGGCATCTTTAGCGGGGATTAATGGGGTCTCCTGCGTTGTTTTTAAAGACCGTGAAGAAGGTGCTGGTAGTCACTGCCTGCCTTCAGTGCAAGGGACGGAGGGCCGAGTGCCCGTGACGATGCTCTTTGCATTCAGAAAACTGGCCTAGAAACGTCCCCAGTCGGGCAATTTTTCCAGCTCGGCGCAGGAATGCCTTTGGGGCGAGAAGGGCTCGAAATGGCTCCAGCCAAGTAAGGCTCTCGATCATTGTTTCTTAATTGGGGCCACCGTTAACGAGGGGATAAATGAGTCAGCGTGGTGAGCTGAGCCAGAGCCCACGTCCTTTGTGTCTGTCGTGAATGGTTGTAGGCATTGAGGGCTCAGAGTTATTCAGGAAAAGCTCCTCCGGACTCGTGTGTCATTCACCTGACTGACGCCAAGAAAATTAAGCACTTCTTTGCAACTCTGGGCTTATTGGAGAATAATGTGGTATGTGATAGCACGAATGGGGTTATGAAATCATGTTTTCATTTTGAAGGAACGAGAATGGCTCGAGCATAAATTATGCTTCTGATCATATTTGGCAATTTCAGATTAAAAATAAATTTCCACTTTGGGGTTATAGATTGCCATCTATCAGCTTCCTGAAAAGGAAAAAAGGAATTAAAAGAAAAATCTGGCCGTACAAATTGCCTTGCTATGACCTACTTATTGAAAGTGATTTTTTTTTTTTTTCTCCCCAGGAATGGAGTCTTTCGGTGTGAGGAGATGTAGTATTGTATGTATATAAGTTTGCAGGCAGGTATATAGGCACGGGTTGTATGGGAGGATCTATCGGCCGTCCCTGCAAGCAGCTACATGCAAAACAGATGCTGGAATTCTGCTAGATATGTCTGAGAAAGCCAAAAAAAAAAAAAAAAAGCAGCAATCGTATTGTTTTACTTGATAGAGGAACCTTAACTGCAATTTTGCATCTGGTTATCAGCCTTCGGGACTGCTTGAATCTGCAGATTAGACGCTTAGGCTTGCTTTTGCGTAAAAAGCCTGAGATTGGGGCGGCGTTTGCTGGAAGGCTCCCGGGCCTCGCAGAAGGAGCCAGAAGGTCCCTCGCAGCCAGCTGTGGGAAATGCTGGCCCAGGCCAAACACTGCGGTTCTTCCCTGGGGGCATTTCTGGGGACCGATTTGCTTAAAATCTTAAAATGAAAGCCCCAGCTGGCTGGCAGGAAGGCCCACGTGAGCCAAGGACAGAAAGAAGATAACGGGAGTCGCTGTGAACTGGCATTGCCACCTTCTCGCAATTGCCACCAATCTCTTTCTAGAAAATTGAGTAAATATCTGCTGAAAATGGTTTTGCTTGGCTGACAAACTGCCGGGCTTGCGGTCGCTGCCCTCTGCTCTGCCTGCAAGACTCCCTCTCCCTGGCTATCGCCTCTCTGATTGCTCCAACAGAGATGCTCTTCTGCAAAGCAAACCCACAGGCTCTTGCTCCTTCTAACCCCTTCCCCGTCCCTGGTTTGGGCATCCTCCCTGCCAGCTGCCATCTCCCCAGGGGAAATCCTTCCCCCGCCTCCATCCGTGCCGCTGCTCCTCTTGCCACCGCAGTGCCGAGCGATGCCAGCCCTCGCTTCCCTGCCCGCGCTGCTCGTGCTACCCTGTTTGTGGTCTCTGCCAGGAGAGGGGGGCCTTTAGCCTTGCTGGAAAGAAGGAGGTTGAGGAAATAGATACGGAGATAAATATACACCTAGAGTGTGCCTGTGCTTTGCTCGTTGTGTTTGTCTCCTGCCTGTTGCTTGCAAGGGAGAAAAAAAACAAACCCGACTTTTATCTAAGTAGGAAGAAAGGGAAGAAGCTGAAAGCAAGAGGCTGTGTTTCGCACTCGGATAGGTGCTGCTTTGCAAGTGGCTTAGCCCATGTACGGCAGACTCTTCTTCTGCTGTGGTCAAAAACCAATGAAGGAAAAAAGACTCTCTCATCCCCAGAGGAAGCTACAAAGCTCTCTTTCTCTTGCTGCTGAACCTTCACAGCTGGACTCAGTTGCTGGCTCCTCTGCTGCTGGAGCAACTGAATTATTTAAAGGAATCTTGATTTCGTTTTCTCTTTGCTGTTTTCGTGCGTTGTGTTTATTGTCTATAGATATTTTTATAGTCTGAAGCAATTACAGCTGTCAGAAAAGAGACGAGCTGTGACAGGCTGATTTATATGGACATTGTATGTATGCAAGAGAGGCAGAGCTGGAGACGGGGAGATAGCCCAGGGATTCTGCTGGGCTTTAGTATGCAGGAGCCGGCGATATTGGATTTAAATTCCTTGGGATTTTCAACCAGTGCTGATGATCTCTTAACAGTGGGCCAAATTCAGCCCTCACAAGGGCTGAAGCTGCTCAGCAGCTCACGTTCTGCCCCAGCCTCGCACACTTTCAGCATAGGCAGGTGCTTTCTCTTGTGATTTAAGATGCTCCTGGCAATCTGGGCTGTGTTAAAAGGTTAACTGGCTGTGGTTATTGGAATCCCTTTGGTTTTGCTGACTCAGGAGATGGTCTCTGCCCATCCAAAGGAGCAGCCTCACAAAGAGAGCGGGCTCTTGCATGATGAGCCTGGCGATGGCTTGTAGGTCCTGCACGCAAGGGTGTCCCCCAGCAGCGAATAGGTAGCACGGCGGGGTCCCCATCCTGCCAGGGGTGCTTGGATGCTGCAGCAATGAGCAAAAGCAGTGTCTCTTTTTTGTCTTCGCTGACTTGTGCACACCCAGTGCAATGCCACAACCCTGTACGGGGAGTTCCAGGCTACCGCCCATGGTCTCGCTTTTTGCAGTTGGCTTTCAGAGACCCCTCCCATGTAATCTGTGGGCCCAAAGAGGGTCTGCTAAAGGCAGGCGTTTACCCCTCCCCTTCCAGACCGACCAGGAGAGGAGTGAACTGCGGAGATTAAACTCCTCCTGCCAAGAGCCGGGGAAAGCTGCTGTCTCCTCTGGGGAAAAGTAGGGCTCGAGGCAGCATGTCACACCAGTGCTAAATTCAAGGAGCAGAGCCTTCAGAAGAGGGAGAAGTAGAGTGACTTGCAAAGCAATCCCCTTCTCATATGACCTATCAGCACGCACAATAATAATAAAGCTTTATTTGATTGAGTGTTTCCTCTGCCCGGCACAGCTCATAATGTTTGGGAGATTAAATAGCACAGTTAGTGAATTAAGCAGTAGTTTACAGGGGATTCGGAGACTCCAGGGATTAGTAACGGGCTATGGATCCTTTCACATCTAGGTCACCAGTTGGAATCCAGCGCAGGTTGGCAGCGATTTCAGGGAAGAAGAAAAAAAATTGGTGCCGTGTAATAGCTGCAGAGCACACGGTGGGGAATGGAGGGAGGGAGGACTTTGGATAAGGTCCCGTGTCGCGGAGAAGTCACTGGGGACGGCGGGTGGAGGAGGCCTGGTTTCCCCTAATGCTGGGCTGCCGTGGCTCTGGGGGGGGGCTTCCAGGGGCGCAGCGCCCCGAAAGCTGTGGCTTGGCTGCTCGCTCAGCGTTTGCTCGGTGGCTCCAGGACTTCGTGCTCTGAGGATGGCTCCCTGGCACCTTTTACCAGCATGAAACTGTGCCTGGAAATATTAATGTGTTTAGCCGCTAGCGGAGGAAAGGAGGAATTACTAGGCATAAGCAAATGTGATATTTGTTAAATTATGAGCTGATAAAAAAGTACGCGGGGACCGTGCTCACGTCTGGGGTGGAATTTGCCACTTAAGCTCATGCTGTGCGTCTGCGAGGCTCAGAGGACCAGGAGGGCACACTCCTGCCTCTCCTCGTCACCACCTGCCTTCTTGGGGGGGGGGGGGATGGGAATTGTCCCGTGCCTCAGTTTCCCCTCCTGCGTAGTGGCTTTGCCACTGGGGAAGGGGATGGTGCAGAGGTAGAGGAGGGCAAATGTTAGAGGTAGTCCGGTGCTGGCTGCTGGGTGCAGGTAAGCATGCCGGGGAAGCGAGGGGAAAGAGGGGGGGTCCTGACATACCGTCCCCCGAGGAGCGCGGTGCAGCAGGGGTTAAAGGCTGGCGTGTGAAGTGTGCGCCGCCGTTCCGCTCCCCACTGGTGGGTGTGCGGTGGGTGTTGCGGGGTGCTCCGGTGCGTGCGGGTGTGCGGGAGCCAAAGTGCCGGTCAGTGATGGAGCCGCTGCCATGACAACCCCGGGAAGTCATCCTGCGCGCCGCCCAGGGATGCTGCCGGCCAGCCGCGCCGGCGGGGCTGGGATGCTGCTGCCGCCGCCTCGCCCGCTTCCCCGCGCCCTGTTCTCCCTCCGCTGAGGGCAGCTGGGGGCTCCGGCACCCCGCGATCCTGACATCCCCGCGTTCTGCATCCCGCCGCCCTGACATCCCTCCCACCCGACATCCCGCCATCCTGCATCCCGCCTGGACCAGCCTGCCTTCGGGACCCGGCAGCAGGGCTGGAGGAGAGGAACTGCCGGGCATCTCGGACGCCTTTGCCCGCTGTGCCTTTTTGCATCTGGACCCGTTTGCTAGCTTGCTCCGGGGGTGGTTTTTTGTTTTTTCCTGGTTTTTGGACTGCCCTCGCTCCGCGCTGCGGAGGGGAGCTGCCAACTCGGGACAAGTGTGCGGGGCGGGAGCGGGGCGCAGCCGGGCGGCTCCCCCGGTGCCTCCTCGCCCAAGTGAGCCTCGGACTGCTTCCCGGGAAGAGCCGGCTCGCCCAGCGTCCAGCACCTTTGCCACTTCTCCTCCTCCTCTTCCTCCTCCCCCCCGGCCCTCCCGTCCTCCTCCCTCACCCAAGGATACTGGGGACTCCCTCCGGATGCCGCTCGGCAGGCTCAGTGCTCGCAGGCTGCCTTGCCGGGGGCTCTCCTGATCTCCGTGGAGCTCCGCATCGCTCGCCCCGGTGGTTTTGCTCCCCCCCGTCCCCCCACACACGCACCCCCTCCCTCCTCCCCCCCCCTCCCCAGTCCCCCTTTTCGCTCCCGGTGGCCTTGTCGGGTGTGTTTTTTGCCTGTTGGAAAAGTCCCTGCTGCCCAGGATGGGGGTCGGTGGGTGCTTAGCCCTGCCCTGGAGGTGCCTAGTCGTCCTCTGTCTCAGGCTGCTCTTCCTTGTGCCCGCAGGAGTGCCCGTGCGCAGCGGAGATGCCACCTTCCCCAAAGCTATGGACAACGTGACTGTGCGGCAAGGGGAGAGCGCCACGCTCAGGTAGGAGCAGCTGGATTTCTGCCTTGGGGGGCACGGGGGGGTCCCGCTGCGTGGGGAGGGCAGCCGGTGCCTTTGGGGACGTGACTCAGTTTCCCCAAGGGGGCTGCATCATGTCGACCGGTGGTGCAGGACGGGCGCCGGGCAGCAAGCGAGAGGGAGATGTGGGTGCCAGGGGACCGGGCTTTGGCTCAGCCCCCCTAGTCACCGCTGGGAAAGTTACTGGGGGATGTAAAAAGGGGAGTGCAATTCCCTCTTGGCCCCCTGCCCTGCACCGGTGTGAGGCACGGGCACGGCTCCTGCTGTCGGTAGTCATGGCTCAGGCAATTTGGCTGCGTTTGGTGGGGGTAAACATCGCTCTGCTCCTGGGGTGCGGTGCCGGGGGTGCCTTCGTGCCTGTCAGACCAGCCTGGGGAAAGGGGGAGCTGTCGACCGCCCAGTGGTGTTTTGTGCCTCTTCCCCATGCCCAGATCTGCTGGGATGAGGGGGGTGCAGGATGGGGGCTGGCTCCGGGTGGTGGATGTTGCCCTCCTTAAAAATCCCCTTGCTGGGAAGGCAGGGGGTTGGTGCTACCTGCCAGCGTTAACTCTTTGGGGTGGGGGGAAATGTGGAGCTGGGCGTTGCACCGGGGTCCTGTCACCTGCAGCAGCAATCTGGGGGGTGCAGGGGCTGCCAAGAAAACCATAATTTTGCTCGGCATAACTTCTGGGACATCTTATGCATCCCTGTCCTCGCGGCAGATGGGTGCAGTCATCCCAGAAGAGATCCTGGTGAGGACGTTTGATAGGGACATTAAAAATAAAAAGCCAGGTTTTAATTGCAGCGCTGGGAAGCCGCGCTTGCAACTCCGGTGTGCTGGGGAGTGACTTTCCTCCGCCGGCGCGTTGCATAGGTGACTCGAACATCTGCGGGGCCAGCTGGGTGTGTGCGGTGAAAGCCGCACTCCTGCTTTACGCCAGCGAGTGGAGCAGGGCCAAGCCAGGGCAAAAAATAAAAAAACATACCTAAGGAGGAATTTCAGCCAGGTCTTTTCTCCAAGCACTGGGAAGACTTAAACTATGGCTTGGTTTGGCCCCCTGGAAACGTGAATCCCCTCCCCGTGTCTTTCCTGCAACTCAGCTGTTTGCAGCCGAGCATCTTTCCCCCCGCCTCCCCAGCCCTTGCACGTTCCCAGGAGGAAGGGAGGGAGCTGTGTTGTGGCGGTCCCTCTGGATTTGTCTTGCGTCATGGCACGACTGGGCAAAGAGGCTTGAAAATAGGTGGCCGGGGGTGGAGGATGGGGTGTCTTGCTTAAGAATTTGCCCCACTGAGCTGGGCTGAAAAGAAAAAGTAGAGCTTTTCCTCTCCTGAATTGCTGGGCTCTCCCAAGCACCAAAAATCCTACAGATCTTCCCCGGTGGGGGAGGGTGGGTATCAAACAGGGAGGGGTTTGGGTTACTGGAGGTCTGGGCAGCAAAATACACAGGAGAGTGGCAGCAGCAGGGTGGTACGGGCACGGGTGCTGTGCAAACTTACTGGAAGGAGGTAAATTGCTCCAGCTGTAGTGGGGGCCTGCAAAAGGTTTCTGGCACAGGGTTTGCAGCACAGACCATGCCGGTGGTGTGCCCCAGCACCGGCTGCTCACCCCGTGTCGTGGAGAACAAAGGGACGCTGGGGTGAGTCAGCAGGAGGGATGCTTTTCTTCTGTCCGTGAGGCCTGGTGGGAAGAGGGACAGATCCTGCCCTTGGGAGGTGGCCCTGGAGAGGGAGGGCAGCGGCCTGTCATTGCCCCAGAGCTGCCGTACGCATCCCAGTGCAGCTGGGGAGCCTGTCTGGTGGCAAGGGGTGTCCGTGTCCCTGTACAGGCAGCTGGCCCATACTAGCGTGCCCCAGGAGACGGGCACATGGGCTTTGTGGTATGCAAACTGTGGCGATGATATTCCTGCTGTGCCAGTGATATTCCTGCTGTCCCGCCCCTGGAGTGGGCATTGCTCTTGGAATTAATGGCTCGCTGCTGCTGCTGCCAGCCCAGTGCGCTGGTTTGGTAGCCAGAGAGGTGGAGGACTGTGTTTTGCACTGGCATTTTGGGGCATTTTCTTTCTGGTTTGAGGTGGGAGCGGTTAGTCCGGCAGGCAGCGGTACACTGCTGCATCCCGCAGTAGGTCCCGGTCCCTGCAGCCATGCTGCACTGTGGCAGGAGCCGAGAGGAGAGCACGTGAAAAACCACACATTTCCAGAGAAGGAAATCAAGGAAGCGTGAATCTTCCTGCCTGCTCCCCTCCTAGCCCCAGCCCGGCTCCTGGCATAGCCATCGATCTGTTGTGGAGGAGTTAACTTGTTCAGAATAGCAATGCCGCTCAGAAAGGCTTCGGCGGACCCCGCCGCTGCTCCCGGCCACCTCCTGCCCAGCACACAGGCAGCAGCCCTGCCCTCTCCCCGGCCCTGCCAGGGTGGCAGTCAGGGAAGGGTACACGGGAAGGGAAAGTATAGGGTCCCCTCTTTTCCTATGCGTTTCCATGTGGGATGAGAGGACGGTGAGTCGCAGCCAAGGATTTGGAAGGATGGAGATGTTTCTAGAGGTCTCTTCTTTTTCACTGCTGACAAAAGGGAGAGCAAGCTAAGAACTTAGCAGCAGAAGTTGCTGCTTCTCTGAAGTGCTCGGGAAGTCCTGTCCCCCCGAGGGAGAGGGCTTGGCTGTTGGAAATAGGTTATTTTATCTGGGGTGGCGGGGCGCCGAGAACCCCAAGCTGCTGTCGAGCAGCGGCGCCCTGCCAAGGAGGCTCTTTTCAGCTCCATCCCCGCCACCCCTCTGAGCAGAGCTAATTCAGCACTGGAGAAAGACGCTGGATTGACGGCCGCGAGGAGACTCCCCCATTGTAAAGGGCGCAGGCTTTGCTCCGTGCAAACCCAGCTACCGTAAATCTACTGTTAGGAGTCAGTTTAGGATCAGAGTCGCCAGAGATGCTCAGATATTTCTTTCTGTCTCGTGACGTCTGTTGGAGGGCTACAGTCACGTGTCTTGCTTTGGTAACAGCACTTTAGATCACTGTATTAAATTTAAATCTAGGGTTAGACCATGGGATAGAGCTACCGTCTGGGATAGGAGGGGCAGATTTTACTCCTGGAGGCAGCAAAACCTGCAGGAATAGGAAAAGGGTTTGTGGGCGTTGGGTCCAACAGCTTGGTGTTTTTATTGGTGCACGCTTTAGTCCCTGAGCTGGGGCTGCTCCTGCTCTTGGGGTTGTACCAAGGGCTCGCGTGTGTGACAAGCTGGGTCGGAGCTGTCTTTCTTGCTGGCTCTTGCAAGTCCACATCGTGAGGATGAGGCTGGTCTGCATCCCCTCCCACCACGTGCGGACAGCATCTGCCCTCACCAGCAGCGAGTGCTTCGTGCTGGAGAAGACCTGTGCTGAACTTTCATCCAGCATTTGAACCACATCCAGGCGTTGCTGAGACCTTTGGAGCCGTTCTCTCGGCCCCAAAACAAATGGCTTGATTATAATTTCACTTTAATTGGCATCAGTCAGCGCTTTCCACGGCGAGGCTCTGACGATCCCATCAGCATGCCCAGGCACTCGCGTGGTATCCCCCCGAATTCGCCGGTGCCCCAGGCAGATGGCGTGCAGATCTGGCTGTAGGACGAGGGCCACTTCTCTGTACGTTTCCTCTGGTTTTCTTGGCAGGGTGATGCAATTCTGTTCGTTGTTCCCCCTTTCATTCTAACACTAAAATTCAGATCTGAGTTTAATATGAGTCAAATCTTTGTTTTTAACCCTGATATTTCCTGTGGTTTTCACTTGGGCTTTGAAAAGGGCCATGCTCTTTGCCGCTAAGCTCTACCATGGTTTACCTAAGCCTGTTTTGCAAATTTATTTTGCCCCTGTTGTGCTCTTGAAATAATTTTGGAGAAATAATAATTTGGCTGCGAAACAAAACAAAATTAAGCGTGTTTGTTTGACAGATGCAAACAGAAAGTGCTTGTTTGCTAAGCAGCAAAGAATCTTTCTCAGAAATGGTTTTGCTGCAAATCTTTGCTGCCTCTTTATCCACGGGAATTTGCCTTTTCATGTTGTTATGGTGTAATATGAAAAATAGGGCCGGTCGCTGATGGATAGCAGCGTGGTGTGTTCCGGCATGCTGCGTTCCCTTGGGTCCTGGGGGATGCTGTGCGTCTCCCCGCTATTCCGTGGCAGGGCTGCTTCTGCCGGGACTTGAGCGATGGCTATTCTCAGCTGAGGTTTTTGGGCAGCTGCCTTTGTGGTTTGCCCTCGATGAGTGCAGAAAGCCTGCCACGGGGCAGGGGAACCCACTCCGGGCTCTCTGTCCCTGACAAAGTGGCGCTCGCCATCACCGTAGCCTTGGGGCTGAGCGATGCGGGGCTCGCAGGGCACTCTCGGCACCCGGCTGGGCTCCTGGTGTGAATAAAGAAAGCAAGACAGGGCAGAAGCTGTTCATGAAAGGGTCCAGCCGTGATTGCTAAGGCTTGTTTGGAAGCTGCACAGCTCTGTGTCTGTTTTGCTCGAGGCTCCCCACTCCCACCACACCCTTCACGGGTGGTAGGAGCCGCGATAACCCCAGCGAGGGGCATGGCTTCTCCAGCCCTTTCCCACATGCTGTCAACCCCACGGACGCCCTGAGTCATGCGCTGCTCATCGCAGACGTCCCATCTCCTGCCCTGCTTGCCCAACACACCCCATCCTTGCACAACTGCCAAGCTCCTTATTACCGAATTGGCACGCATCTCCCTCCCCAGGGCTCAGGCCTGTGGCAAGCTGCTCCCGTGAAATACTCACCCCGTTCTGACGGCCTCCGAGCTCAGTACCTGGTATTTTTTGTCCTGCTACAATTATTTATTTCAGAGCCTCAGCCAGCAGAGAGCGAAGCTCCTGTTTTTTTCCCTGTCCACTTCCCAAGCCCAGACCAGGGGGACATAGCCTGGAGTCCAAGGTGTAATTCCTTTGCTGTCGTTGGTTACTGAGCGCATGGGCTTGGTTGGGACCAGCCCCAGCAGTCCCGCAGGCCTGGGGTGAGGATGGAGACTCATACACTAACAACCAAGGTTTATCCTCCTGACTCCAGCACGCTCCCCTTCTCCTTCAAACCTCTCTCCTTTTTGTTCCTGAGGGTTAGGGCATAAATGCAGGGCTGTGGTGACCCCTCTTGTATTAAGGTGAAGGAAGGGGAGAGCATGTTTTTCTGTACCTGTGCCCTTACTCAGGAAATCAGTGGAAATATGAGCAGTTCTGAGGATTAGGACTTGAGTTTCTGTTCCCGTCGGTGGCACTTCACTCCTGCCCCTCTCCTCCTCCCATGACTGCTGGGTCTTCCTTTCTGGCCAGGATTTCGTTTCCATGTTCCTGGAGATCCTCCATCAGAGGGGCTGCAGAAGCCCCGAGCGGTGCCCACGTGCGATGCTCGCGGCTGTTTGTAGCTTGCGAGTCGATTGCTTTGCTTGCGATGGCATGTTTTTGAAAGAGGAGTTTATTGCTAAAGTGACATGTCAGCAAATCTTCGCCACCTCTCTCCCATCTCGGAGATGGAATCAGCTTAAAGTGGGGAAAAAAATTGTCATATGCATGGATTTTTTTTTTTCCCTGAGTGCAATTTCCATCTGAGATGAGACAAGCTCCTGATTGCTGTGCCAGAGGAGGGTTTCCCTTTATAGCTCTCCCAGTAGGGCTGCTGCCTTTAGTTCACTGGAGCTGTCTGGGCTGGGGTCTCCTAGGGGATAAGCGTGCCTTTCTGGAGTTGTCATCTCCATCATAGGGTTAAGCATCTCCGATCTACCAGCTCTGGAAGGATTTAAGTCCAACAGACTTGTATCCTGCTCCTCTGGGATGGGAAGGGCTGATGAGGAGGAAGAAAGATGAGGAAGAAGGGAGGTCAGAGCAGCCTTGCATGTGACTGCTGGTCAGTGAAGAGTTGCTGGGGTGGCTAAGCTGGGGTTATGAAATGGAGGTTCAGTTCTTAGCCCTGCTATCGGCTCCTTATGTGATGTTAGGTGCCCTCCTAGGTCCTATAAATGTGTATATTCGTGTGCGGCAATTGCAACGCTTCCTTTCTCTAGCTCCGTGAGTCATCTGCTTGCGTTGCAGTCTTTTTGCAGCAGGATGTATCCCTCTGTAAGGAAAACGCAAAGAGTGTCCTACTGGAGGGCACCACGGATGTCCACTAGCGTCCTGCCCTTGCTTGGAGTTTAAAGGGGCTACCGTGAGCATTTTCCACTTGGAGGTGCCAGGGAATTGTCATGGCAGGGGTATATGGTGTAGGGTTGTGGTACTGCAGGGCTGCTTGGTGGCTGGATGACCATTAGGTAGGAGCTGAAGCAAAATCAGGGGTTGGGGCCAGCGAAAGCAGTGCCATCCCCAACTGTGGGACTACCCATAGCCCCAAACTCTGCTGAGAAGATGCTCTCATCATGACTGTGAGCTAATCTAAGCCTCGACGCTTGTGGGTGACAGTCCAAGAGGTGACAACCGGCCTCACGTCTCGCTTCCTCATCTCTTGGCCACCCTGATGTGCCGTCCCTGTGCTGCCTCACTCCACCTTGGCCCAGTCCTTTGCAGCAACGAGCACGCCGCTTCTTGGCACTGCATATTGTGAACTGGCAGCTCCATGCGTGTGTTAGCAAGAGGTGGGCTGGGGATGTGGGTCTTCTCCAGCTTGCCTAAATCATTGTCTGTTCTGTTGGCTTCACTGGAGTTACTCCAACTTACGCTGTTGGAAAAATGCTCCTCTTTGTCTAGCAGAGTTGTTCTTTCCTCCTCCCAGACCTACCCAAACCTGCCAGTCTGTGCTCAGACACCCTTATTTTCCTTTAGGAGAAAAAGGGAAAATCAGGAAGGAACTAATCTACAACCGTATCAGTGGGAGAACGGGCTAATAGAAATTGTAATGAGACTACAGAGCCAAACAAACAAGCAAATGGGAAAATGCAATTCCACCAATGCAATAGAGAGATTTATGCCGACAAAGGGGCTGATCCAGTGCTCATTAATGTCACCACAAGTCGTTATCCTAACTGTAATGGACTGTGGATCAGGTTGGAAGATGGCGTTTTAGTCTTGCTACAATATGCAAACTGTTAACGGGTTGTGCGTGGAATAGCAATGCAGAAGAAGCCCTCTCCTACCAGAAAGAGTTTGCTCGTCGTTGCATGCGGCGCCCTTGCAAAGCAAATGGGAAATACCTTCTGCTCTCCTTAGGTTTAATTTTCGGAGGTGCAAGGCTGTGAAGGAGTCAAGTCTGAGACTCGGGCTTAGCCGTCTGGATGCTGCAGCATCTGCTGAAATGCCAAACGTGTCTTAATCATTAGTATATTAAAAAATCTTGCTTTAAATAAGGATTCTTCAGCTGGCGGTGAGTGGTGTTGGCTCTCACCACCAGCAGTCATGCTGGGAAGCAGTCATTAGCTTATACGCAAAGTGAAGAGGCAGAAGAGCAGATGGGTGGGTACGGAAAGGCTGAAGGCAAACTTGGCTTTGCAGCTGGATTCTCCCCTGGAAAAGCCAGTGTCAGTGAGATGGAGACAAGGTCTGGAGAGCTGAGCCTGGTCTGAAGGTGGGGACACCTTTGGGGAGAGTGCTGAATAGGAAAGGACACCAAGGGTCAAACAGGAGATGTGCGAGTCCAGCTCTGCATGTCAATGAGGACAGAGTAAATAAGGAATAAAACCACCTTCCAACATGAGCAGCTGGTGAAATATCACAGGTTGTTTTTTTTTTTTTTCCCAGAGATCGGAGATTTTGACCGGCTCTGCGCCTGCAACCATAAATGGCTCTGACACCTGCGTCTGTTTTATCAGACACATGCAGAGCCCCGGACACGATCCAAACATTCATTACTTTGGATTTTTGAGTCTGATTTGGGTTTTTTTTCCTTTTTTTTTTTTTTTTTTTTTTTTATCTTCCCTCCATGGTAGAATCATTATTTTCCCAGCTTCACATCCTCTGCCCGGCAAAACCACTGTGTTTTTCAGACTTACGGTTCTTACACATCTCTAATAAGAAGCATGATAGAAAGCTGTCAAGAAAACCAAATTCTCAAAGGTATGAAAGAAGAGCAGGGCAGCTCCAGGTTCAGAGCTGCTTCCGAATCTCAGGGTGGTTTGGACCTGCAGATAGGCCAAGCACTAATATCTGAGGGTATATTTGGGTTCTTACCCTTAAGTCCTCCAAATTCAGTGAATTATAGCTGTAGGGTTTATTCCAGGATAATCTTTATTATCTTACATCCCTGTTCTTCTCTTATAGTCCAGTGGAAAGCTTTTGAGGAGTTCAAAGGAAGAGTGACCTAGGTGAAAACTTGAGTATTTTGCAAGTCTCTAAAGGTTTGGTGCTTTTCTTGCAATGCAGTTCAGCGGGAGCTAGGCGAGCACCTGCTTCTCATACTTTCATTCAAAAATTTCAGGCTTGTACTATCCGTTACATAAGAAACTAATATTTTTTATTATTTCTGAAACAGGCCTTTTTACTAAACGATCTGTTTCTTTCTTGCGTACCTTGACTGGAAAATATTTACCTCAGAATTTCCTTATGGGAAAAGGGCAGGTTTGGGTTTGGTTGGAAAAATAGTATTTCTTTCTTTTAATCTGAGTTTATGAGTTCATTGAAGCATCTTGTCAAATTTTACAGGAAACGCTCTGATTAAGCTAAAGCGAGATTTTGGGTTTAAAAGCGTCTTATAGGAAATAGCGTGATTTTGATTTCACTCAGTCTCAGAAGGGAGGGATTTCTGGATGCACAGAGTCTCCCTTTAGCTGAAAAAAAAGATCTTTCCATGCTCGTCTCTGAACCGCTTTACATTTTGGAGTCAATTTTTCCGTCATACTTCATCCCTCCTATTTCATCCTTCTAGTTGGAGGAGCTGTTCTGCTTTGAATCGAACAAAGTTGATGTTGAATATATGTTTTCCGAGGCCGCATTTCAGGCTGGCCAACGCATGTCATGACCCTGTTTGCTCAGCAAACTTGCACAGTGTGAGAGTCAGGGCAAAACGCGGCAGCGCTGGGAGGGAGCGGTTTGGAGGTGCTCTGATGGTGTGTGTGTTAAGTGATGTGATTTAGTCCTCTACAAACACGAGGATCAGGAGGTATCCATTAGCCTTGACTTGTGTACTCGTGAAACTAAAGGAAGCTTCTTCCCTCTCTAGGTGCTTATACCCTGTGGCAGGGTAGGACACGGTCAGAAGGAAGGTCAAAATCCTGTCTTGGGTTGTTATTGCTTAGTCATGGAGGTGGTTGGTTGAGGGAGATGCCTTCACTGGTGCATGTCAGCTGGGTCTCCTAAATTTTTCTGGTTGTCCTTGGCTCGCGGAGGACAGCAGCTGCAATTTCCTTGCTGGTTTCAAGCCAGCAGCTTGCAGACATTGTTTAGAGAGACATGTGGCCCTTCACCTCAGATACCTCTGTGTGTCTGAAACCAGCACGCCAGACGTTTTTGGCCATTCAGAGGTCCACTTGGTGTGACCTCCATCCATTCAAGTGGCACTGCCCTAAGTTGTCTCAACAGACGGCCAAGGCCTGAAGAGAACACAGGGTGATAAATACCCTCTTGGTCCTTCTAGAAAAGACTGAAGGCTTGATGGCAGTGCATTGGGTAGGAGAAACTTCACCCACCCTGCTGGGGCCGACCCTCCAGGGCTGGTGGGTGTTGCAGCACGAGCCGCTTGCAGGGGCAGTGGGAAGGGAAGGTGCAGAGCGATGTCCTGAGCACGAGGGGTTTGCAGCCCGCGGTGGAGAGGGAGGCTGAAACCCCGCAGGGTGCAGAGAGGCACCGCGGGGCTGCCGAATTAGTGCGATGGGGAGATGTCAGCTCTTCCTCTCAGCTTCCCTTTGCAGTGCCAACTGTCAGTAATTTAACTAACGTTTTGTAAATAAATGTGGCATTCGGACAGCTGTCACTGCGCCTGTTATAAACACTCCTTTTGTCACTAAAAGCTGGCAGTACCGCTCCGTTTCCCCTGCAAATGCAGCTACCACTGCCAGTTAGCTCCTGAAGCCAGGGCTGTCAAAGAATCGCATGCCGGCCGGTGGCTGGGAGACTGTGGCTTCGCGCAGGGAGCCCAGCGAGGCATTGCCAGGGCCTGGTGCGAAGGCAGCTTTTGCAGCTCGAAAATAAATAAATGGCCTGATCATTGAGCAAGAAAACCGATTTGAATGTGGCCGTAGCGCTGGTAGGTTCCCAGTGAGGATGCCGGGCGCTCCAGCTGCAATGCCGGTGGTGGCACCGGTTCCTCTGCCATCTCGTCCCAGCGCGGTGGGAAGCACAGGTAGGATGAGATGGGGAGTCCAGCCAGACCTGGGCTTTGATGCTCCAAGGGAGCACTTTGGCACTGGCACCGCAAATGCTTTTCGCTTTGGAGCATGGGCTTCTCACGCATCAGGCTTCGGTTTTGGTAAATTCGGTCTCTCTGGGACTGGGTTGGATTTGAGTGGAGAGATCTGTCCTTTGAGCTCAGTTTTGCTCAGCGTGCTTGTCCTATTAGGAGCATATTCAAACCCTTCAGGCAGTCTGGATGCTTCTCTCCTCCTAACAAACCTAACTGGAGAGGGGATGCTGTTGTCTTTCTCCTGGCTGGGAAGCCTCAGTCCTGTGCTGCTTTTGCTCCTTTCATCTTTCAGGGACGCTTGCAGCTCCAGACAACCCTCCCTTGGCCCACAGCGCTCCTCTCCCAGCATCGGGTCGTATAACTTTCAGCAGTCAGCACCTATAGTCTTGCCGTGCTGCACTGATGTGTGATGCAGGCAGTATAGACATCAGCACATGACATCTCTCTCTCTAAGCTGCTGTAAAATTAGCCTCATCTCAAGTGGCAGAAAATGATCATATCCTCGCTTGAGGGCGATGAAGAATATTCCTGAGTCACTGCTAGCGATGAAACAGGCAGAAAATCCAGAGTGATACACAACTGCCCACTCAGTTTTAATCGCCGAGACCATTTGCTGCTGCAGAGCCTTAAGACGCAGCTTCCTCCTCCTCTCCCTCCCTTTCATCCATCACTCCCCTTAGTGATCCCAGCAGGGGCAGAGCAATTTCCCGTCCCACTGGCGAGGCTGCAGGCTATGAGCATCTCGTGCTTCTTCACCGTTCCCCTGGGAGGAGAGGAGAGGAGGTCAAAACCTCCTTTTCTTAAAGCAAGCAGAGGAAAAAGATGGAGCCTGCCCTCCTCAGTTCTCCTCTTTCAAGGCTGCGATCCTGCAGCCTGGGAAAAACTCTCCTCCAAGCTCGCCCTCATCTCTACACATTTTCCCTGCTGCCTCCAAAGTAGCGGCTGTGTCCACAAGGACATTTCCTTCCACGTTTCTCCCCCGTCAGCTTTAGTTCAAAGCTATCTCCCCGGATTTCTATGTCTTGGATAAAGCCACCCTCTTCCCTACAACTGTCAGCTCTGTGCTTGGGAAACCTCTTGCCAAATTTGCTGGTGACTAAGGCCAAAGAAACCCTTCAAACACCGACGATCAGAAGCAAAGAGCTGTAACGCTTCCCTTCCTTACATATGCTCCCAGGCAGCATGTTAGTGCTAAGGACTCCTCGAGGGGGCTTCCTGCAAGCCCTGCCCTGCCAGCGTCCCCCCCAAATTCAGATGGAAGCCCCCCATGCTCCGGGTGCAGGTTGAAGGGTTTGTAAAACTCCGGCAAGATTCACACCAGTCCTTCAGCTTGGGAATCGCTTCCTTCCTCTGGTCGTCCACGTGGCTCAATCATCGCCGACGTGGTTCAACATCATTTTGGGGGAAAACCATAACAGTCTTCCAGTTTGTGCAGGCGCTTGAATAAATGCAGGCGTTTGGATGAACGGTCTCTTTCCTCCAGTCACAGCTTGTCAGTATTTATCCCTTAACCTGATTTTTAGATGTTCTCTATCCTGCAGATTTGCTGGGATATGCTATTCACACAAAACTCTCCTGGTGTCAGACTTCTGCTAGGATAGCTTAATAGCTCCTACCAGCCTGCGAGGGGAATAAGCAGGACTGGCAACAGTACAGATGCGCAGGCAGAAATGTGTCAAAGCAGGGGTTTTGCCAGCGTCAAAAATATTGCAGGAGCTCACTCTCCCACGATGGAGATTGCTGTACCAGGGAAAGTTTTCTGCACCGGTTGGCCAAATCTGGGCAAGTTTCCGTGAATCCCGCTCTCCTCTCTGTAATCCCCAGCAGCTTTGCATGCCGTGCATTTATTTGTCAGCACAAGCAGGTGTAGAGCTGCAGGACATGGGCTGAGCATCTCGCTTTGGTGGTTATTCCAGCGTACAGCCGCTTTATTCTCACGTCAGGCAGCACGATCAGCACTCCTCCTCAGCTTAATTTCCTTTTTGCTCATCTCTTCCCCAAAAAGTGGAGTCTGGATGGCGCCTTTTGGGTTAGGTTCAGCAGGAGCCAAGTATCAAAATGAATAGATGGGTGGTAATTTGGGGGTTTTGCGTGTTATAACCAACCACCCCCGAGCACGCTTGCATTCTGCACACGCCAGCCGTCATCACACACAGAGACCGAATTTGTGTGTATGTGTGTATATTTATATACCCTGTGAACGGCTAATGAACGAAGACAGATATAGTACACAGGGAGAGTAATTCGTGCTGATACCTGTCGAGAGAGGCAGGATTCAGGGATAAAGCCAGTGGGGGCCCGCGCAGATATGGCAGCCGTGCCCGGGGAAAGCGGTACCTTGGCAAAGCAGCGGCGGGGGCTGCTTTGAGAAGAGGTGGGGGGACAAGCCCATGAGTAAATGCTCTAATCTTTTCTCTGGGTGGTGCCAACTGCTGCTTGTTTCTCCTGCTGTGAGTCTGAAACGGCCCCGCTAACCTCTGGCAAAAACAGGAGGATAACAAGGGAGGGAAGGCTGACTTTGCTGCAATTATTTATTTATTTTTTTTTCCCTGGCTTGGGAAGGAAGAAATAAAGTTGGATTTCAAGTGGGGTTGTTGCAGTAATGGAGGGAAATGAGAAATGCTCTTCAGCTGCCTTCTCCTTCCTCGTGTCCCCATAAATAACCCTTCTCGCTCAGAGACAGCTCGGCTCTTACTTAGAGGAGAGAGCTGGGTTTTGGCTGTAATTTTTTTGCCGCAGCTCAGGGGCCCCTTTCCCATCCCTGCCTGCAGTGCAGCTCGTCGGAGCCGGCTCCCCCCCAGGGCTGCTCTCCGAGAAAACGGCTCCTCTTCTGCCGTGGGCTCTGGTTTGCGGGGACCCCCTGCGGCGGGCAGGGCTGCTCTCTGGCGGCTGTTCCTCGTGGGCACGGACATCGTTGCTGGCACCTTCCCCTCTCTACCGCCGTGTTGCTGATGCCAAGGAGGTCCCAAGCAACGGTGCTACCTTGGTGTCACTCCTGGCTTCCCTAAGTCCCGGCTTCCTTCAGTCAAATGCCAACGACGAGTGAAGTGTGAGCCTTTGCGGGGATGGACAGCAGCAACCCCAGGTGCCTGCTCCTTGGGAAACAGCCAAAAACTGCTTAAAATGCCAGGATATTCCATGATCCTTCCATGTCCACCCTCTTTTAAGAAAACTATGTCCAGCCATGCGATAGCTTGGCTCCAGCAGTGAAGTGTTGTGCTGTGGGCGAGGCAGAGCTTGCAAACTGCGTCTGGGGGCCGAGGGACAAAAACTGTCGCTGGAGGGATGTTTCTTGATATCTATGGGATGCTCCTCTAAGGATTTTTGGCCGGGTTTTGCGTGCATTTTAGCCACCCTCTCTCTAGCTCACTTGCCTAGAAGTCGTTCGGAGCTTCTTTGTGAGCTCGTGGAAGTAGGTATGGGCAACCTCCCTTCCTCTCTGCGGCCCTTTCCCCCTTCACCGTTTCTGCTAACTTTGTGAATCAGCTGGCTGATTTCAGTCAGGTTTTACAGAGGGCTGGTTGTTAACATTTCTACAACTTCCATGAAGATAGGCAGGTAGAGGTTGAGAGACCTCGTTAGTCCTCTGAAATAACGACAGAATTAATTCAATTCTTGTATGAGACACACGAGAATCCACATGGGTATTGGCTGTATGCAAAACTCGAGGGAAGAGGGAGCTCCCGCCTGAGCTCGCATCATTTAAGACTAAAACGTGTAGGAAACCACGCATCCTCCATGGTATATGTATATACTCATTAAAGGCAGCAAGGGGTCCAGGTGGGGAGGGGTTGAGCGTTCCAGATTGCATGTAAGGAAAACCGTGACGATGATGGTGCTTTGATGGAGACCGCCTGCCAGTCCTGGCGTCAAGGAGAAGAGACAAAAGCTCAGGGTTTCGTTCATAATGCAGCTAATATCAAATGAGGGATGCTGCACTTTGCTTGCCTGAGTCGGAAGACTGCAACAGCTGGTCGCTGTGGCATTGCTGAAACCGGCTGGCTCACCCTTCCCTTCAGTTAAAAGAAAAATAAAGGCAAAAAAAAAAAAAGCACTACAGCAATGACAAAAAAAAAAAAAAAAAAAGCCAGTAACTCGTTTTCCAGAAGTTCCTAATGCTGCAACAGGCAAAGCACTGGAGATAAAAGAAATAAAAAAGCAGGGGAAAGAGGAGAAAATGCATTTATGAGCTCTCAAACTAACAGCATGCAACTCTCATATTATTTTTCCTCCTTAGCCTTTGAAACAGAACAACGGCCCGGAGCCTTCTCGGCAGATGGACAATGTGCGTGCCTTAACCACTTAACAGCCATTAGCCTAATTTCACGTACTGGAGCCAAATTAAATAATAAGTAAGAGGCTATGAAAAGCTGGTTTGGAGGCTGCGTTACTGCCTTTCACTTGATAACCTTCTCATAAACAGATGCTTTCTCTCTACCCTATTAACCTTGTCTGAGAGCAGGGAGGGGGGCTTTGGTGAAGCAAATAAGCCAGACCTTGGTGGGGAGGGGGGGAGGCGAGCCAGAGGGGCCAGATGTGGGGGTCCTCCGTATTTCGGAGGCTCCTCTTGTTTTTCTCCCTTGATGCCCCGGCTGTGGAGGAGTCGCTGAGCAAGAGCCCGTTCTGCGGTTGCGTCCAGGTCATTTTAACGTGCCAAATGATTCATCTTGATCAGCGAGCCCATCTGTACCTGCTGGGCGAGGCTGCGCCACCCGGAGCTGATTTTGTGGACAAATCTGTTTTACTTGGAGGAAAGGGGAGATGGTGCTGATAGACACGAAAGGGGCGGTGGCCCCGTGGCTCGATGCCTAATCCCTCCCCGTTTTTGGCTCAGGCAGGGCATGGGGGGCTGCGGTGTCCTCCATCCTGGGTGTACCACTAGCTCGCCCTTTCAGATGAAGTCATTTTGCTGCTCTTTGCCTCTTTCCCCCCTGCGTTGGAATAGGAACAATAGTACTTGGCTAAGCTTTGGGAATTTGTGAGTATTAATGAGTTTGCAAAATGCATTTGACATTCCTTTGGTGATGGGAGGGTGAGGCGTTTGCAGGTATGTGCAGGTGGTGCGTATTTTTTATGTGTTGTTTTTTTTTTCTGCTAAAGATTTGGAGGTGGCTGCCTTTTTTCAGCGCCAACCTCCCCACCACTAACTAATGCTCTGTGCTTTGCATCTCGACTTTGGGCCTTTTTAAGTTTTCAGGGGATTATAGATGACCGTGGAGCTATTTTTAGTGAAAGGTTTTATTTATTAAAAAGCCATCTTCCTTCATTAAAAAGATACATTGATGGGAAATAGATGAGCAGCTCTATTAACGGCGTGTAGCGTGCCATGCAAGCCTTATGCCGCCAAGATGATGTGCTGCATGCCCTCCGTTGATGCAAGGAATGTCTTTTTGTGGAGCCACCCCAAATTTGGTGCATGAAGCATCCCCTCGCCCCAGCTGCAGGGTCTAAGGCCCTGGGATAGATGTGAGAAGGTTTGCTCTGGGTGCAAGATTTCCAGCAGCTCCTTGGTGCCAGCAGCGATTTGACTTTCCTTCCTTGTTGGTTTTCCTCCTCCTCCTAAGTTGTCACGCAGGCTCTGCTTTCGTATGCAAAACCCGTCCTCTGACTGGCACGGAAGCTGGTAAAGCCGGGTTTCTTACAAGTTTGCTTCATTTTGGTCCAAGTAGGAGTAAATGACTTGCCGCCTGTGGCGGGGACGTTTGGAAAGGCTTTGTGCTGTGTGGATTCTCTGAGGTTCAGATGAGGATGAATCTCATTTTTATGTGGCCTTTCTGTCCGTGGGGCACTCGCAGAGTCCCTCTTCTGTACCTGGCTGCCTATCTGTACTAGACTTGCAGGTACTTAATGTCTTTGAGCCATCTGTTCCTCTGTCAAATTTAGTTTAAATTGGCCAAAGGCTTCACAAATTATTGGAGAAGATTGCTAGACAGAGGCACACAGGCAAAGAGCACGATTCCATAAGCACATTCCAGTAGGAGTCAAAGATAAAAATATATCGGGGTATGTTATTTGGAGACAAGGCAGCTGGGAAGATGGGATCCACATCCAACCTTTCCCCAGTACCAGAGATATTAGGCTTGGCTCTGGTTTTTGGTACTGTAGAAAGCTCCCCCGTGGAGATGGACTTTGCTTTGGGTAGGGTGAGCTGCCTTATTTTTTCTGTCTTGTACCGAGTGGCTTTCTGTCCAAAACGGCCCCCGTTCCCCCTCTCCTGTTCCGAGGCGCTGACCCTTACGCCGAGACGCTGCAGCTGTACTTTCAGGCAGCTGTTTGTTGAAGAACTCCTCCTACAAGTGAGGGATGTGGGTGTTTGCTTGGTGGTGGCTTGTAGCATCGCTGGCGCTGCACGGGCAAGCACGCCGCTTGGCCAGTTAGTCGTGAGCTTCTCTTGCTGGAGGGAAGGAAATGGGAGGGTTGTATGCGGGTAAGAAGGTCAAGCGAGCAGGAGTCCCAGGTCGCCGTCTCCCCCAGGCGAGCCTGAATGGGCTGAGCTTTCTGCTCGATGTGCTGGGATGTGCCTCCCGCAGACTTTCTCAAGAGCCTGTCTCTGGTTTTGATGCTCTCAGTGCAGTATTTCTTAGGCTGATGTAGCTTTGGGAGCACTGGCACTTTCTTCCGTGAGCTCTCCTCCGGGTGTTGGCTGGATGCGGTCCTCCTGAGTGCAAAATCCTGAGCGGGCGCCAGGCGGGATTGCCCATGTAAAATGGCTAGGGGGATCTTGCTGGGGACCACGGGGGAGCAAGAACCCTGCGGAGAGGCTTCGGGCTCTTGGGATGGATGGAGTAAGCAGCTCCTCCTGCGTGTGCTGCGCATTCCCACTGTGAGCACCGGCTAACCCGAAGCCCGCATGGCATCGGCAGGCGTTGGCCAGCGGAGCTCGATGTGCTCCTGTCACTCACTGCTTCACCTGCGAGTATGTTTTAAAATAAGGATGTTCCCAGACAGATAGGTCTTAGCTTTGGGCGTCCAGAAATTAGGTGTCTGATTTAAGCAGGTCTTGGGAAGAGAGGGGGGAGCAGCCCATCTCCCAGAGTCCTGTCTCTTGTCATTGGACACAGGGGGACACAGACTACCAGCGCCGTCTGAGGTGGGATGAAACGCATCTTTTAGAAGAGAGGAAAAGCAAAGAAACCTGCAAAACCCCCCTCAAAGACTGGGTTGCTCTCGATCCATTAACATTTCTGTAGGAGCCTAGTAAAGCACGAGCAATCTGGGTTACTTGCTCCTGTAACTGCAGGTGTCCGAGATGATGGATGTCTGCATCTGAGCATGTTGTCTAGTCCCCCTTTGTAGTAGTTGGAGAGCAATGGGTGATTTTAGGGTGCAATTCATCCCAGTCTAAAGCAGATGTCTAAAATAGGTCAGACAGATTGTGTCCTAGCATTGCCTTTTTCTCTCCATTTGCTATAAAATGGGGTCCAAATGGCTAGCTTGCATGTCAAGGTGATAAATCCCAACCCAAGCGTTTAGAAGAAGCCATAGGATCAAAATAGGAAATATCTAACATTGATCAGGGCGTGGTTTTAGAGCCAGGAGAGGGTGTTAAACTGCAGAAATGCACCTGATACTTCACCAAGCAGAAATTGGGGAAGAAACAGGGTTTTTTGGTGATTTTTGGGGGGGATCCTGAGTCCATTTGCATCTAATTCCTCTAAATTCTGGGCGACTTAGCTAAGCAATTCTGCATGCGGCTTGTCATTAGGTACCTCACCCAGCAACCTGCAAGTTCATTAGTATTCTTTTTAGTGCTAACGAAATGTCCGAGCTGCATCTTTTCTGCATGAGAGGCTAAAACGCCTTAGCAGTTAAGGGAAAAATCAGACTCCAGCACTATGGAGACCACCTAGAGCGGGCCCCTTCTGCCAGCGAAGCGCTGCTTGTGTCAGCGTGGCAACAAAAAAAAAAACAAATAAAGAAACCCAAAAGTGGTTGGAAGAGAATTTTATCTTTATAATTGCATCTGCAACGGGGCCTCTGCCAACGTGGCAGTTTGAGCTGAGGATCTTCCCACCCCAGCACAGCCGTCGCTGCAGAAATCCATAGGCATAAACATCTGCAGGTAAAGAGACAGTGTTGAGGGTTAGGCGAGGGCTGCTCCGCTTTCTCCTGCCCCTGTAGGAACCTATAGGGCTGCTCGGCTCTGCTTTGTGTGTCGGGTAACCGGGGTGCGAACTCCTTTTCTGGCTGGGGTGGTGGGTGCCAAAAGGTGAGGCAGCACGAGGGCCGTGGCTGTGCCCTGCCTGCCTAAGAGACTCTTATTGATTTTTATTTTCTTCAATGGAAACAGAACTGACATCCATTAACCAGCCTCCCGGCCCCTCCAGAGCAAGGGATGGAGGCAGCAAAGGCTTTATTGCTAATTTTTTCTCTTAGGCTTGTGCGTTTCTCTCCCACTGCTCTTTGCTAATGCTCAGCAGCTCCGTCTGCAGCCCGGGAGGTGTAGAGGGCTTTGAGAGGGGAGCAGAAGAAAGGTGAGGTGGAAATGAAGCTCCCCTAATCTGACTTATCCCCAGTGTGTATCTGTGTTTTTGGGAGGCCCCCTACTTATTTAACCGGCTTAGACGTCCACAGATAGCTCTGTGAAATAGCCGTGGGGAAGATGGATGGGAGAAGCTGTCTCTTCTGGCTTTATTCGGCGGCTATGATGCTTTCACTGCTGCTCTGCAAAGCTCTCCCTTAGGGATGGAGCATGGCCAGACTGTGAATAGTGGGGTACGGAGTGAGCTCTTGGGGGTGCTAGCAGGCGCTGGGAAACGGGGCGCTGCCCTGCTAAAGGCCTCCAGACAAAAGGGTTTCTTTCCTCTCTGTCCTGGTTTTGTTTGAGGGAGGGGCTGCCAGGGCTGGAGGTGAGAGATGAGGGGGCCTGAGGCTCGGGGGGGGCAGCAAGGGGCAGGATCTCACTGCAGAGGTGCCCAAGGTGCTGGTGGCTTCTCACCAGCTTTGTCTTCATCCTTCCCGTCCACCGCCTGACTGCCCACCACCCCCGGGAATTATCCCAAATTTCTGTGCAGTTCTTCAAGGAAAAAAAAAAACAACCTTTTTCCTTTCTCAGGATCTGTGGCAGGTAGAAGAGAGCAAAACCCATTTATGGTTGAAAATGGACTTTTTAAATTAAAGTTTTGCAAAATAAATAATATATATTTAACGCTGTATATCTATATATGACGTAGATTTATGAAGCTTATGTATATTTTATATATACACATTTGATGTTAGTGATTTAATGTCTTCTCAATTCTCAGCAGAATATTTTGCTCGGTGTTTTGTTTATTTACTTTTTTTCCCCCCTTACTTTTGGTGCTGTTGTTTCTCTTCACTAGCTGTCACTGTGCAGCTCTTCAATAACTGTGCTTTGTATTCAGTTGCAGAGTTTTCTTTGGGGGGTTGGTTTTTAATATACTGTTTATGAAGAAGCCTGGTTTTTGGGAACGATCTACGTTTGCAGCAGAACGTTTCTGCAGCGAAAGGGAAGGTCTCAGAAAAACAAAGGCACGTACAAACAAGAGGGGGAAAAAAAACAATTATTGGGCCTTTTTGGACAGTGAATACTGCAGAAATGCCTTTGACATTTTCCCAGACTTATTAGGCAGGTCCCGAGCTGACTCTGGTAACCACTTTCCAAATGCATCTGCCTGGACTGGACCTCAGCTGCTGATTTAATGGCAAACCTCTTGTTGCTAGCACCATTCCCTGCTGGAAAAGCAGCCTCTGTTCGGGTTTTTAATGAAGGAGTTGTTAATGCTGTGGTGGGTGTAAAGGTTCCTGCCTTTATTAGGGAAGGACAGGAGCTCCCTCATTCCCTCACCCATCCCCACGTGCTTGAAAGATGCTCGCAGTCCCCATGCACGCCGTGCATCGGCCCCACTCCCGTTCTGGATGCTGGCACAAGCTAATTAACTTGATCAAAGCATCTCTCCTGTAGATCAGGATCCTTGTCAGGATGCCGTGTCCTTGGCTTTCTGGGTGGTGGGTTTTGTTGTTCATCTCGCCCTCGCAGCTGCTTCATCAACTTGGTGGGACACGCTGTTGTAGCCAGCACAGGGCTGATGGGAGCACTGGGATCGTATGAAAAATTCAGATTCGGGAAGTGGAAGCACTGGGAGCTGTGGGCTTCACGCTTGATTGCTTTCCTGATTGGTAGTATAAAAAAAAAAATGCATTAGAGAAAGAATGTTGGATTTAAAGAGTGCCTGGATGCTGACACCATCTCTGTTTGTTTTCCTTCCTTTGGCAGAAACCTTGTAAAATTTTTATGAAGCATTAATGGATCAGAGATTTTTTTTTTTTCAAGCAAATTTTACGAGGTGAAGGTAGCCCCTCCAAGTCCAGCCTGGTTTAACACTCCTGAGAAACGTAGCTTTGGGGTAGTCCCTTGAGCCATGGGAAGGGAGGGCAGGGCTCATTCCCATCGCTGTGTGGGCAGTGGCATTGTGGTGGTTGGCCCTGGGAGGGCAGGAAACCGCTGGGAAGGGTGGGCAGGAGGTGCAGGATGTGTTGAAGAAGTGGAGGGATGCAAATGTGGATATTGAGCTCAGTGTCGTAAACTAGCCCTGAACCTGAGAACACTTGTGATTCGCCTCCTGATTCGCGGTGAAGAATGTGTCAAGGTTAGCGAGGGTCAGGAGGAGGAAGAGTGAAACGGGGCATCCCAACCATCCTCGCCTGGCTCTCCCCGAGCACGCTGGCAATGCGCTCGCAGGCAATAACTGGGTCAGAAGTGATGGATAAGAGGTTTCTTTCTTTTCTTTTTCATTTTGTTTAAATCTTCTCGGTTGAATGCTGTCATCCTCCTTTGAAGGAGGAAGTCCACTCTGGCATCGGAGTGAAAACTCAGAGGTTGTGGTTTCTCTGTCCAGCTCTGCCAGGGATTTCCAGGCAGGGCTGGTGGCAGAGAGCTTATTTTACAACAGTGCTTCAAGCAGCATCCCTTCAAGAGTTAGCTGGGTAAGGGGAGCAAACAAGCCCTGGCAGCAGCCCTGCAGAAAAGCATGGAAAACATCCAGCTCCGAGGAGCTTAATGGGAAGTTATTAGCCTGAATATCCTCCTTATTGTGGAGGCTGGGCTGCCTTATCATCCTGACAGCCCTGAGTAATTGATGTCCCTTCAGAAGAAAGCCGAGCTGAGGTTTTGTGATTGGGTTGGGAGCCTTTGCTCTACTCGACCTTTCCCTTGAGGAGCAGCTGGGCACCGTAACGCCATCGGTGCAGCTCCGGGAGCTGGGCACGGAGCAGCGGCCGGGAGCGAGGAGACGTGGGCAGGGAGGGGTAGCAGAGGATGGACAGAGGGCAACTGAGGACACCGATGGCTCGTGGGGGCATTCAGAGCTGGGGTCGCCATTTGGTCCTGCATCGAAGCCTGTGCTCAAGTCCTGTGGCAGAGGCAGGGGGGAGCGTTTTGGCATCGCTAGTGATTGCTCAGGCTGGGGGGGCAGCCCACGGGGCTTGCTTACTTTGCTAAATCAATACTCCGATGGAGCTCGCCGCCTCGGGAAATTTAGAGCCTGGCCAAGGATGAGTTGACTACGAGTTAAAGAACATCTGCGGTTACCACAGGTAATGGGATGTAAACCTGCCGCTATGAGCAACGTGGTGCCGAGAACATCTGTAGAGGGCTGGCGGGGGGCTGCTTCAGCGGATTCTTAGGAATTTTTTTCAAAGAAAGTTTCATAGGCTTCTACAGAAATGGTCAAGATTTGAGTCTGCGTTCTGGTAAGGCTTTCACGGGCATAGCGCTTACTTTGGTGGCAGGAATGAAAAATAAGTCAAATGCCTCAGATATTAACTCTTTCTGTGCTGGTCCCCGTATGGCTTCTCGTTAGACTACCCTGTCTCGTATTTTTTCCTGAACTTTCTTGAAATATGCAGTAGCAATCAAGGCAATTAACTGTAATTGCAGAGAGACTACCTTGCGAAGGCGGGACGTAGAAAGAGGCAGGTAATTACAATGAGTTATAAATGGATGGTTATTTACATCAGGAGTGATGCACAGGGATTTAGTTATCGGAAGTGTGAACTGGTGGTTGCAGCAAAGGACAGTTGTCTGGGGTCATTCCTCCAAGACCCTTGCGTGCCTAGGCACCTCTCTGGTGCTCAGCTTCTGCCTCTGTAACACGGGCAATACGTATTCACCATCTCGGGATCATTAGCAAGCTGTTAGGGTCTGTAAGAGTGCTCCGCTAACTTCAAATAAAATGCAAAAGATTATTTAATTAGGCACATATCTGAAGAGACACGGACTTTTTAAGGCAAGCTGTTAAATCTGATTTCCGACTTGAGCGATGCCTTGCCGGCATCCTGCTGGCTGTCGGCGGTAGTCTGCTGCTGCGCGGCTCAGGGTGGGCTGACGGCGAGGAGCTGCGCTCTCCTGACCGAGCAGCACCCCAAGTTGACCCGTGCTGCTGATCTGACCGGTGGCTTTCTCCTGGTTGCAGTGTCCTTGACCCCTCGTAACTGTAGAGGAGTTCCCTTCCTCATATGTGGGAAGAAAATATGCCTTTTAGGTCGTCTTTCCTCATGGGGAATTCATGGGGCAGAAAGATGTGAACTACCAATCCACTGCTACGTCTGCTCTAGGCAGGGTAATGCATGTTATAAGGGCCAGCCACGTGTGCTGTGCTTTTCTCGGGTTGACAGAAACCTCAAGTTACCCTGCTGCCACTTCTCTCTGGAGGAGCACTTTGTAGACATCATGCTCTACTCTGAAATGATTTTTTTTAAACTAGATTTGAAAACGCTGTTATGAATAAAGGAGGACGCCTTTCCCGTAGTAGCGACAGGCGTCCTGAGAGAGCAGCCATTAAGGCAAGCAGCTTGGAGGAGCGGTGTCGTTGGTCTCATTTCAGGAGACAAGGTACTTTGGTGGCAGGACATCTTGTGAGTTGTGTAGATTTCCTGGCCCTGGTCTCCCCAGAGAGGCTTAAAACTTTTAGTGCCCTCTTGCTTGTACTTAGCAACGAAGAGATTTCAATTATTTAAAGATACAGGAAGACATGAAAGCCATTAGGAAGGGACCTGGTGCCCCCCGGAGATGTTGCAGTCTTCTCCATGCTTCCCCTGGACAGCTCGCAGGGCTGTCTGCAGTCACCAGTGCTGATGCAGGGGAGAGGAGGCGTGTGGGATGAAGCAAAGACGATAACTACCTTAGCCTAAAGTTGGAGCTGGTTTTCAAGTGGCCCCAAAGTTCTGTCATGGAATTGGTTGGCTGGGTGCAATGAGGGGCAGCTTGCAGCTTGGCGTGGACCCCAAAAAAGGGAGACTAGCAAAGCCCACGCAAAGCAGGGTGATCCCAAAGGAGGAGACCAGGCAGAGGGTCGGTAGCCAGCCCTGCTGCTCCAGCTGTAGGTTATGTGCAGAGAGTCAAGACATTGGATCCCTTGCGTTCGTCGTTCCTCCACTAGACATAGGACTTGATTCCCGAGGACAATCAGTTCAGCGCCTTCAGGGATGCGATACGCAGCGAGGGTCGTCTTTTCAGCAGCTTCTTGAAGGAGGATTGAGCCTGTGCGATACGCACACGCGCACCAGAAGGAGATAGTCTCAGCTGAACGCGTTTCTCGTGCTTCATTGACACGTCATCCTAGTAAGAGCCTGAATTTATGTGACGCCTGTTCAACTGCAGAGGAATCTCAGACCTTGTGCGAAGCAAGGCATTAGATACTGTCAGGTTTGTATAGGCAAATACGGAGCTGCGATGTGCTCGGAAATGATTCATACTCTGTCTTACATGTTGAAATCCCTTTTAACAAGACAGACAGCAGGTCAGGACGACGTTAGCCTTCCCTGGTGCTTCTGCAGGTCTTGTGGAGTTTGTTTCTGTTCCTGTAGCTCCTAGCTATGATCAGAAGGGACTATAGCCTAGGCTTGGCACACCTTCCCCTCTGCTGCCTGGTGACTCGCATTGGGGAAACAAGACCTAAACCTAGCACCTTCTCGGTCACCAGGTCCTGCTGTCAAAAAAGAGCTTCGTTGCCTGTGACACAGCTCCATCTGGGACACACCATTCTGCATTTTCCTGTGATTAAGGCTAATGAGGGAGATTTCAACTACACGGCTTCTTTTTATTCTTATTTTATTTTATTTTTTTTTATATAAGGGGGGGCTGGCTTAAAGGGAGGTCTTCTAGGAAGCTGTTTCATACCCAGAGGGGAATTTCTGATCGGAGAGAGATCCCGCTGGTTTATGATGAGATTAACCTCACCTACTTCAGCACTATAAAACCTAGTCATGTAATCAGCCTCTGCAGGGATTGTAGAGGAGCAAGCAGCTCATCTTTGGAAAGGTATCTGTGATAGTTTAGAGATGCCCTCTTTGGACAGTAAAGAAAAAGTAGGCTGCTAGCTTGGGTGCTAAGGGCTCCTAGGGCTAGGCAAGGTGAAGTCCTTCCCAGCCCCTCTGTGTAGCATGGATTTAAGGGGGATCTGAGCACAAGGAAATGCTAGCTCAGACGGCTGGGGGAGTTTCGGGCAGGCTGCCTTCCAGCCGGACCGCAGGAAAGCCTGGCTGCTGCGGCAGAGCTTGCTGTATCTTGTGTCGAAGCTGTAATTAGCTCAATCACAAAGCTGGCGTCTGTGATTTAAAACTCTACATTAATACGTGTTCTCCACGGAGCACGTCAGGTTTGTTCTTCTCGTGAGCATGGCGGCAGGTCACACTGCTGCAATAAGCTCCGTTGTTTAGACAAGAGTAAACCCAAAGTTTTTGATGGCTTACCACGTTCCAGAGAGTTGTTTTTGTATTTCTGCTGGCAAAGGAGGCAGTTTTAGTGTCTTCCAGATTTTGCCATTGTTCATTTCTAAATTATTCCTTCGTGTCTTTCTGTTGGCTGTCGTAAATTGCCATGTAGTTGGCATCAGGTTGTTAAATACTGGGGCTTTCACCCCAGAAGTGGCTGTGTTTCGCTGATGGAGAAAGGAAGCCACTTGTTTATTAGCTTGTGTTGTTGGATCCGTCGTGATGGAAGGTGATGCACAAAGAGCAAATGGGTTTAATTACAATTGTAACTGTAATTAAGGTATCGTTGTCAGGATGGTACAGAGCAGGGATCTCCCCGGCTGGGCTGAGGACAGGTGAAGCGGGTACGGTGGGTGACCAGCAGGTCTTCTCCAATCGCAGAGTCTCCTCTTCACGCAGAGCGAGTGCATTTGATTTATTACAACTGTGACTGAAAATAGTACTGGAGCAGTAGGAGAATTAAGAACATGCGTGGCATGTATATGATACAGAATAACTAATCTTTCCTGACATTTACTGTCAGTCATGGGTAAGGAGAAGATAACTAACTCTGCCTCTCATGTTCTGTGGTCTACAGTCTTCAGTCATGAAGATAAATGTCAGGCATCAGCTGTCCTTTAGTACAGCTGTATTCCAGCAGGCAGCAACGCTTCAACAAATCTTATGCTGGAAGGAGAATCTTCGTGGAGCCTGGATAACATGTCCAAAATCCTGTGGACTTTGTGTGAAAAGGTTTTGGTTCCAAAAGAGAGGAACCCAAAGCGTCCCCTGCACCAGGAGCTGCCGCGGTGGCCTTGGTGGCCGCGGTGCTGTTCCCATGAGCCAGATGGAGTTTGGAGGAAGCCCTTGTGCTGCTCTGATTTCCGTGAAGTGTTTATGTCCTACATAGATCAGCCTTTGTAGTCAGTTGGACGTGGGATCTTCCTTCTTGTGGCGGCCGGGAATGCAAGTTCCACATGCTTTTTTACTGAAGGAGTATTAATGCCCTTTTAGGCCATCTGAGATCATTTCCCCATTCATACCAGAGCTCTTAAGTTATCTGGGGGAAAGAGAAAGCATGGAAAAAAAATTGACAGAAATGGCTTTTGATTTTTGAGTGTGTCATTTGAAATGAGGGGGGGCAAACACACAGTCCATGTCGTTTTACATTGAACTGCTTAATTCGGAGTTATTCTGGAAGGAGCATTAGGTGGAGGAGGTTCAGGTTCAGCCACCATGGTGGGAAAAATATTTTGGGGCTAGTCTGAAGGGATTTGTTTTTCTTCTATAGGGGGTGGAGGAAGCATCTACCCAACTGTATCCTCCATGCAAAAAGAGCCAGAGGAAGGACACTGAGGACCAGAGGGGACAGAAACAGGCATGTGGCCCCACTTAATGGCACAGGGAAGGAGCACGGCTGCTTTGCACGCCTGGGCATTTTGGAGAACTGCTTATTGACATTTACAAACACTGTTTCCCTCATAGAGGTGCCTACAAGGGCAGAGTTAGCATTACTGTTATTAATAATAAATAACAGTAGTACGGTAAAATGTGTACTTATGTATCCTGTGTCGTTCAGTGCATCTCCCCGTACTTCACAGAGGAAAAATTCTAAGCACATATGAGAAGACTAAATATGAGACAGGGAGGCAGGGACTCGTAGGGAGATGAGATGAAGATCAGGAGGTTGATCTTTTTCCTCTTCTTGTCCTTTTTCTTCTTGGCTTATCTATTATAATTATATCGTTCTCAGTTAACCGGTATCCGGGAACTATTTAGGGCTCACTGAGGGTTGGTCAATTCTGCATGCAGAATAAGTCCAGGGTGGGTGAAAAAGTGGAAGAAAAGGTCATGTAACATTCCTGTCATACCAAATCTGCTGGCGAGGGGGGAGAGAGCGGGGCTCGCATTGCGAGCTACAAATAGAGCTGTTAGCGTGCCATCAGATAGCTGCTGGACATCGATAGCGGTTTATCAATGGGATAAAGATAAATGTGAAGATAAGAGAGTCAGTTTTGCCTTCAAATCCACTTGCAGTTACCAAAAGGGTTTGTATTCATGTTGATTTCTTCATTCTGCTCCTGTGGTAAATGCCAAGTCTTGAAATCTTATTTATGGTGAAGCTAATGAAAAAATGTCCAACAGAGCCAGCGCTTCACCCAAAGGATATGAAGATCTTCTTTGCTGTCTTAATTAAGTGAGGTAACAGGGAGACTTTTGACGCCACCCGACAGTGTTTGCGTGGCTAATTCCCTCCAGCATTGAATTAAAAATTAGGCGCATTTAATAAGCGGGGTTAGGTGCCCCCGAGTTACGCTTTCAGCAAGATGCACTTAAGCTCAGTCTTTCTGCCTGTTTTTGAAAGTCTGACTCATATTTCCCAGCACTTCTCGGCAGCTGTGAGGGCATGAAACTTTCTTAGATGGGAGATAAGATTCTTGCTGTTATCACATGATTCAGGGAGCTGGCGCTTTAAGGGAAAGGGTGCTAAAAATATCCAGAATTGGTGACAAGATAGTAGCAATTTTGGCTTTTTGTACCATGAAGGGCTGGTTGCCAACTCTACAGAATGAAGTCGAGGGCTTCATTCTGCAGCATGGCTCTGAAATGTCATTACCCCCATGACAATTTGGGGGTTAAAAAAAGAAGGGGGAAATGATAAGGAGGAGAAAAGATGGAATGAAAGTGAGAGGAAATAATGAGAAGAACGGGAAAGGGTAAATATTGCAAATTATTTAAAAAAGGGGGCAAAGGAAGCAGGGCTTGAACTAGTGCTGCATGGGCTAGAGTGGTGTTGGAGGAAGGCAAAAGGAGAGAGACAGAGCGAGAAGCACAATGACTTTAATTTGTAGGCAGACACTGTTAAGAGAGAGATTGGGGGAAGAAAAACAAGGTGATTTGGGTTTTCTTATTCATTACTCACCATAAAAGGCCCAGACTGTGTTGCCAGTGGCTTTAAAATCCAGGACCCCATTAAACTGTCCTTGATAGTAACTCAGCACTTGGAAACAGAGTTAAAGAAGGAGCAAATATGTGCAGGCAGGAGGGACGGGGGATGGGGGAGCAGCTGAATTGAGGGGAGACTCAGGGCAAAGACCTCGCCTTTCTTCTGGCAACGCTTTTGGGGGATCAAACGACTCAGGCTGCGTGTTTGCCTGGAGAAGCCTGATGGGGCTGGCAGCGTCCCGGTACCCCCTTGCGAGGGAATCGCCCCGGCTGCTGCTCCCCAGCAAAGGGTGCTGCCCCCTATTCCCAGGCATTAAATCGGGATTTATGCCTGCTGCTCACAAACCAGCTGCAACTCCGGGGAGGCTGTGCTGAATGCGAGATGAGATGGGAGAGATCAGCAGATAAATGTGATGGATAAAACCAGCAGCAAAAGGTTCTTTGGATTAAGTCCCGTTATGATAAATAGCAGGCATGTAACTGTCTCGTTGGAGGTTCACACCAGGGTAAGGAGAGGCACTGGCTGTGCTGGGCGGCCGCTTTGCAGCGAGGCAAGGTCAGAGCTGGGCAGTCCCCAGGTGGGACTGGGAGAGCACTGGGGGAAAATGGCTAATTTCCCACCCTTTTGCCTCCAGCATCACCGATGCTGGCCCTGGCCCTCATACAGGTCCCCCCAGGGAGTCTCCTTCCCCATGCGCCACTTCAAGCGCCTCACTGCCAAACTGCAAGCCCTGCCCCGCGTCCAGCTCGGGGGAGAGTTGTAATTAAAAGAGCTGTTCCCTGAGACCCAACGACTTATTGATTTTTTGTGTGTGTCTGTGCGGGTGTGCGCTTCTTTCTCCTCAGGGGAAATAGAAGAAACCATTCATTTCTGAGTGAGACTAGGACGTGCCATGCCACATCCTTTGCTCCCTTTGACACGCGCGGAGTGGTGCAGCAGGGCGAGGAAATAGCTCTCTCGGGAGATGCTCACCGTGTAGCCGAGGGTGATCTCAACCCTCCAAGGATTTCCCTTCCCTGCTGGAGTTTTGGTTCAGAAAGGCAGTGGTCGAAATAGAGAGATGCCTACTCGACACCTAGGATCTCCGGGCAGGGAGCCATGGGTTTGGGGAGCCTCTGTAGCCCTAACAGAGATGTTGCTTGGTTGGGAAAGGGGGAGAAGGAGACAGGGATGTTCTCTCCCTGTTTGAGCATCCCTCCTCTAAGCCAACCTGGAAAAAATGGAGAGGCACGGGGAGCTGCCGCGGTTTGCTGCGGTTCATGAAGTGGGTAATCAGCCCTTTTTATGAAGTCCCGACTCCAACCTCTTTGAATTTCACCCCATGTTCTCCCTGTTGCAGAATAGAAACGGCTGATAAAGGTCTTATCTGGTTGCTGTGCTTGAGGGAATTGGCGCTGCTGGAGGAGCGTGGCTCTGACCAAAGCCTCACTGGGGATGCAGCGTGCTGAGCACGGCAGGGGGATGGAGGCCAGAGCAGGGGCAGAGCGCGAGGGGACAGCCGGAGAGGCGTTGCTGAAGTAGCCAGGAGGGTTAGTGCAAAGAAATGCTTTTCGGGGCAAGCTGCTTTCCCTATGGAGTTTGGGAATTGCCTCCTGTAGATGCACGCCTTTGCCTTTCCCAGAAGGTTGTGGTGAGTTTGCAGATTGCTCCTCTCTTTGCTCTAAAAGGAAGGTGACAAAATGCAAGATTAACCCGAAGAAATACGTGGTTCTGTCATTGCTTTCACTTCCTAATGGAAATACAGAGGATCCTGCGTAGTAACTAATCAGTCAGCGGAGGAGTAAGATGGTTAATGTGGCAAAAATACTCATCTCAGTGACTTGTCTGGGAGGGACTAGACAGCTTCACGCTTAGTTATCGATATGAGAAGTGGAAAGAGATACTGGCAGCTTTGCCATTTCTGCGATGAGGAGAACATCAGTGTGGGTGGATTTGGGCATTTGGATCCCTGACAAAAACGCTGTCGCAGAATAAAGAGATCCTCGGGACCTCTCCCTCCTTATAATTGTAAGGAGGACGAAAAGAAATGCTCCAGTCCACAAGGTCTCACCCTAAATCAGAAATTTCTGAAGGGGCTGAAAGGAGAGGAAGGAATCTCATTAGGCGCCGTTTGGAAGCTTAATTTCAGGCAAGCGTGCCAAAGCGCTGGTTGCCCCTCGGATAGGAAGCGTTAGCAAGCTCCGACGGCAGCTTTCCGTGTCCAGAGCCGAACACCCTCCGCGAATATCTTTAAGTATTATTTGAGGATTTGGCCTCTGGAACTGGGCAAGCTCGTAAATCCAGATATTGTTGTACTTGGCAAGAGCATCACGCTCCTTGCGGAGAGGAAGGCTTTGTCCTTTGCTAAAGCTTGAACAAACTTCCATTAAGAATTAAGCAGAGTCCTCTGCATTTCAGCAGTCCCTCGCAGCAATCTCGGATGGTTTCATTTGCGTTTGCCCTGCTTAGCTCATGGACATCTGCAGAGCATCCATTTTCCTAGAAAGCTTTGCGTCCATCTGCTCTATCGACTTTGGTAATGGAGTTAAGACCCCCTTGCTTCCTGAGCCAGGGCACAAAGATTATCCCTCTAATATAATTCAAGGAAACCCCTCAGCTCCCAGCTGGCTCAGGCAGTTGCTGGGTGATAGAATTAGCTCCAGAAACAAAAAACTGGTCAATCTGCTGGAGATATAGGGCCTGCCGTTGGAGACGAATCTGGAACAGCACTTTACACAGCTCGGCCAAAGTTTTTCTCATTTTCTCTTGATTTTGAGGCTGAATGAGCTTTTTTCACTGTGGATACTGGGGTTTTGCAGAGAGGTCTGGGGAGGTGAAGTGTCTTTTTTCCAGTTCATGGAGTCGGTCGTCCAACTGGATCGACGCAGAGGTGATCTCTGTGCCTCGCTTCAGGCATAAAACCTTCTCTGCTTTTCCATCACCTGTCTTGTGGTTTCAGGCGTTGTGGGGATGGGGCTCGGGAAAACCCCGGGTATTTGAGCGTTGAGCGGCGAGGGGGGTGCAAATGGACGGCATCCCCTTTCCAAAGCCTCTCCTGCAGCTCCAAGCAATGCTGGCTGAAAGCTTCCCATCGTGTCTTTGGCATAGAAAATTTTCCATGGAGACTTTATTTTTTCTCTTTAAGGGCAAATTTTGCTTTGTAAGAAATGGCCTCAAAAAAAAAAAAAACAACAAAAACCAAAACAAAACCAAAAAGGAAATACAAAACCATGGAGACAAAAGAAAAAGATATTGATTTTTAGTTTGGATCCTTCCAGAGAGGAGACTATGCAATCATGCAGTCCCTGTCTGTCTGCCATACCCGCTCCTTCCCTTCTGTAGTTTTTGAGCCCTTTGGCCAATTTCTACCCACTTTCACAGAAGGAAAGAGGTCTCAGAGATATTAAATTTCTTCTAAATTTCATTAAAATAGGTGGCTGGGTAGAAGGGACTGGCTATTACAGCAGCCCCATGAGACTGGGGCTCCGGCATATGCAGAGCCTTTGTTAGACATCAAACGGTACCTGAGGAGAAAGACTTTCTGTATAAGCAATTTCAGGAAAAAAACACCCTCTTTGACCGGCTCTTGCACCTTAGCAGCCGCCGGGGAACCTGGCTGTAGGGCCCTTGAAGGCCGTGTTACATTTGTTCCACTGACTGTGGATGGCTTGTTCATTCAGAAATGAACTTGTAAGTCCTCGAAATAGGTCACGAGCGGGATGGAAGAAGCGTACGGGCCTTGTTCGGTCGTCTCGGCACCAGAATAAATTTCAGCCGTGGAGATGCGGCCGATTTCTCCCCTCCCCAGCACGCTCTGCTTTCTTGCTTGACTAAAACTGCTGAGTTCCAAATCGGGAATTGGTTCCGAGCAGAGCCCCGCACGCCCGGCGGGGAGAAGGATGCGGAGGGGTGGGAGGACACAGCCGGGAAGGCCAACCAAAAGCTCTGTATTATTAAGATTTTTAGATATACAGTTTTGATAAAAGCTTGCAAGTAGCAAATTTGCTATCAAGCCTAATGTAGCATGGCAGATTTTGTCTGAGCTAGCAAAGGATCACATTTGCAGCTCCTCTGAGGCGGGGAAGTAGGCTCAATAGGCTATTTTCCACATCCTTGCTCTGTTCCTAAAAAAAGGGAGAGGGGAGAAGGAAGGGAAAATAAAGACAATTCCTCTTTTTTCACTTTACCCTGATTTTGCATGTGTTGGCTATAGATGTTAATAGCCAATAACCTGCATGCTAAATGCAGGCTTTGCCATGGGATTTGTTTTCTTGCTGGGTATGCAAAGTTGCTTAGGAACACTTACAGACGGATTGCAGCATTTTGGCAAGTGTGGCGTGTTACCGATCTGTTGGCATTTTCATTTCAACCCTTGTTTAGCGGAATTAATACCTCTGCGTCTTTCTGCACCGTGCTGAAGCTGCAAGGCTGCTGAGGCCGTGACGGAAGGCAGAAATAGTGTGTTCTGAAATATCCGTCAGAAGTTGGTTTTGTTCTTTGTTAGCGATATTAATCAGGAACTGGATAAATCAGCTTGGATTAAAAAGTATTTATTCATAAAACCAAAGTTTTTGGAGAGAGACGGTTGGCTCAGCGGTCGCACTAGTCCCACTGTCACCCAGGGGAGAAGCTGAGATAGGTATTGTCACTGGAGCCCCATGAAACTATTCCTACCGGATTACGGAGTCACCCAGTTTCAGCTCAGCGAGTTTGGGCGGGTTGTTCGCACACTGGCCATGGCTTTCCCGAACCTGTTTTGTATTCAGCCGGTCTCGCTGGCCAGTCATTTTTGGTTCGCAGTTCACTGCGAAATGCTGTAAAGCCACCGCCTGGGCACCAGCTCAGGCTGTACGCTGCTGGGTGTGTGACCCAGGCAGGGATGGGTCTCCTCACTTACCTTCTCAGAGCAATGAAACAGATATTTAGATGTGGCAGGTAGGAAGCCTGGAAGTTTTCCTGTGCAGGTATACTAGCATTTTTCTCATGCATGAAGCTACCCTTCTTATTTTGGGAGGCTGTGGCATATTTTCTTGCTCAGGAGAGCATGGGGAGATGGCTTATTTTTTGATGGGATCAGGCATGTGTTTTGTTAATGCCTTCTGCGATGTGCTACCGGTTTTATTTGCACCATTTGCTGCAATTCTGTGGCTTAGTGACCCAATGTGCTTCTGCCCTGGCTCACAGCGCCAAACCCAAGCATCCTGCGACCTCTGGCTGTGTCCCTGGATCTTGTCTTATCCTTTTTGCTCTTCGTTCCTTTCCCCCATTTCTGTTTGGCATTTTGTACCTTGTACAGTTTATTAATGCTCCTTTGTCACTGCCTGCCTGATGGGTTTTCTTTCTGCTTTCCTGCAGCATCCCTAATCTTACAGTCTTGGCTTCATTTAAGAGGCGGGGGGGGGAACAAAACCCTGCTGCTTCTGCTAAATCGAGTGGTGTTTGTGTTGGGAAATAAGTGTGAGATGCCATCAAACTCACTTATTCTGGAGATTGGCTAGGTTCACATCCCGGCTGCTTGCAAATCGCATTTTGTGGAGCCAGGGAGCTCATCGCTCGGCAGCGCGTCTCCGGTGGCCCGTGCCCTGTCCATGGCAGAAGGGCAGCTGCTTATTTTTCCCAACCTTTTAGGCAAACCGTGGGTTTTGCGCGTTCAAGGGAGATGATAAACCTCTGCGGTGCTGCCCCTCATCCCACGCCCTCCTCGGCAGCACCCCAGCACCCGCCGCGGCGGAGCTGAGCAGGGGTGACGTTCCCCTGGGCTTCCCTGCATTGTACCAACAGGTCTTGTAAATGTACAGGACCATTTAGGCTTTTAAGACATCTGAGGCCACTTTTCATCGCAGGCTAGGCTGCTGCACAGTTTTACAGGGTCATAAAAGCCCTGACAGGAGTCATAAAAGCCTCCAATTGCACTGCACAAACCCGTGGAGTATATTTTAAGGGCCCCTGAGTTTTCATTTTGCTGCTTTTATGGGAACTCATAAAAGCCTCGATGAGCACAGCCCCTGATTGGCTCCTCAGCACGGAGGTAGTTAAAATTACAGCCACCGACAAATTGTTCCAGTCTAAATAAATCAGGGCTTTGCATGTAGTATGAGAGGAGCCCCGCTCCCCCTCGCTAGCCAGGCTGCGTGCAGGCAGGGACACGCGTGCGCTCCTCGTGCATTTATCCGCCGTGCCCGTGCGGGACCGGTGCAAACTCCCCTCCATCCCCGTGACCTGCGTGCTCTGCCGTCCTTACGGGCACGTCTCGGTTGTCCTGCTGCGCGACATGATGCATCTTGCAGAGCTTTCTGCTGGGCTGTAGGTACCGCTGCCTACGCGCTCGCTTTCCTTGGGCATGGTTTTCTGCTGCATCACTCATCTTACCTTACGCACGCAGGCGCTTAGCCCGTCCGTGCTCCCACCAAAGGCACACGCAGGTACCCAGTCAGCCCCGCGCTCCGCTGCCCGGTAGCCCTTTGGCATCCCTCCCGTCCCCCGTGCCCCAGGCTGAAACCCCGGTGGTGTTACGGGGCTGTCTCTGCTTTCTCTGCACAAACAGATGCTAGACTGGCTGTCACCGAGGCGGGGACAGCCCCCGGTGCACGGCAGCGGTTGCAATGAGAGCCGCTGGGGTTTGGCAGGGTTTTTTTGGCTAAATTGTATTTCCATTGAGCAATGTCAGTTTGTCAAAAGGGAAATATTTCACAGAAATAGCTTGTTGTGGCTTTCTTTTTTTTTTTTTTTTTTTAACGTTACCTAGCTAGACGGAAATAAATAAGAGTGGTTGAAATTCAAATGTGATGTTTGGAAACTACAGAATCAGACTTCTTGGTGTGGTGCGACCTGAAAATGGGAGCGCTCGGGGTGGGTCCTGCCTGCCCTCGCTGCCTGGGGCAGGGAAATGTTTCTCGGTGCTGGGAGTCTCGTCTGCCCAGCTGCCGCGATGAAGCAGTTGTGAGCGAGGGGGACGTGGTGAAGGTCAGTGCAGCAGGAGGAGGGAGGCGAAGCACGTGTGCCTGGAGCCATGGAGTGGTTGCAGCAGCGAGGCGAGGGTCTGGATTTGCAATGGAAACTTCCTCGGCTGTTGTCCTCTTCTCTGCACCGTGCAAGGTGATGATGGTTGAGGCCGGGTCTTGGCTGCTGGGTGTGCACAGTGCTGCTCACCCCGAGCCCTTCCCTGCCTCTCATTTCTACAGGCAATGGCTTCTCAGCAGCCAGAGTTTTCAGTTGGGATGTTTCTAGCCTTCCCCATAGCTGATCCTCACCAGAAGGGCAAAAACCCAACACCAGTGCCTCCCTATTGCTACAACCACCCCTTTTCCCCTGGCCAGGTGCCCAGGGCATCGCCCACCGTGCCAGCCCCTTGCTTGGCATGGTCTCCAGGAGCCGTGGTGCCTCCCAGGGGCCATACAAGCAAAGCCAGGCCCAAGGGGCCAGGCTCAGGTCCCGTGTCCCCATGGAGAGGGACCAGCAATACCTCAGCTGTGTGACCTTCCAGCCTGGAGTCTGTTTGTCACAGCTTGGGAAAGAAAGGAAGCGATCAGAAAGGTTCTCTTTGCTCTGCAAAGATAAATGTATCTTATTTCTGTCTTGCTGTAGCTTTATATAGTAATTATATCAACTACAGCTGATCAAAGCATTTGTTAAAGAGAAAACTATCTCTCCTTTGCTTTTGTTACTGTTTGCAGCCAATTTGACAGGCTTTATATCTCCGACTACATTTTCTTTTATTTTCCACGCTTGATTTCTCTTTTTCTCTTCCTTCCCCCTTGTTGGCACCTGGCACATAGATGTATCTCCCCCCTCCCCCCCCCCTCCTTCCCCCTCTCTCCATCTGGCTTAATAAAAATGTTTTTTAAGCCATCCCAGGGACTCGGGAGCGAATAACAGCAGTGGTGCGAGTGATCAGTCTACCTGTGCCTCCTGCTCCGGCCGAGCAGGGCGGTGCAAGCGGGGCAGGACAGCGAGCGGAGCAGCTCCCCTCCCTCCTCTCCTCCCCTGGTTTCCAATTTTCCGCTGTCCTTGTTTCTTCAGGTGTTTGTAAGGGTTTAACCTGTTGCCTCCGAGCGCTTTTGGTGAGACCGGCACAAATGGGCTGCCCTTTTGCGCGAGCCACATCCCACAAATCCCATAAAGCACATCTTTGCTGCTGCTTTAATACAATTATTTTTTTAGGGTTCCTTTTTTTCCCTGTTGGCTTTCAGTCTTTCTTTAATCTCATTTAAAAACCTCTCGCTCCTCCAATGTCTGTGCTTCTTTCTTTCTGTCTCTCCGTTATTGGCTTTATGGCCAAATGCTTTAATTTATTTGCCATACAATCTCTCTTTACCACCGTTCTGGGGATACAAATTCTTTGAAAGACGTTGCAATAATATCAATGCCTGGCACATCTGTTTGTCAGCGCGCAACTTTTCCAGCTCGGCCGCTCAGGGACGGGTGGGGGAAGGTACCTTCCTCTGCTTGAGCATCTGGGGAGATGGACTGTAATCCCTGACCTAAAACTTAGCCGGGATCTGGGGCTCCTAAGACGAAATGTACCGAACAGTCCCTCCTTCCCCCAATATTAGCACCGCGGTATTTGTACCAGCCAAACCGAATTGCACCCTGATGCCGGTTAGTAATTACTTCGCTCCCTGCACAGGAAAAGGTGGGTACCAACCCCTGGGGGAAGAGTTCTGGACTCGTGTTTCTGGTCCAAACTGGGGAACTTGGGTCCAAACTGTTAGGGATGGCTGTGAATCTCTGTGTCGTGGTGGTGATTTGGCTCTAGCCCTGTTGACGAGGGCGCTGCACTGGTAGGTGCAGCTCCATCGATAGCGGTGGAAAGCCATTGCTTTGCATGAAGAATGCACCAACCACGGGGACAGCAGCTATCGTTGTACCCATTGCTCAGCTGGGAACAGAGCTGCAGAGGGGCAAAACATCACGGCTGGGCTGCACAGGGTCTGCAGCAGACTCCAAGCTGATTTATTTCTGGTGATGCCTTTTAGCAGAGAGAAACCAGCTGCCTTGGGCTAGGCTGGGGGTTAGACACCAGCTTGCCTTGGGCTAGGCTGGGTGTAGCGCTGTTAAAATCACCTCCGCGGTTCTGCCAGCCGGCAATTGCCTCCCCCGTGGTGTTTTTAGCTTTGCTTATCAACGCACTTCATAACTTCTAATGTACATTGATTGCTGTCTATTTTTCCTTTTATTTTTGCATTATGCTTGATTGCTGCTTTAGCAATAAGAATAGGGCTTTTAGCCAAAATTGTCTTTTTTGGATTGTGGAGTCCTGACTTTTTGGCTCTCTAAATAAGTTTTGTGTTACGAGCCCACATTTCTCTGTTGACATTTTTCCTTCCAGCCAATTTCTCCCATAATTTTCCTCAGCGTTGGAAATGAGTCCTTTTGAAGCACTGAGTATATGTATTACTGATCAGGGCAAGCCTTTATTATCCGTTGTGAATGTAATCAGGTCCTCATCACTAGTTTCTTGATAATCACTGAGCACCAGTTCAGTCATTAGTTTCATCTTTATCCATCATGTCTTCTTTCCACGTTATTTGCTAAATAGGTTGGACGTGATTGCGACACTCAGCATCTGAGCTTGTAACTCTTTGCTTTCTTAATGTGTTTACATTGTCAGTGTAATGCTGTCCCCGGCACTCAGGTCTGTGGTATGTTACTATGAAGGATGCTCAGCCAAGTACAGTTTGCCTGCATGGAGGAGATGAATACTCCTTTGTTAGACGATCACCATTGACGGTCTTTAGACCCTGATGTTTCAATACTGCCTGCCTGTGAGCTCTAATTTATTATCTCCCCAAATCAAGCTTCTCAGGACTGAGCTGTTTATCTTTCCCCTCATTTGCAGCACGGTGCTCGTGTAGAAATTCATCCAGGCTTGTAGGTTCACTTGATGGTCCGTGCCTGCTTGGACCAGCACTGCTCGTGTCAGTAGCAATCCTTATGTATCCAATGGGTCTAAGAGCTCTAGAAGCAGGAAGCTCAACGGATTATAGCAAAGGCTTTGACGAGCCAGTCATTCCCATCACTCGGTAATGCCAATAATATCACCTTTCTTCTTGTCAAAGGGATTTTCCAGTCCCTGCTGCCTCTTAGGAACTCCTGTGGCACAAACGGATGGAGAAGCAGCAGGTAAAGGGCTCCTTTGGGCGGTATTTGCCAAGAAGGGCTGCGTTCGCTCACCGAGCAGCCTTTGGGTTTGTGCCCTGCTTGCATTTTTTTAAGCCTTCCCCTTGCATCGGAAGCAGAACGCCGCTCCGGGGTGCTCAGATCTGTGATATTTTATTAGGAAAGTTGCTGCCCGGCGGTGAGCTGCATCATGCCCGCAGGGTTGCAAGGCAGCTGTTGGGAACCTTGGGGTCGCGGCTCACTCCTGTCACCCGGGGCAGGCAGGGACAGCCCCAGCCCTGACACATCGTGGGGTGTCGTCTGGTGGTCTGTGTGCGCCTCTCATCCCCATTAGCGGGGATACGGGGAAGCTTGTTTAGCGGGGTATCCTCAACAAATTAACACACCCTATTGATTGCTGGGGCTTAGTGTTGCCATGCTCTTAACTTCTGGTACCCCAACCAGCTTTCTTACCCCTACTCTTGGACCCCTGTCTTCAGGTACTTCATTGCGCCAATTAGAGAGACTTTCAGTGTCTTTCGAGCAGAGTTTTCAGAGCTCCTCTGAATTCTGCCAGGAGAAAGATAAGGCTACAGGCATTAAAAAAACCCAGCCTTCCAGTTGCTGCTGATCCTCGCACCGCTCTAAAATGAGCCAAGGGATGACAGGGGCCTCGGGGCAGAAGGCATGGTGACTTGCAGGATTGAGCCGAGTTCTGGCGACACCTCTGCCGCCCTCCTCCTCCCCCGGCGATGTGCTGCTGCTAACTTTCTTTACCTGACAAGCCTCCTTGCTCCCTTCTGGCCACTTCTGTCTCACGCCGTGACTCGGTCTCGGGGGCTTAGACACCTAGTATAAGGAATGTGACTACCCTCAATTGCATCAGATTGATAAAAATTAAACAAATGCAAAAAAGGCCACAGACCGGTTTTCCCCGGTGATGGGGGTTTGGAACAGACTTCCCCAGAAGCTGGTTATCTGATATCTCTTGCTGTGTCCTGCCCAGCTGGTGGTGGCTGCCCACGGGCAGAGGCAGGCCCACGCGGTGGTAATCACCCTGCTTTGGGGGGGTGGCCAGTTTTGTGTCTCCCCATTCTGCTTGGTGCATCGCATTTTGGTCTCAGGGGGAGGTAGCTGAGGGTGTCGTCGCTGTACAGGTGATGACAGCACACGAGATGAAGCACCAGCTCTGGTGCTGGCTGCTTTTCTGCACTGGGCTGCTGATGGAGACCACGAAGGGATGCGCTGTGAATTTTGGGAAATGTTGTTCCGTTGCCACTGGACCAACTCTGCGCTCAGGACAAAATTGACTTGACCGCAATGTGGAGCTGTAAGCTTGGGTTGTTGGGAGTAAGGAGGTCCTCTGAGCCCCGTCAGGGATCAGTAGAGAGCATCTCCACGAGGAGCTCGTCCCAACCTATGTCACACATTCGAGAGAATGAGCAGGACGCGTGATACGGGAGGACCTTAGATGCTGCCATTGATATAAACAATGTGCTGCTAGAAATCCCGGCTGGAAAGCCAAATCCCACCTTTTAGGAAGCATTGCTGCTGGGTGGTGCTTGCAGCATAGGTAAAAAGCCCAATTCCCTGCCTGCTAAAGCAGCAGTTAGGCGTGTTGTCAGTCAATCCAAAAGCAAGCAACAAATCTCCAGCTGGATTTTAAAATTCTTGATCGTGTCCTCCTCTCTTTTAATGCGTGTCTCATTCGGCGGTCATCTCTCCTCATTCTCGCTCGTAGTTTCAACTTTCCTTTCTCCAGAGGTGTCAGCCCCTCTGGATAATGTGCCCTGACAGCTTCTTTTACCAGAGCTTTCAGCATCGGTGTGCAGGGCTCTGTGGAAATGGAAAAAAAATCCACCTTGTAAGTGCTTTTATAGTCTGAAAACAAACTGCATCGAACAACCAGCCCTAGCACCTCCTGCCATCCCCAAAGCTGAGCAAAACCTCGAGAAGCTGAAAAAAACATACGGTGCCTGAGCTTTGGGATTTTTCTTCTCTTTTCCCTCCTTCTCTTTTCCCCCACAGTTGTGAAAAATGAAGGGTGCGGGAGATATTTTACCGAGAGAAAATTGGGTAGTCTCTTGGGGAAGTGGTGAGAAGCAGGGAGGTGCGATAGCATCTGCTTTGTCTCATTTCTCAACCACCCCAAGTCCCTCAGCCCTCCCGGGGCAGAAAAATGGGCTGGAGAGCCGGGAGACCCTCATGCTCCCTGCACGGGCACGGATCCTGTGCTGGGATGAGGCACCTGTGTTAAAAGCACACTGAGATGCCTGGTGTGCATCTCAGCTTTGCCAAATCCCCATCATTTCTACAAAGAATAAAGACACGCTTTCGAAAATCCCCAGGTTTTCTGCTGCTCTCTTTTCTTTCCCCCCCCTCCTTCTTCCTCCCGCTTTCTCTCCCCCATCTCCCTCCGCATCCAGCGCTCCTTGCTGCCATCCACCTCTTTGCTGTACGCACGCAGAGAGGGTCCTTGGTGTTGTCTGCACCCCTTTTGGTTTTTAATTTTGGTTTTAATTAAGCGTGATTGAAGGCAACATAACGATTTGTAAGGGGCAGCGTCCCGCGGTGGGATGCTGGGGCAGGGATGCAGAGCTGGGTCGTGCCCGTGCCGCCGGGGAAGGAGCTGGGTATGTTCCATTTCTTTTTATGCTTTATAATTTCATCTATTGTTTTAGGATAATATAATTTACTTTGGTTTTAATACAAGGGCTGCATAAGCTATCATCTATAATATTTTGTGGACCCTGACATAAATTTCCATTACGGCGCTTTTAAAAATTCTCTTTATTGCCCTGAACATTCCCGGCACTCTGAAAATTTGGGGCGTTTTCCCCCCTGCTTTGTGAATTCACTAGATTTATGCCTGCCAGGAGTCTTTTTGGAGGGTGGTGCTTGGAGGCAGAGAGCACCTTTTTTATCTCAGCTGTACAGTGGAGCTCATGTCCCTCGTAGGGGCTCCCTGGCCACCTCAGCGTGAGTAAGCAGAGTCCTGCTGGGACTACGCAGCCATGAAAAACACCAGGATTCAAAGCTGGAAAAGCTTTTATGAAATATGTGTGTCTGTGTCTCCTTACCCTGCCCCAAAAATCAAAATATTTCCCACAAGTACTCTTCTTTTATCAGAACAGGGCTTTCCTAGAAGGGACCTTTTTATTCTGCTCAGTGTTCGTGCAGTGTCTAGCCTCGCAAGATCCCATTCTCCATGTGTTCATAGGCATCCTTCTAATAACCATGATTAATAATGAATGACGACCATTAAATCACTTTAAATATCTATGAGCAGCGTGATGGAGACCCCTTGCTTCCCGGCAGTGGTAATGCCATCCAGGTGCGGCTAAGCACATTGCTCTCTTGTGCCATGGCCACAGAAGGGGGGACCCTGTAGAGGACTGGAGTAATTTTTCTGGTTGTTGCTTTATTTAACAGTAATGCCTGGAAATATGGGGTGTGAATCAGGAGAGAGATTCCCGCTTCGGCTCTAAGGGTCGGGGGCGCATTAGGTTATCGCGGTGCCGCCAGAGATTTTGTGAGGCAGCAGCTGCTCTGCCTTTGCAGGCTTCAGCTGGGCAAAGCTCGCTTTATGGCAGCTTTATGCCTGGAGAGCGGGTTTCCTGGGGTCAGAAATAATCCAGATTATAGGGACATGCTGTGCCTGTGTAAGGTGGCGAACCACCATCCAGGAAAGCCTCTGTGCCCATGAGCTTTGTATTTGATTAGGGGCTGTGCTGTATCAGGGCTAGAATACATCCCTTGCCATAGACCCCATCTCCCGCTCTGATGATGGACCATCTCTCTATGGCAGGATCCAAGTGATGCTTTAGCCCCGTCCGGCTGAGCCTGTATCACCTCTGTCTCTGCTCCAACAAAGTTGGGCCATGCTTTCAGGCTTTACCCCATAACTCTGCCCATACCGATGGCAACAGGAGGAAGGACAGCCGTCAGCAGAGCTGTTAGGACCGCTCAAAGGTTAGAGCAACCACGCGGGACATGTGTCCCGTTTCTTCTCCCCCGGGCTGGTGAGGCTGCCACCCCCATGAGGCGGGACGAGGTGCCTCCCAACCCTCACCAAGCTGCACCCGTCGTAAAACGAAACAAACGCTCCCTTATTGTACCCATGCCAACCCTGCGTTAGCCAAGCACAAACAAGAAAGGAACGTGTTCTTCTCGGCCGCCGGGAAGCCAGCACCGCTCACTCACGTGGCTGAAGACAGCGGCCGGGATTTTCCACTGCCCTGCACCTTGTCTTTCTCACTCCTGTCATCACGCTCGTTTGGTCTTAGCATCCCACTGAAGTTCAAAGGAGGCTTTCGAAGACGAGGCACAAATGGTGCCCAGATGCTTAACTCGCGGTGGCTTTCAGAGGTGTCTCCGTGTCAGGCGTGCCCGGGGGAACAGCAGAATGACTGCATGAGGCAGGAGATGGTAATAATAAGAAGCTGTTGTTTCTAGATGCTCAGTGGAGTAGAATGAAACGAAAAGCCTGTCCCGCTGTGATGAATTCCCCTGGTCATCATTTCTGACCACAAGCGGTAGCTGAAGTGGGGCAGAAGGAGGAACGCTGAAGCATACCTAGGTAATGGTGAGCGAAGGGCAGGAGTATAGGAGAGGAGGGGAGAAATTATTTAAGATACAATCATTAAAGCAATGGGAGGGGGGAGCAAATTTTTTGCTTTTTGCTTCACTTGCAATATTGGAAATTGGAAAAAATTCATTTTGGATCAAGCTGGAATGAAACCTTAATAACTGACGATTGAAGGAAAAGAAGGGCATTGGTGCTAGGTTGCCTGTTCCTCATTCGGTGAGAACTGAGAAGAGCTTTGCTCAAGCATTTTCATAGCGCAACAGGCCGGAAGGCCGAGAGAGCAGCCAAGTCCTTTGAGATCGTGCCTGGAGCACTCTGTTCCTAGCAATGCTCTCAGCCTGGAAAGCCAGGGGGAAGAGCACCTCCTCTTGCCTCTCCCCAGGTTTTGGGCAGCACCCTGAGGCAGAGGAGGCTCCTGGGATGTGCCTTGGCAGGGAGAGCATCGCTGGCGTCCCTGCTCCATTGGGGGTGGGCTCCCCTTCTTCGTGCTGCGTAGCCGGGCTTCTGCATCTGGCTTTTTCCTTCCTTCTCCCCTGCCACCGCGGCAGAATTCCTAGTGACAACTGTTCCTCTTTTCTGGACTGCTCTTTTAAGGGATGAAGCTGCTACAGTCTCCTGAAAAGCACGTGATGCTTCTTCCCGTGCCCTGGCAAAGGCGATACTGCAGGCTCTGGACAAGTGCTTTTATAGTCTTTTAACATTTCCAGAGCCACTCTTGGAGGGCCGTTAAGACCTTCGGCTGGTGATAATTGGATTTGTAAGACAGTGCAACATGTGATAAAGTGCTCTTGTTGGACAGGATCCCAGTTTTCTTCTATCATTCCTATTAACGTGATAAATGTCGCTGTCTCAGCTGATAGGGCCGTGTTGGATAATAAGATTGGTATCAGCTTTGATTTCTCCAGCTCAGTTCTGCATCAGGGCTTAGCAAGAGCAGGTGGAGAGAGACCCGGTAGAGGTGCCCATTGGTAGGGCAGGGGATATAAGCCTTCACTTCGTGCCATCTCCTAGCTGGCAGGGCAGAAGATGAGGAGATGGGTCCAAGGCAGTTGCCGCAAGCCTTCAAGCCGCTCAGCATGGAGCAGATAAGGAAGGTGGCCTTGGAGGAGCTGGAGCAGAGGTTTGGATGCGTCAGGCAATGAAACATCTCCTAATTAAAGCTGATGGCAAACAAATGCAGGAGTCTGAGTACAGCTGGAAAGCACAAGTCCAATTTGGAACTGAGCAGCTGTGAAATTGGGCCCATCGACCACAGCTGGGGCTGGAGGAGTAGAAGTGGGGAGTATGGCTGGATGAGGGGAGAAATCAGGGCTGGGAGGAAGTCGTTATGGCTCTAGGTATTATTATTTCTCCCGATATGTCTTGACTTCCTATAGTCTGTAGGAGGTCCTACGTATTCTGCTCCTTGGGAGTTATATAGGCGAACTGGGTCCTGGGCTATGGATGAGTAGATGGAGAGGTGGCACTTTGGTAGCCCAAAGTTCTCCATCTTCTCTGCAACGGTGGTGGTGTAGCCAAAACGGGCAACAGCTTTCCTGACACGTAGGCTGTGCTCCAAGGCATTGCGCTGAGGCAGGAAAAGGGGGACAGGGCGGGGTTTTTTTCCATGTCAAACCTCCAATTTGTCTGAGAAGTAATGGTTACTCTTGTTCTTTGTGTGAATATATGAGAGATTTCCTTTCAAATCAAATAGTCTTCTAGCTGGAGATGTTTTTTCCCTTGTCCTTCTCCTTGTGTCTCTCCCCTTCATTCCTCTGAAGATGTGTTGTGCTTTACTGTGGCTATTCCTTGGGGACGGGATGTGTGTACTGGGGAGGATGCTTAATAATGCTGCAGTAGCAATCCGTGCTGTGGTTGAGCAGTAAATAGTTATGACATTCTGCTCATGGTTTTTTGTAGAACCCATGCTTTTTCTTGCTAAACGAATGCCAAAATGAGCCTCCTTCCTCTACAAGGATGGTTTGAAGAGGCAGCTGGAAGCATCAGCCTTTGAAATTAGGTGGCAAACTGAGCCATTGTCCATTTCTGCTTAATATTTTGTGCAAAATGAGCGCAGCGGGAGGAGAGTGCAGTGAGGGTGCTGTGCCCAGCCTCCTGCCTGCCCCTTGCAGAGCCCTTAGCCCTGCTGCAAGCCACATATGGGGACAGAGAGCTGCTCAAGGTCCTTAAAACGTTTTTGGGGCTTGGCACGGAGTCAGCCAGTGGACAGAGGCGCCGTCGTTAAACACCCTCCGTGTATAAAGTCAGCTGCATGGACTTTGTTAGCATGCGAGCAGAAATCCTGGTGGAAGCACAGGGAGACTACTGCAGCGATCATCCCCAGCATTATTATCCTCAGGTACCCTGACTTAGAGACCAGCTGTTTGCTGCACTCAAAGGGAAAGAGGAGCACACACTGTTCAAACAACCAGGCAAAGTACCCTGGGCCTGCTGAGTCCCAGTTTTGTAAATGTTATTTCCAATCTTCATTGACTTCCCGGCGTGTCCTTTCCACTAGCTCTGATTGCCTGCCTCTCCCGCTTTGGGAAGCTGGGGTTTTGTCCTCATCGCTGATTGCTCTGATCTACGCAAAAAAGGGGAGGCCAGCAGGCAGCAACAAAGAAAAATCAAAATTAAGAGTAGTAATAATAATAATAATAATAATAAAAAAAAAAAAAAAGTCCCAAGCCCTAAATGATCTGCTCTGTTTGTACCGTCCACAGCTTGGAAGTGATGCACTTGAGCACTCCAACCGAAGCTGAGCGGGCTTCAGAGAGCAAAAACTGCAGCAAACTGCCCCGGTTCTGGGGTTTTGGAGGCAAAACTGTGGCTTGCGGTTTGCTTTAGTACTAGGAGAAACCTGGTGAGCCTTGTAAAAGCCATAAGAGCTGCTAGGGAGAACTGAGATGTTTGGGGTTTGACAGCATCAGCATGTCCTGACGTGCGTTGTGGCAGGAGATAAAAAGACAGCGAGGAGGAAGCTTTGCCCCTTCCTCCTTTTCTTGTTGAAGGTGCATCCCTTAGATATACATCTGCTCACGGGCGGGTTTCAGCGGTCCCACGTTAGCGGTCCTGCGCCGTCACGACAGGGCAACCAGAAGGGTTGGGAGTTGGGTTGTGCGTTGGGTTTTGCTTGGTTGTGTTTGGACCTGGCTGCGAGCGGGCAGGGCAGGGCAGGCGGCATCAGCATCAGCCCCAGGGAGTGCCTCGTGCTGCCGCCGAGCAGAACCGACCCCGGGTCTCTTATCGCCGCGGGGCCTTATCTCCACCGTGTGTGCTCCGCTCATTCCTCACTGTCAGCCGTGGCAGTTTTTGCTTGGGGAATGAGTGTCAAGTATACCCCAGAAATGTGCTCTGCAAGGACGAGAGATCCCAGAGCTGAATCAAAAAGCAGCTGCTTCCTTATTACACCTGGCCTTGTACCCAGCGAGTCCATCATCATGTTGTCGGGGACTCTGACACTTCGTGTAGCACAGAAATCCTGCCGGGTATAATCAGTGTTAGACGAGCAAAGGGATCCTGCCCTGCTTTCCCGAAGAGACGGTATCGCGGGGTAACGATTTCCAGCTGCTAGATAAAGGCCCGGCAGAGGAGAGATGCTTCGGGGCTGCGAAGCCCCTCTGCCACTCGCCGGATCTTTGCAGGTGTTGCTCCCACCCATCAGTATTTGCACCCACTTCCACTCGCCCGCTGCATCAACTCGCTGTGTTTTGCAAGGCTGCAAACGCCCAGCGTCCCTGCGGGGGTCTGCGTCTCAGGGCGTGCGTGTACCCGGCTTTGTGGCCTGGCCGCGTAAGCGCCAACCCTCTATTTCAAGTGTTCTGAGGTCTAGTGTGGTTTGTTGCAGCCCCAGAGCAAAGGAGCGCTCCTTCATGTAGCACTTTATGTGCCACAGTGCATTTTTTAAAATAATAATAATTATTATTATTATTAAACGTAGGTTTTTTAATCTTGAGAGAACGGATATTTATAATTTGCCACCTGGGGCTTGGTAATTAATATTTGTGTAGAGCTCTCAGCGATGTCTTGGATGTGAAATGTATTACATAAATAAAGACCATCTTGCAAGCAGCAGGGGAAGAGGGCAATTTTTTTTAAAATAAAAGGTTTCTGCGATGTTCGTAGGAATAGGTGAAGCTGTGAAGTGCCTTAAAGTCCCCGGCACCCAAAGGGGCCGTGGGGAAAAGCTGTCTGGGATGCTGCGTGCATAGGTCAGAGGCTCCCATCGCTCCGGGCCGGCAGACTTTTCAATCTGGAGGCTGTTCACCGCACATGAAATGAATTTGTGTTCTTACACCGGTTCCTAGCAGACCATAAAATATGATGCACTCACGGGGTCTTTGGCTGCTTGTACGGAAAGACCGGTGATTAAATGGGCCGTAGAGATTGAGCTGCGGTGGAGGTGCTGCAGCGAGGGTGCCGTCGCCACCGGGATGCCGGCGTGGCTAATGGGTGCCTTTTCCCCATCCTTCGCCCCTTCGAGCTGCGGAGGGGCCGCAACCCGCCCTGCAAATCCATAAGGGGAGATGGGGTGCTGCGGAGGAGCACCCTTCCGACACCATCCCTGCACCTTTGGGGTCGTCTGGGAGGTCAGGGCCGTGAACCCCGCTGTCCCTACCAAATTTCCACGCTTTTTAGGTCAAATCGTCCGGGTGGCACCAGGAATGAGCATGCGTGGGAAAGGCCGGCCGGCCCTTGCGAGGTCACCAGCACCAGGTAGCTTGGGGGGGCATTAGAGGTCCTGGATGCCTAGAGGTGGCTAAAATACTTTTCAGCAAAAAAATGTGCTTATTCAGAGTTTGACTTTAAAAGAAACACACCAAAAATAACGAAAAAAATGTGAGAAATAGTTGCACACCCCACCCCAATACCCTGCATGTCTTTGCACACAGGAGCTGCTCATGGAGGGGTTAAAAACTTCCATCCTGTAGATCCCATTACAGGTTTTCATGAGAATATTCACTTCCATGGAAAAGGGAGGTCTGGGTCTGCTGGAAGTATTACTGACCTAAGCTCAGGCCAGCAATTTTGGGTTGGAAAAGGGAAAAAATGATCTAGAAAAACTTGTTTCGTTCTCCAGAAAAGCATCTGGATTTTTGTTTCAATGACCCTTTTTTGCTTAAAAAAAAAAAAAAAATAATGTAGCAAACTGTTGTTATTAAGGTTAAACAAACACGCTACCTAAAAAGTGAGAACCTGACAATGAAACAAAACCTTTATTTTCTGGTTGAACAAAATATTTAATTTGACCCAAACAATTTTTCACCTGATTTTTCACTTCTGTCATAAAATCAATTTCCTGCATAGCTCTGTTCTCCCACGCTGCCGGCGTGATGGGGTTGGGGAATCCTTTTCGCCTTTCCTTTCTTTGTGTTATTTTTTTCCTCTCCCTCCCTTTTTTCTCCTTTTCTGTTGGGTTTTTTGGGGGGTTTATGTTTGCTTGTTTTGGGGGTTTGGGTTTTTTTTTTTCCCTCTTCCACCTTTTTTTTTCTTCACCCTTTTTTCTTTTATTCTCCCTTTCCTACTTTTCCTCTTTGTCTGGATTTTTCCCCCTTCTTTTCCTTTCTTCTTTTCCTGTCCTCCTCTCTTTGAACCTCTTTGAACCACACTAATTATAACGTAGCTCTTATGTAACTAATATGTGCAGGTAATATTGTGATTATATATAGAGAGCCATATGGTCCTGTGCAGTCACTTTCAGTGTTGTTAAACTGCTGAAGCGGATAAACTCCATGTCCGTGCACAAAGTAATTGCACAAAACTAATTTGTGTTTGCAAACAGAACTGAAATTAAGTATGTAAATAAGCGGAGCTGCAGACTAAATATTATAGTAGGGAAGGAGGGGGGTTGGGAGGAGAAAGTGGAAACAACTTCATAACTGCAAAGTACAATCAGTGCATGAGATGGAAATGGTAAGTGTTTATAATGTGCAGAGAGCTAATGCTGTGAACAACTGTTAGAGGGTTTCAGGCTATAAATCCTGCGTGTCTCTGCTTCCCTAGCCCTGCCTCCAGCTGCAGCACCAGCTCCGTCATTCAGGGGGGAATATATATATGTTATAATTTAATGGTTTTGCTGGGAAATAGACATAGTTTAACCCCGCGTCATTCGTTTAGAGACTCTATTTTACTTAAAAACTTTTAAAAAGGAACATTTTATAGCCTAGGGTGAGCAGCGTGAATAATGGATGCAGGCACATGCTTCTGCCACACATAAATTGGGTTTGAGCGTGCTACGTTTGGGGTCAGGCAGCAACTCTCTCCCACCCAACAGGCAGAGCCCCCCATGCCTGTGGGGCTACGAGCTGTACACCCCACCCCACCGCGACCTTGGGAAGAGGCTGCTTTTTACGCCGGGGGCTGCCGCTTGGGTATGAGCCGCTGTGTCCAGCGGTAGCCAGGTAGCGTGGGCTCCGCAAGGACGTGTCTCACGGGGATGCAGGTGGCTTTTTTGCAGTGCTGTCAGCGGGGAGATTCGTGCACGGGGCTGCGTTCGTTGCCTGCGCACCTCCCAGCAAGCGGAGTATTTGCAGCAGGCGGGCGCTTTGCACCCACCCGAAATGCATCGGCGTGCCTGAGCGGGTCCCAAGCCATCCTTTGTGCCGTGGCCCCGAAGCCAGCAGAAGCGATGCCGGCTGCTGCAGAGAAGCTCTGCTGGGTCCCTCAGCCTCCCAGCCAGCAATGGGAAGGTTCCCTCTACTGGCAAACGCCAGGCTCTGGCCCCTGAAAAGCACTCGGTAATTATACTGAGCCGCTGGAAAGCCAGAGAAAGGGTTTAATTGCAGAAGCGCTTGGGAAAATGTCACTGAGCGTACACACACGTGATATCCTGTATTTACCAGGAGAAAAGGTGCTAGCAATCCTGGCTGCTATTTATAACCCTGATAAAGACTTGTTTTGGGACTGGAGGAAGAGCTCAGCTTCTCCCTACAAGTTTTTGCCTCTTCTACAATTAGCGCCGCGTTTGGCTCCCTGAGATGGGTGCTTGCAGGTGACTGTGAAATGGGTTGAAATCTGCCGGCAGAGGCATGCTGCGCGAGTGCAGTGTCATTATTACCGCTATCATCATTAATGGTGATGTCCTTGTCGTGAAATTGGTGGATTTCAGCTCTGTTAGAAACCGGAGAGCATAAAAAAAAGCTACCAAGAAAATAAAGCGGAATCGCTGTTTACCAGATGGATAAGGGGCAGAATTGCTTGAGGGATATTATGACTCCTTGTTTTCAAGATGGTGCAAAAGCACAAGGTAAAATAGATACATTAATTGATAAATAAATAAATACTTCTCGAAAACAGATGGGTCCCCTTGAGCCCAAAGCCATCTCTCTTTGTTTCTTTTCCAAGCTCGTACTTGAGAACAGCGTACGAGTTGTGCACAACACGCACACACGCTCTCCTCTGCCGCAGTGTCTTGTCGGTGCACGGTTTGAACCGGGTGGTTTTGCCCACGGGTAATACATCTGAACCGGCTACAAGTTGCCAAATTTCTCTTTGTCGTATGGGGAAGATACCCCTGCAGCAGCCTGCCTGCCTGCCTGCTTCTGCTTGGGTTTCCTTGCCCTGCAGCGAAACTCTGCTGGTCTCTGCAAACAGGGTGCGATTCTGCAGCTTGGGGGGGAACCGCGGTGCCGTTCCCCAAAGCTCTGCTGTGTGTAATGGGCTTTCGCAGACCTTCTGCGGCGCGATCTGTTAGTGGGAACAGCCCGTTTGATGTTTCGTTTCTAGGATGTATGGCTCGCCGCTCTGGGTCATCTCTCAAGCTCCTGTCTCCCTTGCAGTGAATCAGCAGGGAGGGCTGGGACGGCGGCCAGGGCACCTGCAGGAGCTTTTCTGAGCTCTCCGGGCGGGGGCACTGGCCCTTTCCCAGCAGCGGATATGGGGGTTTCACCTAACCCTGCGCACGCTTTGGCTCGGGAAGGTTTATCTTTCAGCAGGCGTGAGGTTAGGTGGCTCTCTGGTGTGGTAGCTCTGGGAGAAACCAGAGGAGGGTCTGGTCCTGTTGAAGCTTGCCGAGCATCCTCAGGTTTCGCTGCTAAACGGGAGCTCTTGTGCAAAAGCCACAAAGGCAGAGCTCGTGCCCGACTTTTGGTGTCGCTCTGAATTGCTGCACGTCGCCCAGGCTGAAGTTTGGCTTTGGCTTGGCTGAATTCAGGGAACTCGTTGCAGGTTTGCTGCTGTAAGACGGGGATCAGACTTCTCGTCTTGACCTAAGCTGAACCCCATCCTGCAGTAGGCAAGGCTTTGGGTTCGGTAAATGGGAAGGTAAAATTTCCAGAGCTGCTGTGAGGCTGATTTCTACCCTTAGCCGTGATCATTTTGTTCTGTTGTTGTGCAAATGTTTTAAAAATAACTAGGGAGAAAAAAAAAAATGCAAGTGCAGGGGGAAAGCACTGATAAACACAGCCTGAAGTGCTGTTACAGGCAGACTTTAGAGCCTGAAATCACCTCAAATGTATTCTGAATTACCTTGAGCATATTTAGACAGATCTATTTTTCATTGCAGGACATTAATGTACTGACTTGGAGGATTTTTTTTCCTCTGCACAAACATTTCTGTCGCATGCTGTGAGGAAGGAGTAATAACCCTTCTTAGCACCAGGACAAGAAGAAAGACATTGCGAGGGAATGGCTGGGGAGATAGTTGGGGGCATGGCTGCGAGTCTGGACTCCGGGGGGTTATATTTTGCTGTGCAAACCAAGGCAAGCTGGAGCTTCGGAGCTGACCTGGGCTCTGGAGCCTTCTCCGGTGAGGCTGAGAGTCGATTTTCTTACCTGTCTTGTACAGTTTGCGAGGCTGTCATGCTCCGTGCAATATTTGTATCCCTAAAGGTTTGTGAATTCCTGCGATCTCCTTTCCGCAGGTTAGGATTCGCAGCGCAGATTGTATGTATTAATATTAATAGTGACAAATGAGCTTTTTCTCCCAGGCTCTGTGCTATTAGGGCACCCTCCTCTGCCAGGCAGGGGCTCTATGCAGATCTCAAGATGAATTAAATAGGAGCTTGAGCATCATGTCTCCCAAATCCTGGTTTTGCAGCTGAATGAGCAGGCTGAGGTTGCAGCCCCTCCAGCTCATGCTGTGTCCGGCAGTGGGAGGACATGGGAATGGAGATGCTCTGCAGGGTTGGATGGAGGAAGAGAAGGTTGCTGGGAAAAAAAACAGTGCAGCTGGTGTCCCGGGGATGGGTGGGAAGGTCTGTCTGAACAGCAGGTGAGGGGCAAGAGGAGCAGCGTGGCAGATGTTGAGGGGCTGGCCCGGGCAGGTTTTAGGAGAGGAGGAAGCAAAGGCACGCGGGCGAGACGGGCTTCTCCATCGAGCAGCTCCTCCCTGTGCAGCCTCCTGCCAGGCTGGCTCTGCCGTGCCGGGAGGAGCTTTGCAGGGAGGTGGAAAGGAGGAAGACTTCTCCCGCTTCGTTTGGTAGCTGCAGCTCCCGGGCTTTGCTGGAGCCACTCGAGGGAGGGGATGGAGCCAAAGACTTCTGTCTTCTGGCGTTTCCAGAAGTAGCCTTGAAGGAGACAAGCCTGAAGGGGTATCTCCATCCTCCTCTATGACTGGCTCGCTGCCTGCCTGGAGTAACTGTAAACCTTCCCTGTGTCTTTATGATTAATGACTGAGGCAAAGAAACACCACAGCTGCTGCTCAGCTCCCGTGGTCAGCAGCCTCCCACCCATGCTGTGTCCGACCCCGGGGAGAGCAGCCTTTCCTCAGACACGGGGCCTGGGGTTATCCTTGGACAATATCCTTGGAAACCCAGCAGCCTATCTCGAGGCAAATACCCCTCTGGATAGCTGGGAGTTAGATGTTGCCCTTTCCAGCAAGGACTTAGGTGTGAAATCAGAGCAGCTCCTGCAGATGCCCTCTGGGCAAAGGCTGTAGCTGGGGGCGAATGCCATGGGAAATGGCTTGGCGCATCCGTGCTGCCTCCAGCACCAGGCAGGTGTCCAAGCAGATGACTTTACAGCAGCGAAGGGCTGGTAACTGAATGAAACGGGGCAGAAAAAATGTGAAATCTCTCCTACTTTTTCCTCTTCCTCTGTTGCTGCTCCCCCTCCTGTTCCCGAGGTCATACTGCATTTCCCTACTCCCTCGCCTGTGGCATGGCTGTGTCCTGTAGTCCTTCATGTAAATGCTTGGTTTCTGTTTGTGGAGAGGTAAGAGGTACAGTATCGATGATAAAAGTGTGGGATTTTCCCCTCATCTAGATACTTTCCAAATTAGGAAGGAAGATGGAGACGTAGAGCAATAGGTTTTGGAGACATAGAGCAATAGGTTTTGGAGATGTAGAGCAAAAGGTTTTGGAGATGTAGAGCAAAAGGTTTTGGAGATGTAGAGCAATAGGTTTAGTCTTCTGCTAAAAAACCTCCTAAATGTAGAGTCTTCCTGCAAGTATAATTTAAAGAGCGAATGGCAAGTAGAAGATTTTCCCATCTTTTAATCAGTGGCTTTGCTCACTGGCCAAAAGTCAGGCTGCTGGTTGGTTCCAGCCCCAAACGAGATTTGTCAGCCTCGCATTGCCCTTAGCTCCAGCGCTGCCATGCATGAATGTCCGAGGGAGCTCTGTCCGACCCTCATCCCCCTGTGGAGCCACATCCACTGCAGGGCTAACGGGGTACTCTGAGCGCGATAACGGTTAGCTGAAGAGGCTGTTGGGTGGGGATCCACCTCCCTGGCTTTGGGACCCCTGATCTGAAACAGGCCTGCAAATAAGTTTGTGGATGAAGTCAAAAACGAAACAAAACAAAAAAAATAATAGATTTCTCTCTTTTTTTTTTTTTTTAAAGTCAATAAAGCCTTGGTTGTCAGAGAGGAATGTGCCCTTAATCTGGTGACCTTGGTGCAGTTATCAGTGCTGTCGGAGATCTTTATTGCTTCCATCACACTTGCCGGGGATGAAGTTTTACTTGTGTTGGTGGCGTGACTGCTCACGACGTGACTCGTCTGGGTGCCTGGGGGGGGGGGGGGAACGAGTCGCCGAGAAGGTCTTTGGGAGCAAGGCAGTGGTTTTGCAGCTATTTCAGACACTCTAGTGCTGCAGCAGCATCCTTGCTGCATCCTCCAGCCCCTTGGTCCCCCGTGCAACCCCTGGGGATGGCTCTGTGCCTCACAGACCCTCTTCTCTTCACCCACGGTGGCATGGGACAAATGAGGTCAACTGGACCAGAAGGGTTTGTGGACCAGTCCGTCCCTTGAGCATTGAGTGGTCCAGTTTGCCTGAGGCAGAAGGATGGAGAACTTGAAGTCGTAGGATAGAAGGAGAGCGATAGTTGAAGGAGTTTGTCTTGACCGTGCATTTTCCCCAGCCCCCCTGGTTTCCCATGTGGGAACTGGCCTCTAGTTGTTCCTGCCTAAAGAAGGCAACGATTTGCAAAGTAAAAGGCAAATAAAGCGGCAGTGTCAGGAAGACAAAAGGGAACATTAAAAACCCACCAGCTCCTCCAGAAGGAAGCAGTGTGGTCTAAAGAAGGACCCTTGAAAAATATAAGGCATGAGTCCGAAGGAAGGAAAAAGGGAGCATGCCAAATTCCCCTCTAATCCCCTCGACAACAGCCAGATATAATGGGTTGCCAGACTTTCCCCAGAGCTTGTTTTGCTTTGGTCCGGAGATTTTTGCAAACTCTGGCATGATGGGAATTTTAATCAGGGCTAGGGCCTTATTCATGGTGGTGTTTATAAATCTGAGTGGAGGAGAAGGTCCAGATTTTGCCCTTAAAAAAAAAAAACAACCAGACAACAAAACAAAACACACAACCAAAAAAACAACAACAACAAAAAAAAGCACACCGGAAAAAAAAAAAGTGCTGCTCCAGAGGGGAAGCTTACAAGCTGTTCCCATCCTCATTCTGTCCTGGCTGATGGAAAATCACCAGCACTTGCCTCATGTAAATGGCACTTTATCCACTGGAAATGTGAATGCTGTCACCAGGGCCCAGGTCTGTCAAGCTTATCAGCTGAGCTAGTGAGACGGAGAGATGCACCCAGTCCTGTTCACGCCAGGAGAGTGATAGATAATAACATTTTGAGGGGAGGAAAGGCAGTGAGGCTGATGGACGGGAATTAAGGTGCCCTGTGGAAGTCCATCGCTTATTCACTCCTAGTTTCATATTCAGGGGAAATGGCGTTTGCTTTCCGGTTAGTTTTCTTTCTTCCTTTCATGCTTTTTAAAAGTCAACCCAGCAGAATTAATTCTCTTCTCCCCTCGCTCCCATCTCTGCATGTGTCACTCCTCATTTGCCTGTAATAGGGTCTGGCAGATTTACATTTGGGGCTTTGGGTGCTGAGAAAAAGAGGGATATTTCCGTAGACAAAGCAAGTAGCGGCGTGGGAGCAGGGGATGCCCAAGGAGGCATCTGCAATGGGAGGCATGAATCCTCCTCCAGAGGTGCTGCTCGGGTGGAGGTGTTCGTGCTTGAAGATATGAGGGATTGTCACTCTGGCCGTACCATGCTGGAAGCCAGAAATCTGGTGATGGTGTTACTGCTGAGGGCTTTGAAGGCAACAGCACGGAGGTGGGCTGGAAAGAAGCTCTGGGGGGCTTAAGGAGGTGTTTTCCCAGCCCTAAAAAAGGGTGTATGGGAGGAAAGGGAGCCTGGAGGTGGGTCATTGCAAAAGAGGGCAGCTGGGCAATGAAGCCCAGAGAGAGAGAGGTGCGAAAGTTGCTTTTGTGGGAACTAATCGTTACCTTAGCGTTAACGCACGGATAAAACGGTTTCCAGTCTGCTGGGGAAAAGACCACCAGGAGGAAGAACGGAACCACACGGCTCTGTTCCCGTGCAGGGAGAGCTGTGGGATCTCTCCTTAACTAGCGCTGTGCCCCAGCCCTCTGAGGGATTATTAATGCAGATCAGAGCTGTTTTCCATATGTATGATCCTGAAATATCTTCTTCCAGAGTGAACCTTAAGCACGAGCGCTATAATGTAATGAGTTAAACTGCTTGTTCGCAGTTCCACTAAAAGCAAATGGACTGGGAATTTGTTTTAAAAACTGGACAGAGCTTTATCGGCCAATTAATCAGGATGTATAATGGATAAATTAAAGGGCAGAGTCAAGCGAGGCTGCCAAATAAAAACCAATAAAGTGCAATCTACAAATGGACATGACATTATGGGATGCCGCACAACAGAAGCAGAGAGGGGAAAACGGCGCACGGCCTCAGGCCTGATGTGCGTGTCAGGCTCCCCAGGTCCCCTTGGCTTCCCAGCCCAAATCTTGGAGGGCAGCCCTCCTTGTGCGGGTACTTGCCCTTCAAGGCGTGAGAAGTGTTGCTGCTTGAAGGGTATCACCAATTCCCCGTGTAGACTGGAAGCTGAACGAGCCACCGGCTGGGTGTGAGGCTGCTGGAGGTTTGGGAGCCTTTGCAGAAATCCAGGTTAATTTTGTGGGCCCAGGGGGGGAATTTTGCTGTGCCCACGGGACCAGCTTTTTGCGTTTTTTATTCCTGACAGTGCTGGAAATAGCAACACTTGGGGTCCCTGGACATTACAAAACTACTCCACTGCTTTTATGGGCAGAGCCGGTTCTTCCAAGGAGCTTAGGCAGGGGGCTAAAAGGAAGAGCTGGCAATCGTAGAAATGAGTTGGAAGAGCTAATTTCCTCCCAAGCTGTGCAAACTCTCCACAGTTGATCAGACACTCGAGCGACGCGCGGAGCTGCGTGCGGCTCCCTCGGCAGCGCAGACCCCCTCCGGCTGCGCCCGGCCCCGGGGAGGTGTTGGGAGCAGCAGCTGGTAGATTTATGATCCTCCTCCTCCCTACATGCCTCCACGGATGGGGAGTTTTTTCCCCAACAAATAAACCCAAGCAGTAAATTGACTTTGCAGGTAGGGTTGGGGGCTCGGCTGTGGGACGGGGGGTGCTTTCCTTCCAGGCTGAGCTCCCCGGCTGTGCTCACGCTGCACAGCCAAGTTGCATCTGTCCCCTAGGTTTAAAAAAAAAAAAACCTACTTTGCTTGTTAGCTGCCGTGCAGTACTTCTCAAGAGCATAAAAATCATCCTACTTCCTTGGGCTTTGCATCAAGCTAGTCATAAAATCGGGCTGCCAGCGCGGGCTGGGAGCTCTCCCCTCCAGGTGAGCGCGGCTCCGCTGTGCTTCCTGGGAAAGCGAGGCTGCATCTGCTTCTCGTGCAGCGGGTATCGTCTCACAGCACAAGCCGGGGCCACTTCCAGGTCACTTGGCACATCACAAGTGTTTGATGCATCCTCTGAAGGGACAACAAAGGTGTGAACCTGTGAGGAAGCAAAAACACAAATAACAAGAAATAGATTTTTAGTTGATTTTTTTTGTATTTTTTAAATTTTTGTTTTTAAGTGCAAGTGTAAAAAAAAACATCAAAGCGCTTCTTTTGGACCCTCACAAGCAGGGTAACAGCAGCATCAAGGCACTGCGGGCAAGGAGGGAAAAATATTTAAATGGTTTGAAGCAATATTTAGTTTACTGAGAGACAGATCTGATGGAGAGGAAAGCACTGGCCATACCTTTTCTTTGGGAGCTTTGGATGCCAGACTGATCCCGCCGTGCATCTTCTGCGGCATTGCTCCCTGCAGAGAAACTTCCATAAGGAAGTCTTCTAGTTGAGAGACGAGGCCAAATCCTGACGAACATATTGTTTGTGAGCAAACACCAACAGCTAGCTTCTCAGCTGCTGCGAACGGCAAAGCCATGTGGTGACTTCCACCGAGCTATAGCAACTCCTCGCTTGTCTTTATACGCATCAGCTATTAACACGCTGCTCCTGACGATGCCGGTGCGGGTCGAGCCGGTGCTGTATCTGTGGGGTGCCGATGGAGCCGAGGGTCAGACCGGCAAAGACTTTCCCTAGTCCCCTAAGGCTCATATCTTGTTTGGAAAATCCCCTTGGGTGCCTGTCTGCTCCTCCAGGGCCTTAAATACTTGTGCCAACCCCCCTGTCTCTGTCTTGCCCCCCAAACCACAGGGAATCTAAGCTAAGCAGGGATTTCAGAGTGCATTCGGAGGATCCAGACTTCCCACCCCAGGCACAGATAAATGCTCCTCGTTTCCCTCGTAGGGCGTCAGGGGCTGAGCGTGATCTCAGGAGAGATCTCAGGAGAGGAGGATGAGCCACAGTCTCTCTGCGCCCCAGCACCAGCCGTCCCCATCGTCCCTTTTGCTACTGCAAGCAGCGAGGTTGTGGTGTCGTGGTTTTGGGGGCAGGTGGCAGCGTGAGGGGGGAGCTGGGCTGCCTTTGGGATTGCGGCGGCGTGGCAGTAAGGGGAGCTGCTGGCATCCCCGTCTTGCAAAAGCACGTGGCGCTGGTCCTCTGCCTGCACACAGGCAGAGCGGCAGCACTTTCTGCTCTCCTTTCCTGCCACGGGCTGCAAAGAGGTTCCTAAGGGGTCCTTAAAAGCATCTCCTGCTTTTCCTGGAGGTGCTCCGAGAGCAGGGCAAGCTGTGGGCTACATCCTGATGGATGCGGAGCACCCGCACCTCCCTGAGCATCAACCCCCACCGACAGCCTCAGTGCTGAGCTTGCCTGAATAGGGGCTCTCAGGATTAGTCTCCCCGACTGGCTCCGCTTCCAGAGGCTCAGAATCAAAGAGGATTTGCCCAGCGATAGAGCAAATCTTAAACAGCACATTTGTTTACTTGCAAATCACGACCGTTTCTGTGTGCCCAGGCCAAGCTTTGCATCACGTTTGCAGGCAGCAGAGGCCAAGGGAACTTGCTCAGCAAGCATCCAACCCTGTTGGGTACAAATATCCTCCTCATTAAGCACAGGGAGAAGCAAAGTGCAGAAAAGCGTTGGGTGCTGTTGCATCTTCCACCGTTCCCGGCAGAAGATGCTCTTTGCAAGAGATGCCGTTTGCAAGAGATGCTCATTGCCCGTCTGCATCCATCTGCTGCGGAAGGAATAGCTCCTCGTCTGCTCTAGAGGAGCTTTCCTCCATGCCGTCTCTTGCTGGAGCCTCTGCTGCAGGGTGGGCGAGCCGACGGCTGCAGCGGCAGGGAGAGCAGCGTGGGAGAGGGTTGGAGCCTAGCAAATCTGGGCATGTTTTCTTCTTTTGGACAAATAGCTTATTCTCTGAAAATTCAGTTGTGGGTCGGCCAGCGCCATCTGTGAAGCCCTGCCAAATCTGGTGAAGAGTTTCAGCCAAGACAGAAAGAAAGAAAAGGAAAAATTAAAAAGCCTGGATAACGTCCATTTTCAAAACCACTTTTCAAAACAAACATTTCACGTCTTTCTTTCCAAATTACGTTTTCTGTAGACATTTGCCTGTTTAATAATATATCTTTTTAAGGGGATTGGAGAAGATGACCTCACGTACTTAAGTTATTTGACTTGTTGCTTCTGTGTGAGAAATATTTTTGCTCCCTGGTCACAAAGCTACGGGAAAAGCAGATCCAGTCTGCTCAGGGACCTGTTTGGTGCTCGCACGGTGGCTAATGCAACCTGGCTCTGTCCATGGCAGCGTCGACACGCTGCCACCGAGTCCGTGTCGGTGGGAGGGCTTAAGGACTGGCTTCTCTGGAGAAGGGAGACGGCCTCTGAGTGCAAACGGCCCGATGTCTGCTCAGGGTCTTCAGCTGAAAATTGAAATTGGGAGCTGTGGGTTGCAAAAGTGACTGGGTTTGATATTTGAAAAGGAGCTGGCTTCAGTGGAAGAGCTGAGCTTGTGTTTCCACTTGTCCCTTCAATACCGCCTCTTCCCTGGTATCTCCTCTTCCTCAACAGTCTTGGTTTCCCATCGGCGTTTCAGCAAGAGCCGTGAGCCCCAGTGCAGTGTTGCTAATCCTTTCTCACCGTTGGAGTTTAACAGGGACAAGAGGATAGCTGGGAGTGGTTGCCAACATCTGGGGCCACGTTCTCGTGACTGTAAATGGGCAGAATCAGGTAATAATTTAAGCTGGATGAGCCTTCTTGGACATGATCTGGTTGAACCCGCTGCTGATGTGGAAGTCAGGTCCATAGCGCCGGCGTTAGTTTGCCTCGTGCTTTTAAAACTGCTCTACCTGCGAACCAGAGGGCGTTCCAGTAAAATGTGCCTCCAGGCCAGTGAATACAAGGAGGCCTTGGAGCCGTCAGCCTGCTAGAGCCGTTTATTGGGCTAAATATGCCATTGATTTGTTTGGGCTGCATTCTGACTGTGTGGGCTTTGTAAGTCAATACAGCTCCAGTCCTACTCTCTACACTCGGTAATTGCTTGGTAGTGGATTATATTTAGAAAGAGCAATGCTCTGTGTGTGTGTGTACGTGAACACCAGGCGATGGGAGGGCCATCACCAGGAGGAGAGCAGGGCGAGGGCTCGATGAGGTGTGGCACAGGTTGGAGAGCAGAGGGAGAAGGGTACCGCACTTCCAAGTTGCTTGAGGAAGGTGAGGGAGAGACGTAGTTGTGTCCGCTTTGCTCCTGCCAGTCATGTCTGTGAGTCTGTGCTCTCTGGATATTACAAGATACACCAGCTGCAAATCTGCCCCACCTTGGTTGTGCCCTTGGAGGGCACCATCTATCCCTCTGATAGTCTTCGGCACTGGCAGGAGAGCAGCGGTGCCTGGTAGAGGAGACCCTGCCTGGGAACGAAGAGCTCCGGGCTCTGTCTCCACTTGCCTTCCCTTCCCTCTGTGGTGCAGTGCAGGGCGTGATGGGGTTTAGTCCCCAGCTTGGGTGTTGTCCCGCTCCCCAGTGCAAATCCACTCCCAGCATCGTGCTTAGCAGCGCTGTAGCTGATGCAATATATGACTGTACACTTACAAGTGACGATGCTCACCCCCCCAGTAAAATGTTATTGGGGACAAAGGGGTTAAACAGCAGCCTGCTGGAGCCAAGGGCATGGTCAAGTGGGGTTTGTTTTTCTTTTCCCTTTTCTCTTAAGAAAACGTCTCTGAAAGCAGGCAATTGTATATAGTCAATTTTTTCCCTATAGGAATGTGGAGTTTTCATCAGGCACCTGCGAGTCCTCCTGGCCAGCACAATGCAGAGCTCCCCAACCCTGTTCAAATAATTCTTCACGTAACTTCACTGAACAACAGGCACACAGGCAGGTTATTACTTGCATCCCCTATGTTTTTCATAGCTAATCATGAGAGTAACCTTGGTGCCCCTGATTGCAGGCGAGGTCTGCATTGATTTCACAGGGAGCCTCTCCTGCACCTTAATCCCGAGCCTGCGTGCTCCCAGCCGGCCCCCCGCAAAGCCAAGCCATCTTCCCACCAGCAAACACGCCGCACGCGTGTTTCGACACAGCGCAGCGGAGCCCTCGGTGCCAATCAAGGTGCATTCATGGGGCCGTTGCGCGGCGGTGTGGGGTCTCCTTGCTCTCTCCGGCAACGTGCAGTTAGTATATATTTAGAATAACAGATTCCTGCCTCACAGGAGGGGTGTATTCGAGGCCATTTCTGCCGCTGGCGGGAAGGAGGGGTTTCCATGGGTGCTTTTTGGGGGCAAAGGGACAGCTGAGCAGGCAGGTTATTCCTTTTGTGCTCGTCGCCCGCTGTGTTCAAGTGGATTTGCAAGTCCAGCTGCTGATCTGGGAGCTTTACCTCTGCCCTCAACATGCAGGGGCTTGTAAGAGCAGGAGGTGATCTTTGCATTTTAAATGCCTTCCCCGCTCCGTTCACGCTATGTGGAGAGCTTCGCGATGGAGCTTGGGCAGACGAGGCTCTTGTCCCGCTCAGACGCCGATTTACAGAGCTCTGCGTCTGCATTTATTTTTTTTTTTTTTAAATACTGGTACTTATTAGCTGCCTTCCATCTAGTGTCACTGTCACTTCCACGTCCGCCGCCGATTGCTGAGGAATAAATACAATTAAAAAATGAAATGAATCAGCATCTCCGTAGGATGGAGAGAAAGAAAAAGCAGAGCGTGTGCTGCCTCTCCCCCCCTTGCTGGGCCTGCTGCATCCCTTTGCCATCTGAATCTATTCCCCCAGCAGCTTTTATTCTATCTTTGCTGGTGCCGGAGCACAAATAAAGTATGTAACAAGAGTCTTTCAGGACCATTAGAAACACAGAGGGAAGTAGTCAATGTTAGCCAAAGGAAGCCAGCAAAGGATGAAACCGTCAGGGTTGAGGAAAAGCCATTTCCAGGCAGGGAGGAGGTGCTAATTAAATTAAATTTGAGATTTCTGCCACTCATTCCTGAGCAAATCTGAAAAGAAGGTAATAAAAATAATTTTTAAAAAAAACCAAATCAAACAACAAAACGAAACCAATCCCCCAAAGCAGGTGGGGAGGGGGGGATGCTGACTGCCTGGTTTGCTGCAGTTATCCGCCCGGCGCCTCTACCCCAGTGCGTGCGTTTCTGCATCTGCCGGAGCCCTTTGGAGATGCCTTCCCTTTGATGCTGTGATTGATTCCCCTGAGGGACAGGCGAGCGCTACCTGGGGAAGCAATTTATGATTATTTTTAGCTTTTCAAGCACCGAGGGGGATTCCACAGGCAGGGCTCGAGCCCTGCCTGCTTTAACCCCTTGCAGCCCACCCCGTCCCCGGTGTGGCGCATTTGGTGGGAGGATGTCAAAAATGAGGAAAACGGCATAGTTTTTATGAAGTTAGGGATTCTTATAGCTAATTCTTCTCGTGCTGAGCAGCTGTGAACCGTGAGGAATCGCAGTGTATTTGCAGGCAGCGGTGCTGCCCTGAGAGAGGGCTCAGAGGCACCGATGCAAAGCAGGTAGGGGGTGGAATGGAGGAGATATGATCTTGCAGAGGGCAGATTGTTTAGAAAAGCCAGGAGTTGAGGTTGGAAGTGGTGCTTGCGTTGATGGCAGTATCCAGAAAAAAAAAAAAAAAAGAATTTTGAGTTCAGCTCGCAAACAAAACGTTTCAAAATGTCACTGGATTTAAGATCTGGGAAAATATTCTGACTGGATTTCACTCTTTTGCCTCGACAAAATCAAAGTAGTCTTCTTGTTTGCTTTTGAGCTTTCAGATTTACAGCTGATATAAAGCAAATGTAAAGGAAAGGTTGCAGCGAAAGACTGTTTTAAACACAAGAGTTTTGAATTAAAGACCAGAACAAAAAGGCGGGTGAATTGGCGTGTTCATGGAAATACATTGGTGCTTCTCCATTTGCAAAACCAGGATTGAACAAAAATAGCGCTTTCTGCAGAGCATCTCGTCCATCCCTAATAATGAGGTGGGCAGAGAGGGAGCCAGAGCTCCTGGGTGCTTTTCCAAACTCTGGGAAAAGCTTGGGCTTGGGCCAGAGCTTTTGGATGGGCTTTTGGGGCTCTCGGCAGCCAGCGGACATGATTCCCCATCGCCTGGTGTGATGGAGGAGCGCCACGGGTGAACGGACGAGGCTGGCAGGGGAGATGCCCGGCTCCCGCCCCCCCCGCGCTGCTTTGCTGCCCCCTCCCAAAGCAACCCCACCGCTCCGTCTCGCCTCGGGATGGATTTTTCCCATCCTCCGGGGTTGGCCTTTGTCATGGCGAGCTCACTTACGGTGTGAGCAAAGGCACTCTAATTGGCGGGGAATCGGTCCTGAAATGTCACGGAAAGATTTATCTCGCAGCTCAGGCTCTCCAGGTACTAATTGTGCTATAGGCCCTTGGATAATGGCTTCTGGAAAAAATAATCCCAGGCTCTCCTGCGCTCTCTCCCCTCCCTCCCCTCCCTTCTTTTCCCCTTTTTATTCTCCAAACCCTTGGTGGATCCTGGGAGGCTTCGGGAGGGGTGAGTTCTAGCGATGTCTGCTGCCCGCCCTGAAGGGAGAGGTAATTCTTTCCACAGCAAAAAGTGGGAGCGGGTTTAGTGGGCGTGGGGAATAATAGAAGAAGTCATTGCGGATGTGACTTAGGGATGGGATGCAGCTTTTCAGTGTTGCCGGCACAGGGAAACTTCTGGATGGATTAGAAGCGTGGCTGTGTGGCTGCTGGGGGACAGCCTAGCAAGCGCCCTGCCATGGGTCACGGAGCTTTGCAGCCCTGGCAAGGGAAGAAACCACAAATTTCCTCCCCCCGAGAAAGAAAAAAGCTAATTCAGCCCCCCCCGAGTCGCAGTAGGTCGCGGGAACAAGCCACCCCTGCTGGTTTTGAGCTACCCAGTCCCACCTAGCCAGCCGCGTTTCCATAGTCCTGAGCAAGGTAGCCCTGATGGAGGTCGCTGTATGTAATCAATGATATGTTTTTGTCAAACAGGACAAGTTTTTTTTTTTCCTTCCCCAACTGAAACAACAATATTGATCTTCCTGGTCAGTTACATAAAGACCATCTGCATTAATCTGATTTAATGGGGATTTAGCTGGCACGGGAGTGAACCTGTTACTGTTCTAATCTCATTTCAGCAACACACTGCTGCTTTTTTTAATACTGTTTTCCTTTCCCCCATCTCTGCTGTCCCAGTCTATTTGGATCAGGCTTTTCCTGGCCTTTACTTGATTTTGCTGCTTTTCCATGTTTTTTTTTTTTTTCTGGGGGTGTGCTCGCTGGCGGCTCAGCCATCCCAACCACCCGCAGGGCTCCCAGCAGCCCCCAAACCCGCTGCTTTTAGGTTTGCATCCCAAAATTTGCACCATGTCCACTTATTTCTCCCTTATTTGCACATGGTCTGGTGGCATCCCTGGGTGCTCCTGCACAAAGAGGAGAAGCCTGCAACTGCTGTGGGCATGTAAGCCCTGCGGTGCCGACCTCTCCTGCCCCCAGCCCTTTCCCAGAAGCTGCTGGACCACATGTTGAGGTCTCAATATTCAGCCCCTGCTGCTGTACCCCCAGAGGCGAGGGTGGACTGGCAGAGCCAGGGCTTGCACTGGGACTGCACCACCAGATTGCCTGATTATCGGTGCTGCAGCAAAGCCGGGAGGCCTGATGGGTTTTCTCACCTCCAGATGGTGAATACTGTGAAAAGTACATGAGTGTCAGGGGAGGGAAGATCAAACACCATATTTTTGGCGCTTCTGCTGGAGGCTGGGGAGTTGCTAGGACCGAGCAGCAAGAGGCAAATTAAAACCTTGCATTAATTCCATTAACTATGATCATCATCTCACCAGGGATGAATTTAACCATTCACCATTAGTAGTATTATAGACAAAAAGTTGCATCAAAGGTGCCCATGCAACATTAACTTGACTCCATCGTGGAGGTGCGTTGTGATCCTGCCTGCGTGTGCGCCTTCCCTCTCGAGCCTTCCCCGTGTTGCTTTGACTGCGTGGTGGACCCGCAGGCCCTCCACCCCTTCTCCTGCTGCCTCCCCGGGCGGGTGAGCGAGGGAGATGTTAAAAGGCAACGTAAGGCACCAGTTTAATTTGCCAAGCGACTGGCTCTGCCGTCGCGCGGAGCCAGCTGTGCCATTAGTGCCTGCACAGCTGGACTGCTGTGCTCGTGGCAGGCAGGGCTGCTCTCCTTGATCTTGCTGTTGAACCAAGTGCAAATACATCATAAACACACAGTTCCCATTTGTAGCTCAACTTTCTGTTTCAAAGTTGGCGGCGGGTGGGAACTTCGGGGGGGGTTCGGTCTTTGCCCAGCTCAGTTTTTGTGCTAGGGGAGGCTGGTATGTTCTGTACAAGCTGATACCAGCTCTCTGCTGTCTGCTCTTAGCTCTTCCTTCAGTCCTTCTCCTCTGGAGGGGTGGGCAGGACTGCTGGTTATTTCAAAATTCATCTGTAAGGTAGAGGCAGGCTTTTCCCACCTTGCAAAGACACCGAGGAGCTGGCCCAGAGGGTGCATCCACCCCATGGCTGCAGCGGTCCCCAGGCCTGCGCTGGGAACCCCATAATGTGAGACCTCCTCCAAGCCAGGAGGCACCATGCAGCTGTGGTTTCTGACCCCTACTAGAGCTGGTCCGTGCTCAAAACATCGTACAAGACTATGCCTGGTGCTTCCCTGCTCTCCAGCACTTGCCTGATCTCCCATGGCAGGTCTTTGGGCGAAGGAGATTCCCCTGCCTAGCCAGGAGCTGGTAGATTTGCGACCATCTTCTCTTTCTTGGGTTCAGTTTTATTTTAATCCTTGGTTTCCCTATTTCCCTGGAAACATCGCAGAGGAGGGAGAGCTGGGTGACCAGGGCGGCTGTGGGAGCATTTCGTGCTGCTCCTTGGGGATGTCGGGGGTGGGGGTGGGGTGTCCACAGCACCAGTTCTGGGGCTGGGACACCTGAGCAAGAGGTTATCTGCAACTTTTAGCAATTAGGGAACCTCTGGAATGACAGCTTCAGCTGATGGGTAGAAGAGGGGAGAGAGAGATGCAAAATCAGCTGGATAAGTTCCAGTGAAGGAGAAAAAGCTCAGAAGGAGCTTCCTCCTGGTTCTAGTGCAGGGAAGCTGGGTTTCTTCTGTTGAACCAGCAGAAATTGCTGCCTTTTTTTCCCCTCTGTCCATCTACAATGTCCCCCTTGTCCATCCCCCTTGCCCACGTGCTCTCTGTGTGTCACGGGGGCTTGTTTCGGGTACCCGTTTCTCGCTGTGGCCAGCTGCAGGGGGCTGGTGGAGCAGGATTCTGGTCCATCCTATCCCAGGTTGGATGTAAATCTTCCTCGGATCCACCTGGGGTCTCTTCTGTCCCCTCTGGGGTATCTCAGAGCCATCACCACTTGCTGCACAGCCTATGCTAAGTCCAGCCTGGCTCCATCAGCTGGGTCCTCACTGCCCGGGTGGGCTTGTCATCATTGCAAGGTCAGAAGCCTTGGGGCCATGCTGGGACACGTCCGTCACTGGCCACGTCCCCTTCTTTGGCTTTGCATCCATCCTTTGTGCCCTGTATCCGCAGACATCTGCGGCTCAGGGTTTGCAGGCAAAAGCGATAACCTGGACAAGCCCAGGGCTCTGAGGTGGCACAGGCAGCAGGAGAGGAGGGCGATGGGGCTGGAAGCACAAAGATCAGCAGCTTTTTTTCCTCCGTGCCCCATGGCTTTGAGGTCAGAGGGAGCTTGTCGCTGCTGAGTGAGGCAGCTCTCTGCAGCAGGGCGCATAACTTGTCGGGGAGCACCGGCAACTTACAAGGTTGCAGCGGGTAATTTTTCCTTCTCTTTTGCATGGATTACACTTGTTCTCTGCTTGGCCTTTTCAGCAGGGAGAGCAGTTTGGATACACATTACCTACACAGCAAACTGTGCTCTAATTGGCCCAAAATTGGTCCCAAAATGTCATGGAAAGATTTATTTCCCAGTGCAGCCTCTCCAGGTACTAATTTTTCTATGGGCCGCCAGATAATGGCTCCAGTGCACAATAGCTCAGAGTCCCTAATCAGGATACAGAGCTGTAATTGGGTTGAAGGGATTTAAAATCATTAAAGCCACATTCAAGGGGGAATAAAAAAGGAACCCCCACCTTTCTTTTCTCCCCTCACCCCCCAAGACAGAGTGACTGTGTTTAATGAGCAGCTCCTGGCATATCACTTACGATATTCTAGTAATTGTGTCAGCAGCAGAGCAGCCCAAGGGGAGGTTACTGAGGATCCAGAAGTGTGAAAGTCTCAGATCCTAGCATTTTGGTGATTTTTCTGGTCTGGCACCCAGCCCTGCGTTGCAATGCGCCCGGTTCTGTCTCTCTCGGTACTGCTGGATCGGAGCGTCCTCCAGCCTTGGCAGCAGCTATCCTTGGGTAGAGCAAGGTCAAGGTTGTTACCCCCATTTTACGGATGGTTCTGGGTCCACACTGGTGTTTTGGTGTCGAGAAATTGGTGAGAACTGGTAAAAAATGGTGGTTCTGCAGTGGGTGACAGTTAACAGGTAGGAAGCTGAGCAAAGGTCTCCTACACTGAGCAGAGCAAAATTGTTTGTTTTTGCTTTGATTTGCTTTGATTTTTCCCTGCTTCGTGCTTTTACTTGTTGCATTTCTTTCCTTTCACATCAGGCCATTTCTCCCGTGTTTTGATACCTTTTGAATTCCAGACCTGGCCCTCCCAAGCCCTTGCAAACCCACCAGCTCGGTGTCACCCAGCCCTTGCAAAACGTGCGTCGTCTCTGATAGTTGGTGAAAACGGGGATGGCTGCTGGCGCCAGGCAAGCCCTGGCAGAGCCCGGCTTGACGTGTCCCGCTTTGACAGCGCGCTGCCGAGAGCTGCCTTCGCTCGCGGCCGAGATGGTGTCAGAGCATACACGCAAAAACGAGAAGTTTTGTGTGGGTCAAATGAAACATTTTGCATGACCCTGCAGGATTTTACTTTTTTTAGTGTGGCTTTTTTAATCCCTGGGATTCTTTTTTTCCTGGTGACTCAGAGCAAGGGGGCCGGCACGGCTCAGCTTTTGTCTTTTAAGCGTCACAGCCGCGGCGCCGATGAGTTAACGCAGTTATCTGGCGTACTACAACTTCAGGTATTAATTTCCCCTAAGCCGCGCGGTACACTGCTGCACCCTCGACTCCTCTGGAAGGATCATGGGGAAGGTGACGTCAAGAGACTCACCGACGGTGGGGAAAATATGATGTCCAGGTTTAATCGGCAATGATTGTTTTGTCTTCTGTACAAAAGCAGCAAATCCCCAGAAGCTGGTCAGGAGCACAGCTGTTTATGGCGAACAGAAGCTGCTGCTTATCTCCTTGTAGCAACCTGTCTCCAGGAGATCACGGCTTAATTAACTCGCGTGTTATCGAGAGTGAAATTGTACAGACATTGTTAAAAAAAAAAATTAAAAAAAAAAGAAATAAGAAGAGATAAAGTAGGAAAGCAGGAGGTGACCTGGGAGCCAAGTGGAGTGAACTCTATAGAGAGCCAAGGCACGTGGCTGCTGGAGGCGGCGGGTGAATTTGCATGTGATGGATGAGCCGTGCTGCCCGGGCAGGGGGAGCGATTCCCCGGGCCCAGGCGTGGTGGAGAGCAGCGCTGGGCTTGCCCCAAAACACCTGCGAGGGTTTCAACCGGACGGGGTTTGCAGCTGAGCTCTGCTCGTCGGTGAAGGGGCCGCAGTGCCCGGTTGGGAGTTGGAGCCTCCCGGGCAACCTGCACATCAGCACGGGGGCTCTCACACCTCGTCCAGGCTCTTTGAAGGGCAGGCAGGCTGTGCTGCTAGTGCTGCCCTCTCTCCCCCGTTGATTTGGAGAAGGGCAACACCCCTCAGCCTCAGGTTTCATAGAATAGATCAGTTATTTTCTGTCTGACCGCTGTTTGTAGACCGAGCGGCCACTTGGAATCGGTGGGAGGGGGGAGCCGAGTCCTTTCTGAAGACGCTCTGCACTGGGCAAAGCTGAGCTCGTAGAACCAAAGCTTCTTTAAAAAGCCGGGTCAGACAGCCTCATCGCTGGCTTCAGCAAGCTTTCTATCAGTCCCCGGCGTGGGGGCGGCTGGCCGTGCTTTCTCCCCGGCGGTTCGCCCCAGGACTGGCCTTGCAGCGGGCAGGGCGGGCGGGACTGGGGCTTGGCCCCGAGCCTGGCCCCAGGGCCGCCCGCCCGCAGCAGGCGGTGCCCGTGCAACGGGGGCAGCAGCACCCCCCGGGCGAGGGCTGGGCAGCGAAGCCCGCGCCTCCCCGCTGCCGCAAGGCACGGCCGCGGCCTGTGGATCTTCCCACGGATGTAATGAAAGGTATTGCTGAAGGAAATTGCCCAGTAGCGTTTCGGTGAGGGATGCGGAGTCACTTAGAGCGCGTGCAGAGGGGAATTTGACAGCCTTTCCTATTCATCGCTCAAAGTGCTCCGCAGATCAAAGCCAGAGAGACAATAATACATTTTGAACTAAGAACATTAATTTGTATCCAGAGCATTTTAATAAATAATTTTTTAAAAATCCAGTTCAGCCCTGTCATCTAAAGCCAATTCCATTTAATATCCAGCCCTTCGACTGACAGATTTTTAACACCGTAATTAGCATGTATGGCTCTTAAAAGCCTTTGCCGGTATCTCAGGCCTTCTCTGCATTACAGCATCTTCTCTCCCCTCCTCCTGGCCCCCTTTTACAATGTTGTTATTCCATTTGTAGTTGTTTATTGTGCCCGCTGAGACAGATTAAAGACAGGAAGGAGCCTGAGAGTTGTTCTTAGGGGCTCCTGTGCGGTACGGAGTAAGCACGGCGCAGCTCACGGATTCAAAACCCGGAGCCTTGCTTTTAAAACCATGTACGTGAAGAGTGGAGGTGGTTTCTGAAGAGTTTCACTGTTGCTTTGTTGGATCTTTTTTGTTTGATTTGGAGTTCTTTTTGGTGGGGTTTGTGTTGGGGTGTTTTTTTGGAAGGGGAAGGAAGAGGGAGGAGTGCAAAGGCTTTTTCCTTAATGAAAGCCGAGGTTCTTGTATAACCACATACAACTGAAAGCTGGAGTTTAAAAGGAAAATAAGAGAGGTTATGAAATACTTGGTCATATTGTAAGGTTTGGCAGCACCGAGAAGTATCCTCGTGTGCTATTGCATAGAACAAAGCTCCGCGTGCTCCATCCGAGGATGAAAGCGGGTCCAGCAGAAGGCAAACACAGCACAGTCCCCTTATTTCCTCTTCCCAGTCTTTAAGTGGGATGTAAATTGTATATACTGCAGGCGTGCTTAGATCTGAGTCTCCTTCCTCCAGCAGAAATTGCCGGTGAGCGGCAGAGACGTTTGCCAGTTCCCATTTGTGTGCGTGATCTGATACACAGAAGGAGCGTGATTTTGTTTTCCTAAGGCACCGGAGTGTGAGCGAGGGGGAACCAGACCTTGTCCAGAGAAACGGAGAAGCCAAATGCTTTCTTCTAGTGATTTTGTTCCACTTCACTGTTGGCTAAGGATTGGTCCAAAGCAAAATCCCAGCTCTGAACAAAAGCCTGAAAGCCCAACCCGCTTCCAGACTGCGGTTGCTGCTTATCTCAGCTGCGATAGGAATCAAACCTGGAAACCTGCATCTCTCCTCTGTTGCGGGACTGACCTTTGGAGTGTAATTGCCCTGTCCTGCAGAGGTGTAAGCCTCAGGGGCATTCGCCCATCTCTCAAATCTGCGAGCATTTCTCTGCTGGAAGACTAACACTTAATGCTTTGCAGCAAGCACCGTATAGCTAACAATCTTGCCAGGTGCCTGGGAGCTAGGCGGGCGTTATCCTTTGCCTTTTGCCACAGGGTGAAAATCAAAGCGAGGAGAGCCCAGTGCCTGGCTTTCAGGCAAAGCAACGCCATGCCCTGCTTTGCCATTCGAGGCTTGCTCGTGCAGACCCACGTTACGCGAGTAGCTGGTGGGGATGGCGTTGAAGGCAGCATACGTGCGCCTGCACCGATTTGGGGTGCTCACCTGCACCCTGCAGGCATGCCCTACGAAGCGCTCCCCTCCTGGCAGCAAGCACATGGTGGGTCAGGGTGATCAGGCTCCCAAAACCCGTGGTAGACACCCAGCCCCTCCAGCAGCTACAGGTGCTCACGACGTAGCTTCTCGCCGCTCCTAAGCACAGCGGAGCCAGTTTGGACTGCAAAGACCCAGTGTTCCGCTGGGCTCTGGGCTGCCCGTAGCTTACACAACGCAAATTTGCAGAAGACCGGAGCAAAGCGCTTGCTCCGACTCGTTATTCCTACCGTGGCACCTCAGCAGCAGATGCTTTGCGGGGGGACGCTGCCCCGTCGCCCAGCCGCGGTGCGGGGCCACCCGCCCCGGCGTGCCGCAGCAGCCCTGCCAGCTGACGGCTTTGACAGGATGATGGGCTTTGGCACCTTCCCTTCACCAGCTTGGAGCTGGCCCACGGCGTGCCTGCCGGGTCTGCAGGGGCTTGTAATAAAGTTTAGGGCTTGCGCCTGGCTTATTGTTGGCACTCGCCACTTCTTCTCGCTGCTCCGGCGGTATTTCTTGTCCCTGGCTCGTGGCTGGCTCGCAGCTGCAGCGTGCTAACCTTCACCCTGATGGGAGTAATTATTCTGCGAGCCCCCGAAGTTGGTGTAGAGTTCAAGCCGTGCTGCAATTTGCTTGCAGAGCGAGGCTAAAATCCTTCCCTCCTCTCTGCTTTTCACGTTACACATTGCGTTTAGTCGCTGGGTTTGGTGCCTGCTTTGCAGGAGGCAGCTGCGGTTCCTTGTAGTCTTTTGTTTTCAGTTCGCCTTTTTGGAGATAAATACTAACATCCACTGAGGAGCGACGGGCGAACTCTTCTTTGTAAAGCCTCGCTTTCCTTGCTTTCTGGAGCCCCTGCAAAATGTCAAGCGCTCTTTTCCTGCGTCCTAAGTGCAACCACTTACCCAGGTTCCTGGTATTTTGGGAGTAAATCCATTTACTAGTGAGTAGGCTGAGAAGGAGACTGGATGCCTGTTTCTCACTGTTTGCTCTGCGCCAGTCTGGAGCCCTTGGAAAACTGGACTCTCAGACCTACAAGGAGTTATCTGCAATTGCAGATTGCAAAAATGGGCGCTTTTTGATGCGGTAACCCACCAACCGGCTATGAAAGTTGAGCAGGACGAGGAAAGTTCAGGCTGTTCCGTAATGTGAACAAGGCAATGGCATTTACATTGGAGATATCCGGGACTCAGGATCTGGGATTAGTGTCAGCTCTCATGTGGCAAGCTAAATTAGGAATGCAGAGGCTGTCTCTGTTTATGATACGGGGTTGTTAGGTGCTTCAGGTACTGTCATTCTTATTTAAGGATATATTTAAGGATTAACAGTAAGAAGTCCAGCATTAGCAGGAGAGAAATGAATGTTAGTGAGCTTAGGCTTGGAGGGCTTATTTTTGATCATCATCATGTGAGCTGCTTTAGGAGAGATGAGCTCCAAGATGGGGAGGGAGATTCTTGTATTTTTGCAGGAAAAGAAAACCTTTTGCAAGTTTAAATAGAGATCAGAACTTAGCAACAATGACGGCTGCATGGGTAAAGCCGCGTAACTCCCCGAAGCTGGTGTCTTTGCCGGGCTGAGGATCTGGTTCACAGCATCCAGCCTATTTTTAGGCTCTCTTTAATTTTTTTTTCCTCTCTTGCAGAATATGCACCATCAAACAATGTCCACAGATTTCTTTGTTCTTTGAAATCATTCACTGCTTTTAATTGGCAACCTTTCTCTTTTGCCTTGATCACAGTTGACTGCAAGTAGGTTACATTTGCGATGCGTGCTGGCTTCGAGAAGTTATCTCTTGACGCTGCTCTTTTTGACTGGGTGCGGGCACAAAGATTTTCTTGCTGCAAAATATTTTCTTACATGTAAACTCCCCGTTTCACTTTCCCTGGCTTTGATATCTGCTGCCCACAAGCACTGGCACCGGTGAAAAGCTGTTGAAGATTCACAGCTCTCCTCATCTCGGGATTAGAAAGGCTCCTCTTAAAACAGAAATGGGCACAAAGTGTGTTTCTTTTGTGTGATGAGTTTAGTCGGTTCTGATGGCTGAGGAGCAGAAAGAGGGGGGGTCTCACCGTGCTTTCACCTCTGTTTTAAGGAGTAGTTTAAAATGTGCATCCCGGGCTCCTCCCTTTGATGTCTCCACAATTCTTGTCTGTTTGGACTTTATTTTTAAATTATTAATTGTAAATATGATAATTGTAAGGTCCAGCCTGTCCTTTGGGGTGAGTCTGGGGATGCTGGGGGGTGCCCTCCTACCCTCTGTGTCTGAGCCCCTTGCAGAACCCGTGCTGGCTGCTGCGGCGGGGACCGTGCAGCTCTGCTCCAGCACTCCTCGGGTGCAAGAGAAGGGGGTGGCTGGGCTGAAGGCGGGGACAGAAGCCAAAAGGGTGCAGACCTTTGTGTTAAGAGCCGGTGCTGGAGAGGACAGCCTGCCGGGTGGTTGCGCCTGCTGCTTGACCAAGCTGGACGACTGGTGAGTCTCCATTACTTATGTGCTCCCTGAAGCTGAGACAATTGCTGTTATCCCAGATAATATTGCGTGACCTACATTTTTACTTGAAAGCCTCCAGCAGATAATTACTTTGAATTTCGATTTACAAACAAACACATTCATATTCTAGTTTTTAAAATAGGGGATGAAAGCAAGCCCTTCAACAGATTAAATCCCCACCTCTCCCTGCCAGTCTCTGCTTTCGCCCTGTTCCTCTGACTTCTGGAGCAGGCAGGGGAGAAGGAGTGGATTTCCTGGGCTGGGTGAAGGAGGAGGGTTTGGATGTAATGAGGCTGTTGGGTGTTTTCCTGGAAAACTGCAGGAGTCTCAGTGCTTGGGAGATTTGGGCCATCTGGATAAATAGGGTCAAGCTCCACGTTGGCAGTGATGAGGCCAGGGCAGCTTGGCCTCGCCGGAGGAGCTGGGGAGAGGAGCAGATCGGTGCATAAAAACACCTAGCAGAAGGCATGCCCCTTCCCTTCCTTGGCTCTCCCGGCACGGTCGGCGTTGCCGCTGCTTCTCCTCCTCCTCCTCACCGTCCATCTGCCTGCCCATCCGCTTGGCGCGGATGCATCCGAAGGCGCGGGAGGCAGCGTTGGCCGTGGGTCAACGCATGGGACTTGGCATGCGCGTGCGGGAAGGGGGTCGTTAGTCATGAAAAGGGTCGGGTGTTAATTAGGAGTCATGGGGAAAAGAGGACCGTGGCTTGCTGACACGTCGGCTCTCCCGGAGAGGAGGAGAGACGAAGCTGGGCTGCATCCCGCTCTGGGCTCCGGGAGATGGATGCATGTTCCTGGTGGAGAGCTCAGACCCCGTCTGCACTGGTGGGTGCACACGATGCAGCGGGTGGCAGCTTTCCCCGTAAGGTCTGCGGTGGTTGTGGCACTGGAAACACCTCATCATCTGCCTTTCTCCACGCACCTCGGGGCTTTCTGTTGCTGGAGGTGGAAAACGCAGAAAGCTGTCATGGTCATAATGCTTATACAAAATCCCGGCACCCTCATTCAGTCATTTGTTGTCCGAGCTTTCCCCTGTATTTTGACTTGGCCTCCAGGCTCTTTTATTTCACAGCGTGAAACCGTGTGTGCAGGTCTGAAGGTGGGTTTTTTTGTAGGTGTATTTTTTTGCTTTTAAGAGAAAGAGTGAACGGTAAAACTGCCAGGGCTGCATCTCTGGGAGATGCATCCTTTGCCTGAACCAGGTGGTCCCTTCCTACCCATCCCTCTTGCTCTTGCATTCAGCAGCGTTAGCTCGGTGCGGTCGTGGGTTGGATCTTTGGAGTGTGTTTTTATAGGCAGATCTCGCAACACAAGTGGCTGCGCCTGGGACTGGATCCAAAACTGATGGGAAAAAAAAGAAAAAAAAAAAAAGCCTGCCCTTCTGCCTTATGCAACGCCCCCCAACACACCTAGCTGTACAGTACGGCTCCGCGTGGGTAATTTTCATTCCACTCCAAGCTGATGTGTGTACGCCTCGAAGCAAGACAATTGCTACCCTTTGTCATTTCCTTTATGGCAAAAAAAAAAAAAAAATATCCAGTCAAACTTCATCGGGATGAGACCAATAGAGTTCTGTGGAAATTAGTGTGAAATCCTCTAAAAAGGGTAAACAAAGAGATGTCCCCAGTGGGATCCCACGGGCGAGTTCCGCCGTGCCGTGGGAAGGTTTTCATTCTCCGGTTGCTTTGGTAGCACTTGCCCATAAGGTGTTATCCTAAGCGATGCCACTTCAGGTGCTATTTTTATTCGGGAAAATGTCAAATCCTTTCTCGGAACTTAGTTACTTGTTGTCTTGGTAATTTCTTGCAGAAACAAGATCTATAAAAATCCCCTATTTCCTTGGCACTAGGCTTTTCTCATCTATTTTGGATGTAAATATTTTTTAGAATCAGAAAAAAAATACATGGGAGCCACTTTAATAGGACACGAGCCGTGTAATTTCTCCCCCAGAATGGCTTTTGTAGGGTTTCTTGAGGCACGGATGTAAGCGGGGAAGTAGCTGTGTGCACTTATATTTATGATACTGGCCTAGTGCCCTTTGAATAGGAGCCCTTGTATGCCAAGATCATATCAGACCCTGTTCTTCCTTCATGCACTCTTTCCTAATCTGAAACCCAGCTCTCTGGGAGCTGGAAATCCCGGAGTTTGGGGATATATTCATTTTGCATTGAGGGTGGTGGCGGGGGGGGATCTACAGACATATGCTTTTTTTTTTTTTGTCTCCTTGAAATTTCTGGCAAAGTTGACGTTTTCAACAGCAAATAATCGCTTCAGGAATAAATCATTTCCAAAGTCGAGCTGTTGTGAGTTGTTTGCAAATGAAAAAAAGGGAAAAAAAAATAATCATATGGTGCCTCTGATAACACTGAGATAATCCACTCCTGCTTCTGCGCTGGGGGGAGGTTGGGGTTGCTTCGTGCAATACCTCAGCCAGCTCCAGAGAGGAGATTTCTGCTCCTGCCTGGCGGGTTCCTGCCGAGGGTGGCCGGCTCTGCCCTGTCCTAGCGGGGTTGGAAGCCCCAGGCCATCGTGGTGGCCGCTTTGGTGGTGGTGATGGAGGAGGAAGAGCAGGGCCCCGCTCTCGCCGTGATCGGTGTTGAGACCTGGGTCCCCGCAAGGCGCAAGTGGAGCAGGTGCTTTGAGGAAGACAGGGGCTGGTTTTGGGGTGCTCATGCCATCATTCAGGCTACTGGGCTCTAATGCATTTTAAATGGGATGCAAGGGAAAAGCAAGGCGGGAGCTGCATGGCCCTTCTTGGGAGGGAGGGAGATGATGAGCGGTGTCTCTCCAATCACAACAAGATCCCCAGAGTCCAAAAGGAGCAAGGCTTGGGTACAAATGCTGGAGCTGCCCTAATAAAACATTTACTGGGGTTTGGAGACCTATTCGCTCCAACACAGCACATACATATTAAATGATCAAAGTTTCCATGCCTTCGGAGGAGCCGACTGCTAATCTAATGCAACCCTTGGGCTTTGCTCACCACTAACTCTGCATGAAAGCAAACGGCAGCTCTGTTTTCCTATTTCAAAGATTTCTGAGCTAAGCTGGGTGGGTCACAGTTCAGGAAGCAATAGGATCCGGCCTCTTAAAGGCTTTGGCAAGGAGGGGCTTGGGGAGGTGGGTTGGGAGTTGAGGATGGATTGGTCTCTTGGTCTCCATCTCTCAAGTCCTGTCCACCTCTCACTGGGCTGCAGGCTATCTCAGCGCTGCTATGGTCTCTCCCCTTCATCCTTCCATCCCTTCATCCTCCTCTTACTCTTGCTCCTCCCCTCCCTAAATCACTCTGTGCTGCATCCCGTTGCCTGACCCGCAAAGGGCTCCGCTGGCTTTTCACATCCCAGCTTGAGTCGCAAAGCGCTGCCAGTGGATTAAAAACAAAGCAAAGGGGAAAAAACCATAAACCAATCCCACCCTCTTTGGATTTATAAACTAAGCACACTTGAGCTGGAAGGTGCCGAGGAGAAAACACAAAGCCCCTGGGGTGCTGTTTTTCAAAGCAATGCAACCCTTTATTTGACTGCCTAGACTTGTTTTAGCTATGCAGGGAAGTGAGCAGGTAAAAAGCCTGCTGGGGCTGCTCTTGCAGAGGTGCTGGGCTCCCTCAGGCAGCTGCTGGTGCTGAGCCGGCTCAGCACCTCTGCAAACCACCAGCTTATCCCATCGCCTGCTGCTTTTGCAGAGCAAATACTTCACCTACTGATTCTCAGTGCTCCAGTGGTTTGGGACTGATGGGTTTGGCTTTCCACTTGGTTACAACCTCTTTTCTGCTTCTCGAGCATCTCCCATGTCTTTCATGTAATTCTTTAACTAGTTTCCATTTACTGACGGTCCCTTTCTTTCAAGGTACTTGAATCTGTTTGATCATCAGCAAATTTCTCTTTCTGTTCCTCTGATAAAAAATTAAATCTGGGCACTTTTTGAAGGCTTCCTCCTCACCTCCCTTTCTCTTTCTCCTTCCATGCTCGGTGGGGAGTCAGCCGCTTTCTAGGAAAATACAATAAATAAAAATTAGAGTTCAAAGGGTGACATCTCCTCATAAAAAGACGAAGAGGGTGAGGAGAAGGAAAAGAAACCCCACCATATATTCTTACAGATGTGACATCAAACCGGAAAACTACAAAGGAGGTGTTTTTCAAAGCGTCGCACAAGGACTGAGTTGGTTCAGTGGGAAACGGGCAACCAGAGTCTCTCCCGGTGCTTTGAAAGCGTGGCCCCGAGCCACCGCAACCCTCTTGTTTTAGCTGGAGTGCGGGTGCTTCTCCACCTGCCAAACACATCCTGCAGTCAGCTGTGGGGAGCAGAGGATGCTGCGGTCCCGGCCTCGCCGCGGCGGGCTGGGTCACTCGTGAAAGGTGGGTGACGGGAATGGACTCGGGAGATGAGGGTGAGACGGTGGAAGAGGTCGGGGCTGTGGGAGCCCGCTCGGTGATGGCTGTTCACCTCTGTCCTTGCCTCACCTTGGCACCTCCATCCAGCACAGAGGCATCTCTCTCCTTGCTCGCTGCAGAGGAGCTTTTGGGAAGCAAGCGTGCTGGGAGACAGAGTAGGAAAAAGCCATGGAGAGGCTGTTAGGAAGGGATGCTGCCCAGGGCAGGACAGCAGAGCCGGGGGATGTCAGCCCCTCCCGCGTCTCAGTGATGATCCCCGTCATTCGGGGTGTGGGGATGGACAGCATGAGCCGCCAGCCCTGCCGAAAGCTGCCCACGGCTGGGGCTGCGTCGGGGCAGGGCTCAGGCACGGGGTGACCTCGGGTTTCCCACCCAGCCTGGAAGCGCGTTGGGGAAAACACCCGTGTGTTCGTCCTCGTGATGCCGCGGAGCTGCCGGAGCAGCAGTGTGGTCTGTGGGTCTGCTCTCGCAGCTGAGCAGCATCTGGGAAGTCCTGCGGGTGGCAGATGTGTTAGCAGCACGCTGATTCCTCCTCTGAATCCTGATTATCTGATTCCTCGCCGTACCCCGTGGGGCCCCACAACTTATTTCACCCCGTCCAAACCCACCGGCGCCTTGGCTCCCCTTTTGCAGCTGCAGCCTCCCAGCACAGGGAGGGTTGTGGGTCAGTACCTGGGCACAGCTGAGGCTGAGATATCATGTTGGTGGGGAGGTGGACACCTCACCCACCGCCCTGGCACCTGTCAAACAAGCTACGGTGGGGCTTGGAGTAGCCATGGTGTCCCCCAGGGGTCTCATCCAGCCCAGCGTCTGTGCATAAAGGGTCCAGCGTGTCGGCGGTAGTGCTGTAGCTTCGGGTTGACGCTTGGTCTTTCAGCTGGCTTCCTAGAGGCAAAGGCTGTCGGGCTCAAGCAGCAGCAGTTGTATCGCATTCATTGAAATAAAGGGAGTTCCCAAATGTGTGTGAAACCCCTTGGCTGGCCCAGTACAAAGGGAGCAGCATCACGGTGAGCAAGTCATGTCCAAAGCGAGCTCACCTCCAGGCTTGCGTGTGTCCAGGGTCTGCAGGGCGTCTCTGCTGCGGGGCAGAACACCCGTGGGTGCAGAGGCCAGCCCCACGCTATCCAAGCCTGGATTTCACATCAATGTTTTCAGGGGAACTCATATCAGTTAGGCAAAAAATGACCAGCGCTAAGTCTCAGAGCTCTTAGCATGCAAAGGCTTTCCCCCAGCTCTGGGCAGGTCACTGCGGGGCTGCAGAAGGCTTTAGGAGGTTGAAAAATGTTCCAGACGATAGTTTCTCCTCTATCACTTCATCAGCTTCTGCACCTTTTCTGAGTTATCCTCAGCGCAAACTCCTTCCCAAAGATTTTCTCCAACAGAACTACCTCACCAGCCTCATCCCGTCGCTTCCATTGGTGCTCCTGGAGCATCCTACTTTCTGATGTGGGACACGAGTGCCTGGGGACCCCCTGCCGCAGCCCATGGCTGTGACGTCCGAGTGCTTCCAGCAGTGGCACGGACACCTGCCCGATGCAGCTGATTTCTTTTGGGGAGGGAGAACTGCAATTAATATCTTCTCGTCTGTATTGCTTTTTGTTGGAAGCCTTTTGCTTCTGAGATGCTCATCCAAATACCTGTTGTCTAACATGTCTCTGGTGGTAGGCCAGCACTTGGTGGGAGCTTCCTTGCTTTGCAGCTGATGGAGCTCGGGCTTGCACGATGGAGCTTCATGCTGAAGTCTGGGGGCTGGTTGTCTCCCTGTGAATCGGTCCCATGCTCCTGCTCCGTCTGCCTCTGCGTCACCTTGGATTAATTACAGTACAATGCAATATACATTTATATGGTGTCTGCACAAGTGTCTCAGGGCCCTTTGCTATCTGAAAAATCTAATTAAGGTGCAGCCTCCAACATGAATGCTTATCACTGAACTGTGTTCAGCGAGACAGAGGCGGCATGCCTCCACGGCTCAACCAGGAGCTGAATCCACACTCTTGTCGCGTTATTAATTACTCAAAGCTTGGTGTCCGAGACGCCGATCGATACCGTGGGCCTGGCTTGATAGTGAGCGTGAGGGAGCAGAAGATAACCATCAGCTAGAAACCTGGCGGAGGCTGTTCTCGGCCTGGGAGGAGGAGTAGTCGCTTTGCAGAGACACGTGCAGTAGCAGCACATGTTTACCAGCAACTTTGACACTGGAAGGTTACTTACTTGATGCAGAAAGATGTTGGCGATATCGAATTTTGGCCTGGGGAAGGTCCTGCCTTGGGGACCAGGCTGGTGATGAGCACAGCATCGTTCTGCAAGGTTTGCTGCAAAACTTATTTGGCCTTTTTAGTTGGTCTCACGAGCGGCACCAGCTGTTGGGAATGTTGGGAAGGGAGGGAGGGAGCGCCACAACTGCAACGAAAGCGTAAATAACCGGGGGAAAAGGGAAAGGAAACGTGAAGTGGCCCTTTAAATATGAGCCTCCAGAGCCCGGAGCCCAACTAGTGTTCCCTCAAGTATTCAAATGAGATTGCAGCATCAGATTGGTATGCATTAGGCTGGTCTCAATGAAAATTAACATGTAATTGCTTCAAATGAAGTAAGTGAGGAGGTAATCTGTTCTTAAATTGGATTCGCAGGATTTTGTGGTACCATAATGCAGCTGTGAAATGAAATATATTTTAAGGATGATGTCCTCAAGGGGAGAGGGGAGAAAAGGGGGGGGTCTGTACTGGGAAGGGTCCTTCCCGTCCCTTCCTCTCTCATTTTCACTCTCATTAGTGCCATTTTATAAACGGGGAGAGGGTATTGGTGCCAGTGGCGTGGCTGGGGAAGGTCCCATTGCTTTTTGGCTCCATCACATTTCCTTCCTTGTCATCCCTCTTGTCCTTCCCTTTTCCCTCCCCTGGTTCTCCGCTTTCCTTGCTGCCCCAGTGACCCTCCGGCACCTTCTCTCAGGGACAGGTCCCCATCCCATCGTGACGGGAGGTCACGAGATGGGGCGCTTGAACTTTGTTCATGTGGCAGATAACCCTCTGGTTATGTGATGGGGACGATCTGGCTACGTGGTGGGTTTTGAGTGCCTGGAAGAAGCCGCATAGGTTCTTGCTAGGGGGCCGGTTTCTATGAGGAGATAGATGTCAGAGCAAGAGGCACGGGTTACCTTCTTGTCTCAGTCTCTTGTGACCTTGGATGGGGAAAGCCCTCTCCCTGCCACTCTGGGACCCCGAGGGGTGCTGCAGAGATTTGGGATTCATCCCCAAATACTTGGGATGCCCTGCTCCTCCCATGCAGTCTTGTATTGCCTGGACCAGCCCCTCTCTTGTAATTTTAGGGGTTTGCACGTCGTCCTCTTTCTGTCCATCTCTGCCCATCTGCCAGCAGAAGCAATATGCGTTTGGGTGTTGTGATGAAGTTGCAGTTAAGAGCACAAGGAAGAACTGGTGTAGGAAGGTGATATGATATCCTGCAATTCTTCTCAGACTCCAGAAATACAGATAGTGCGTAGCAGAATAAGATTGCTACAGGTAGAGCTGTTGGTCAGCCGTGGCCAGTACCAGTGCAAGCTCCCCGCCATCTCCCCACCACAGCCCTGCGTTGCAGTGTCCTGGGCTACTGGGGAGCTCCGCCAGTGCTTTGAAAACCTGATGCCGGACCTTGTGCTCTCCCTGGGTTGATTTCCCTGTGTCGTCCCCATCAGTGCCCTTCAGCCCTCTGTTTGCAGCACTTTTTGCTCCCTGCTCCTCCTGTCCTGCTGCCTCTTGACCCACAGCATCCTTTAGTGTCCAGCTCCTGCTCCCTCCTCGCTCCTCTCCGCAGTGCTGGCAGAAAGCGCTCGCCCCTCGCTGTTCCTATTTTGTGCCTCAACTTCTAAGGAAAAACCACTTTAGTGATAATTTCCCACTTGTAATAAGTTAAGTGCATCGCTTCCTTTCGAATACATTTTCAGTGCAGTTAAGCTCAGCAGTCCCTTGCCTGTGTGCTTAGTTAAACGCGCTCCTTTGCAGACCGTTGGGGTGGATGGCATCGCTTTATTCCTGGGCCATTAGTGTCAATTGCGCAAAGCAGACCCAGGATTTATTCGGGGGCACAGCTCATAATTGAGCAAGTTCAGTGCCGGGGATCGGCGCTAACTGCCGGGAGTGCAGCCTGGAGGAACTTCCCCGCTGGACTGGAGGAGGCGAGCGGGAGCTGCCAGGGGCGGTCTGAGAAGGATGGGGAGTTGGGGTGTCTAGAGTGGCTCACCCTGGGGCTTGCAGGTGGTAAAGGAGCATTTTTCTAGAGAAAAGTGTATAGCAAGGAGAGATCCCTCCCAGTTTTTGGAGGCAGAGAGAGAGGAGGCTTCTTCTCCACACCTCCTCAGATGAGGACGCTTTATTTTACGGGGTTTAATCTGCTCTGTAACACTTGAGGGGAGAGGATGAGATCATTATGGAGTTATTTTCTTCTTGTGGCGTTTCCCACGCCTCCTTTTGAAGCCTCTCAAGACGGCGTGCAGGCAGCTGCCAGAGCCTGGACCTGGTCTGGGGTGGTGCTCTCCCTGCAGAAGGGAGGACCCTTTCGTAGGCAACCCTGGAAGACCACCAGGCAAGGGGTGACTCGCGCCCAGGGCCGTTTGCCGGCTGGCATCCAGGAGCCCTTCAAACAATTACTTGGGCTGAGAGAATGTGAAAAGGGGGAAGATCAGGAGGAACAAAACATCCCTCGAGCTCAGCGCAGGATCCCGGCGCTGCAGGAGCTCCCCAGTGGGGTGACATTTCATTAGTAAACTGGCCGTGTCGCTGCGCAGCTGCCTACAGGCGGTTTGGTGCTGGCGTCGCCCCCGCTCCCTGGTACCATTAGCACTTTTGGAGGGCACCCAAGCAGATGGGCCAGGAACACGCTCCGGTGCCGCTCCGCGGGTTCTGCTGCAGGGGTGGGAGCCCAGGTTAAGGAGACGTTTCCTCGACGCATGGTCTCGGAGCGGCTGCCCTCATTGATGTTTTGTGGCACGCTCCGAGATGCTGAGATGGAAGATGCTATAGATGTGCAGAGCCCTGTTGTTAGCAGAGACAATAGGAGGATAAATAGAAAGGCTGGATGAGCTGAGCACGGGAGCAGGGGACTTGGAAAGGTGCTAGTGCACTGCTGCATTGCAGAGAGATAAAGACTTTTCCAGACGAGCCATCCCTGCCTGCTGCATCGCAACCTGCCTGCTTTGCACCAGACCTCAGGGCCGGCGCAGGGGTCTCCCGAGGCCGGCGGGGTGTTGGGTGCATGCAGAGGTGCTGGTGTGACTCGTCGCTGCTCCGTGCCCTGCCTGGTGCTCGCTCAGCAGGCTGCAAAGTGGGAGCTCCGGCTCTTTTTGCAGCCCTTCCTTCCTCCCCAGTCTGGTTTCCTCCTGTTTCCTTGGCATTTGCCAATAAGCTCGTCTAAGGCAGCATACTGGGAGTTGTTTGCAGCTCTGCAAATCCTGGGCAACGAACCAAGGCGGATCTTTTCGAGCCCTGTATATTATTATTAATGTAATTAGTGTGAATCATTTGCATGTATAAACTTTCAATTGAGGAGATCAGGTACTTTACAAACATGCGTTAACTCGCTCTCCCTGGCAAGGACGTGCCAAATATCTTTAAAGCTTTGCAGGGGGCAGAAATGAAGGGCAGGGACTTGCAAGGAACTTGCTGCAGGTTGAAGCATGAGCTGGTGGGAAAGGCAGGACCTCCCGGTCCAGAGCCCTGACTCCCTCTGCAACCAGCGAGATGAAACTCTGTCTGGGTAGGGAAGGGAAGGGGAAGCACAAAGGGTTTTTATTTTCCACTTCTGAGTGCTGCTTTTGACCAGCTCAGCGTGATTTTGAAGAGGCACTGGGGCAGCAGCTGATCTGAGGGCACCTCCTCACCCTGCAGCCTTTGGAGATGCTCCGGCTGCTGCAGGGAGGGGACTGGAGGTAGGCGCCAGCCCCAGCGGGGTCCCCCCTTTCCTGCCGGACCCTGCTGCCGAGTTAATCATTCGGTCAGCTCCTGCCTGGCGGGCAGCAGGCTCCCCGTGCAGGGAAGTGGTTTCTCAGCCCTGACAGCCATGCTGTGCTGTGAACAAGTCCTCGGGCTACGTCTTCGGTGGTGTCACATCAGGGTGAGCTCAAGGGATGCCCTCCAGCTGATCTTGCAGTTGAGGGCGAGGGTGGTTGGGGTGGTCCTGGGGCGCAGGTGAGGATGGATGTGCCAAGAATCCCGCCGCTGTGCCAATCACACAGGCATGCAGACCCCAGTGGGGATGAGCCTTGAGCCCCTGTTAGAGCCGCCTGGATGAGCAGTTGGGGCTTCCCACAGGCCACGACCAAACCTATGGACCATTTTAATCCCATAGTCCATCTGCCACCGTGAACGTCCCCTGCTTAGCCCTCCACCGAGCCTGTTACCTGCGTGGGTTTGCACGTCAAGCCTAGTCATCCAAGCTCGATGGACGGAGCTGGGTGTGCCTACCGCTGCCCCGTTTGCAGAGGGGTCAGCGGGACGGGATTATTGCTGGAGGTGCACGTGCCATTTGCCACGTGTGGCGCTGAGCACACCTGCTCTCGGTGGGCACGCAGTGCGTGCATGCAACACCCACAAATAAATGCAGTATGTCTGCGCCAGCCTTGTCTGTCGGGCTGGTGCGTGGCGTGTAGGGTAGCGTTGCACGTCGGTGCCTCTGTGAGCATACGGCGCTGCAGCCAGTGTGTGTAAGCATACGCAGTCTATATGCGCACGGAAACTGAGCAGATGCTGTAAATCCTGCTGAAGAAGGTCTGGATTGGTAGAAATTGCTAGTGCGTGACTTAACACAATACAGCGGAGTAAGGAGAGGGAAACCAGTCTGAGTTGTGGCAATGGGGGTTTTGGATTAATATTTATTAGTAAAAAGGCTTCCAGGCCACCTTTTCCATGATAACCACACCCTGGGTTGTCCGTGGTGTGTGTATCTTAGCCTACAGGACCGCGGGCAGCACGTGTCCCAAGGAGACACGGCACAATCTTTCGCTCAGAAATTGATGGCCAAACTTCTATTGCCACTGGAGCATAAACATTGCAGAAAAGTCTATGAGAGCGGTGGGACCGTGCCTGAATGGGATTGAGTTGTTCGCAGCCCGGCCTTTAATTAATCCTAATAAATAACAATAAAATGTGATAATCACAGAAATAAATCTGAAATGTGAAGCTCCTGCCTCTGGCGGCCGTCTAGTTTAGTTGATCATTTATAGCGCAGCTGATGGTGCAGAGGCTGGAAGATGCTGCCTGGGACGTGAGGTGTTGGGGACAAGGGCCTGGAGCAGCTTGTCTCCTCGCCCAGCTTCAGTGGGAGGCTTTTGCACCCAGTTCTAAACTAAACCCCAGGCTAGTTCCTGCAAACTGGTTTCTAGCTTGGTCTAGCCCATAGCAGAGACAAAACGCTGCTGGTGTGGAAGGGATTGCTTCAAAATCCAGAGGTGTCTGGGAGTTGCTGGGTTATACTGGGAAGAAAAAGACATCTAGGGATGGTTGATGGTGGGTCAGTGCTGTGGCACGACAAGTGTGAAACTCCATCAGGTGGCCTGGATTTGCAAAGGGGGTTTCTCTAGGGTGGGCATACAGTGAAAATTAGGTGGTGGTGGAAGGAAAAGCGAGGCGAGGGGGGTGTTGAGTGCAGGGGGGCGGGTCAGCTTGGTCACAGCCCCAAGATGGGCCACCAAATTTGCTGGAGTGAGCCAGGCTTAGCCCTAGCCCTGCCTCCCTGCGATGGAGCTTGTACCCTGATAATTGCAACGAAAGCGGCAATCAGGTTGGTAATTTTCGCTGTGCTCTTTTCAGTTCTAATTAACATTATTCATTTCTTGTGTGTCCTGCTGGGTTGAGACAATCTGTGCTCTCCAGCCCAGCCCTCTGGAACACCAGCGATCTGCATAAGAGGCAACAAAAAAGTGTTGTGTGCCAATTACTACACTTCAGTAATTAAAAACCTCCTTCCCCCCACTGCCGGGCCACCTCCTCTCCCGTCATTTTCTGTGTGCAAACTCGCGAAAGCAAAGAGAGAAATTCAGGAGGGCATGTCATTGCTGGCGTGTGCCATCTGTGTCTGCACCGAACATGCAAGGAGGTACCGGGGGCTGTATGCAGCACAGGCGGGATCAGTGGTCAGGGCGTTCAGCTTTGGCACCCTGTTGCTTATCTATTCTTGGTACCGGATTGTGGGGGCTGCAGTTTGGTCGTGGGCTCTTTGGTGGCAGGTCTGTGTCTGCAAAGCAGCCTGCTCCCCTCTGGCAAGGGCTGTTTTGTCCCCACTGAGGGCTTGTTGGCATTTTCAGCCCTGACCATCTTTGTGCTTGTGTAACCTAAGGTGGCAGAAACCTGATGGCGATGCTCTCCCCTGTCCAATTTCCATCTCCAGCTGCTGTCCTTGCAGCCGGGCGGGCAGTTGGCTGCCCCCTTGCACCCCTTGTGTGGGGTGTGGAGGGTGCAGGCACGAGGACTTGGGCTGTACGAGCTCAGCCCCTCAGGCTGCGGGAATGCCAGCTGGTCTGGGGGAGAGCAGCCAGTCCCAATGGACCAGCTTGCTTGCAGAGGGTGAATAGCAGAGTCAAGGACCTTCGGTTGCAGAGATGCTGACGGGTCTGGAAAGGGCAGCACCAGCCTGCGCCTGTATCCCCTTTACATCCACCCGTGCATCATTGCCCAGGGAGCATGGGACAAGGGCATGAATGAGCAGGCTGCGGCGAGTGGGGAAGATGCATGCCCGCAGCTCTCGCCTTTGGTTGGTGCACACAGCTATCTTAAAATGGCCAAACTCCGTCGCTCGTGGTCATTTTGAGGTGTCCTCAGTGGCAGCAGGGATCAAAGGGTCTGATGCGGTGTGAGGAGCTACATCTCTCTGCAAACCCTCACTACCAAGCCCCAGGATGATGCAGCAGCGGTGTGTTAGCAGCGTTTCCACTTCTCAGAGAAGAAACCCTGGGGCTTGGGACTCTGGTTTGAAAGGAGAGAGGGAGCAGTATCATCTCCTCCTTGTGCTGACGAGACAGCAGGTTTTTCATCTTCCTGAAGGAGAAGGCCTTGCCTTCCAAGCAGGAATGTAACAAGGATTAAGGATCTTGAAAGAGAAAATTACCTCATTTGTGCTTAATTATTTTTACATCTTCTTTTTGGAGGCAAGCGCTGTTTTCCGGCACCCCGGGGACCTCTCTCTCCCCTCCCTCCCTGGCACATCATGGGGCGAGAGGGAGGGTGAGAGCCTACAGCAAGGTGGAGGAAGCATCTCTGGGCTTTGCAGCTTGCCAGGAGTGGAAAGGGGGGAGGCTGCCGGCTCGGCGGTGGCTTTGCTCTCCACCTGTGCTTGGAGGCCGGCTTCCTGGCCAAAGCCAAAGGCTTTCCGCTCGGCTGCCTGCATGCGGGAGAGGAGGGCTTCCCATCCCTGCGCCGGGCTTGCAGAGAGAGGAGCTGCTGGAGGAGGGAAGGGGGAGCAGATGGAGGGGCTGGGACAGCATTGGGTGGCTGCGGCGAGCCCCAGCCGCGGGGACCCCGACCGGTGGTTGTGCGAGGAGGAGCGGGGTTGGCACGGTGGTTGGAAGGAGCTCGGGTAGGAGCGCAACCCGCCGTCCCCTAAATAGCATGCTATATCCAGAGGTCAAAGTGTGTCTTTCCCGGGAGCTGTTTCTGTGCTCTATTTTATATATATTGGCTTGCGAGCTTTAAGAGGTAGGGAAGAAAATAAAATAACAACTTTAAGCTTGCCGATCCTAGGGACAGAAAAGCATGTCTAGGTGATAAGAAGAGATTGTGACCAGGTGCTGTGAAGGGCAAAAGCACTTATTTCACTGTTGTCTCATGCGTTACCTGAGCCCCGTTGCTGTTCAAAAGCACTTAAATGCCCATATGATAGAGGGAATGCTTGGATTACACACTGTCTGGCTCCATTATTATCCAGGGATCTCCAAGCTGACGCATTTCACAAAAAAAAAAAACCAAAACCCACCACTGGCATGGAGGAGGAGAGAGGAAATATATAGTTTTAGTTCGGCCTGTGTACAGGTCCTCAGGGATAATCTCTGCAGAAGGGACCGGTCTGAGAAATTCTGGCTTCTCTTTGCCCAGTCCTTCGCCTTGATCCGGCTTTGGCAGTGAGGGTGGGCACCCTCTGCTTGTGCGGAGGGGCTGCTTGCTGCAGCTGCAGGAGCCCGTTGTGCGGCGCTGCGATGGGCAGGCCAGAGCCGAGCATCAAACATCCACCTGCGTTTTATTCAAACCCCGTAGGTCTAAGCTACCAGCATAGTTGTGGTCCAGAGTACAATATACTAAAACCATCCTCTGGGAAGAAATCTCAAGTTTTTGTTCAACTTGAGCAACTGAACTCTCAGGTTTTGCTCAAGTTGTAATGCAGCTGAGAGCAAGAGCTGAGTTCTTGGTGTTCAGCCCAGGCTGAATCTATTGCTTTTTTTATGTAGATAATAAAAGTCTGCTCACATTTAATTTATTATTATCGTAATATCATTATGGAACAGCAGTAAAATTGTTTAATTTATTGGATGTTTTTCACACCAGAGAGGGAGGATGGTGCAGTTGCTTGGGTACTTGCCTAGCAAATCAGCAGGGGACTCCAGGGCTGCGGACTCCCCATCTCACCTTGGGCACATCACCTCGTGGGGATCTGTCATCCCTAGCCTCCAAATATGTGTTGAGGCTGAAAGGATTGTTTAGGCTTCTCCTGTAATCACCGGGGCCAAACAGATACCTCCAAAAAAAGGCTAGATTAGATGAGACAGCTTGTCCCCAGGTGGGTACCGGTGTCTTTGCTGGCATCAGTAGCAGGCACGGGAAGGGAAGCAGCCCACCAGCGAGGAGACAGACGGGCAGATGCATGGAGAACGACTGTAGATGGCCACGTGAATCTCAGCGAGGACTCGAGCTCTCTTGCAGGTTGCTTTCATTATCTCTGCTTACTCGGTGACTCTGCCCAAGTGGGCTCACCCTGAGAAACAATCCCTAAAGCAGCAGGATAAGTCCCTGACGGACCACATTCCACAGATATATTCAGCCTTGCTATTAACTCCCCTGCTACCATGCTCTGGCATATACAGCCCATTAAGCCCCTTGCATTCATTGAGGTTACCCCGTGCGAGACCTCCCAGAGGCTGCCGCGCTCTTTTTCGGTGCCTCCAAAGTTAATTTGCTTCCCAGCCACCGCACAAGTAATGAAGTAGATTGCGGAGAATATAAACAGTGGATCTTAGGCTGAGTGGTTTTATGCAGGGACATTATCCTCCGTCGCTGGCATCTAGCAAAGCGCAGCTCCGTAATCCCAAACTTGCTCAGAGAGAAGCAGGGTTTTAGCTGGCTTGGGAGGCTGCAGGTTTCTGCTGCCTAGGGAAGGGCTTGGACAGCAGGCAGCCTCCAGGCCCTTTGCTCATCTGGAGACGATTCATTGACATGGAGGATTCGAACCTTGCTTGGGAATGTGGGGATGGAGGGTTACAGGGCTGGTGGAGACCTTTGGAGAGGAGCAAGACTGGCCCCTGTTATGTGGGCAGCTAAATGATCTCCTTCAGGAGCAAGGTCTTGTCTAGGTTTGCGCCGTGTTGTCTTCTGGGCGGGGGCAGGGGTTCAGCTTCCTAATGAGGCTGGAAATAGAAGATTTCTGCCTCCAAAACATTACTTGATAGGTGAAATGCTTGGCTGGCGTAAGTGAGGGAGATGCAGCGATGCAGATGATGGGTAGGGAAGGAAGAGCTGACAGAAGGGACAAATGGTAGGAAACTCAAGGTTTCTCTTTAGAGGTGTGTCAGAGCTGGCTTTCTCCTGAGATAAATTTTCCTCGCTCCTCTGTGAAGCAGCGTGAGCTGCTTTCCCAGCTCCGCTTTGCATTTCTTCGCCTGGCTGCAGGGACATGAAGGTCTGTGGAGAGAATGACAAGTGATGCGTTTGGGCAGGAGGTAGCAAGCTGCATCCCCCCCAGAAAATTGTGGTTTGGACTCAGGATGGAGGTTTTGGCTCATCTCTGGTTGTCTCCAAGCTTGCAAAGATGCAAATGGGAATGGAGGGGAAAAAGGTCCTTTGGTGGCTGGTGCCGGGTGGCTCTGACCTCTCTGCGTCTGAAATCGTTGTGAAGCTCTTAGGTCAATGTCTGGAGCCACCAGTTTAGATGGATATCGGTGCCCTGAGTGCCACAGGTAAAGTGCTGACATTGCCCTCTTTGGACACAGAAAGCACTTGGTTTCTGAAACTGCTGCTGGCAGCAAAGCTAAAAATAGTGCCAGGAGGACCAGGAGGGGCTGGGGAAGGGAGGGCAGAGTGCCCAAGAGAAGCACCGATGGGTCACCTCTCTGCCTCTCCGCAGGTGCTCCGTGGATAACCGAGTCACCCGAGTGGCCTGGCTGAACCGCAGCAGCATCCTCTATGCCGGCAATGACAAGTGGTGCTTGGACCCTCGGGTGGTGCTCTTGGCCAACACCAAAACCCAGTACAGCATCCAGATCCAAGATGTGAACGTGTATGATGAGGGCCCCTACACCTGCTCCGTGCAGACAGACAATCACCCCAAGACATCGCGTGTCCATCTCATCGTGCAAGGTAAGAGGAAGGGAATTTGTAGAGCGGTTGGGCTTGGCGCTTTGATTTCTGTTCCTCCCTTTTGCCCTGGTGTCTTCTCCTCCCATTGCTCCTACGCTGAGCATGTAAGACAACTTGGTAGAGGCTGATCGACAGGCTTGGGGAGTCCCAGTGAAGCTGGGCAGTGCGTTTATCCAACTTCCCTGGAGTAGCCATGGGGCTCTGATACAGGCAGCTCTGCCTCCCGAAGCAGTCACTGGCAAACCCGTGTTGCTGTTTGTTGTGGTGGTTGTATTTTGATGGGTTTTTTTTGTTTTGTTTTCCATGCTGGAGGCAATGCTTGAAGTAAAACTTGTGTTGGGGGAAAAAGAGAGCTGGCAGATTTGTGTACTTTGCGGGGGTGTGTGTATGCCTAGCAACAATATGTGTTTGTGTGTTGAAACTCTGTACTTCTGTGAGGAGGAGGAGGAGGAGGAGGAAGGCCGGCGTGGCGTGGTGGAGCGCTTGCGGTGGCCAAGCAAGCGCTCGCCGACGCACGAGCGCGCCCCGCCGAGGCTGCACGCTCCTCCGCGGGGTGCACGCGTGCGCTCGTCAGCCGGCGTGCAAGCACACGCGGGCTCTCGAGAGGGGACGTACAAGCGTGGCCGCCCGCGACGGTCAAGCAGGTGGACGTTCACGCAAGTCCCTGCTGTGGGACTTGGTGGGGACGTGTGCTGGGCAAGGGGAGCCTGCGTGGTGGGACGTGAGGGGCCCGCTGCGCTCTTAGGGAGGCAGCCTTGGGGAATATTAATGGAAAATTTCTAATCCCCTGCTAGCAACCTTTTTTCCTTCTTCTTCTGTGATTTGGCGAGGAGCCCTTTTAGCATGACACACCAGCTTGAGTATTGGAATCTCGTCTCGGGCTAATTTTCGAATGCTGATGGGTGTATTGATTTGGAAACAAGCTGGGTTAAAAAGGCATTGGTCTTGTACACAGAGTCGGGTTGAGCTAATCCGTCGTCGATATGCCAGGCCTGAGCGTTATTGACAGCCTAATGAATAGAAGGGGGGAAAAAAACCCAAACCCAGGGCCTTTATTTTCCCCCCTCCCTCTCTTTCCGTTTTCTCTTTCCTCTTCAAGCAATCAAGCAAGCTAAACAGAGCTGGACTTTCTCCATCTCCATTAACCGTGGAGAGAAAGCGGATGCATTGCCAGCCCAGGTCCTTGCTGTTTATCTTGCAATCTGTTAATACCTGCCTGAGTTTCTTAAGCCAAAGTCGATCACCCGCAAGTTCTGAAGTCGCTATCAGGCGCTGGGGTGTTGCAGGACAATTTCTATCAGCTCTCTTCTGATTCCTGTTTCCTGACCTAAATTTCCCATATCACCAGACATCCAGGTCCATCCCTTCTGTGTCTTGCTATATCATTAGGAAGAGATGTTTGGGTACTGAAGGAATAGGTCATATCTTAACTCTTTGCAGCAGTACAGTTAAGTCCTGGAGGATTCAGTGATGGGCTCAGTCCTATAACGTGCTGAACACCCTCACCACTGCCAGCAGAAATACCCGCTCTCGGGAGCAGAGCCCCTCATTTCAAGAGCTATTGCTTGGCTCACCCAGCCCTTTCTCGGGTGGAAGGTGGCAAGAGCATAATGTGCAGCAGCACGCTGGAGCAGGACATGAAGTGAATATCATGTCCAATTAAAGCAAAGCCTGCCTTAATGACCCTGATTAAAATTTGGCTGGGGTGCCAGGATTAACTCTCCTGCCTTGGAAAATGGGCCCAATAAATACACAAGCTGGTATAATCCTGTCCTAAACGACATTCAGCTTGTGGGAAAGCAGTGCTTACCGCTCCCTCCCAGGAGAACAGGGTGTCCGAGCACCCGATTTCAGGCACGTGCCAAGCACGTGGCTGTGGGACCTCTGACCCCTTCCTGCAGCCTGACAGGAAAGGAGAAGTGGTGAGAGGAGGTGGGAAATGGGGTCTCCCCTTTTACACAGGGTTAGTCCAGGTGCAGCCAGAAACAGGAAGATGTGCAGGTTGCTCTAAGCAGTTCCTGACTTTCCCCTTGCTGCTTCAGGAAAGGGCCTGGCGGCACAGCTCTGGAGGCAGGAGCACTCCAGCCTCTCAGGATGCAATTAAATTATGCCCCGGGCCAGGCTGCACTCTCCAAAGGGACTGGCTGTGGGGGGCAAGCAGCTCTGCGATGTCAGCAGCCTGCTGCTCCCCCAGGCAGGCGTGATGGGTGGGTATCGGCCAGGGTCCAAGCACCCTCAGGCCACGCAAGGCATCCCTCCCTCTCCCTGAGTTTAGGGGATATCGCTGGGAAATGGCCATGGATGGAGTGAGGGAGGAAGCTGGGGCATCCCTGGTGTCTGCCAAGAGCTGCTGGAGGAAGTGGTGCTGTGGGGGGAAAGAGCAAAAAACAGAAGAGGGACAGGGGTGGGAGAAGGAGCCTCCTTTAAGGTATTCGGGTGGGGGATGGTTCCCCAAGGCAGCGGGAGAGAATCAACTAGAAACCACCAGGAGCCAAGGATGTCCACGCTGCAGCAAGGGAAGTGCTGCACATTTATTTCTAGGTTGACTGTATTGGTGGCTGAGATCCCAAAATAGGTGGGTAGAAGGCACCTCAAGATCTAATTTAGCCCGTCCCCCTGCAATGAGGCAGAGACTGGCAAACACGTGTGAATGCTATTCTTGAAAATCTTTAACAAAGCAGGTTCTTCAGTCTCCCCAGACGATCTATTCTACTGCTTCGCTACCTTTATAATTAGAAAATGTATAGCTAATATCTAACTTAAACCTTCTTTGTTGGAAACGAAGTGGAGTTTTTCTCAGCCTATCCCCAGTGGATGTGGGGAACAATTGATCAGTGTCCTCTTTGTAACAACCTTTAGCTTTTGGGAAGGTTGTTATCGTGTTGCCCCTCAGCCACCTTCTTTCTGAAATGATGCAAGGCCCCTTTCTCCCACCTTTCCTTGTCGGTCAGGCTTTCAGAAACACTTGTCAGTCTTGAAATCCTGCTACAAAAGGCAAAAGGTGACTGCTGCCGATCCAGGAATAGCAGGTTGGTGCGTCTCTCCTTCCCGCTGCCGGCGAGCCCCTGCGCTCATGTGGGACAAATGAGCCCAGGAACGAGACAACAGACCCTTGGCATTGAATGCTTCAAAGTTCCGACCTGCTCTTTCGGGGACTGCTTTAAATGGGGTCAGGCTGAGCGTTGGCGATGCCAAGATGACGTGAGCCAACAGCATAGCTGCAAAGGGTACAAGGAGGTTCTTTGCACCCGGGTCTCCCCAGGAAAGAAGATCCCAGACTACAGCTGGACCTAAAATGAACAGCTCAGGGAGCGCCCGTGACATCTGCCGTGTCTGGAAGGTGGTCCCTGCCTGTCCCGCTCGCTCAGCCCTCATTTCTTCTTAGGAAGAGTTGCCATAAGACCAGACGAAGCACGGGGAAGCAGCACTGCCCATGTTTGCAGGAGTTTGCTTTGGACCCTTGGGCAGAGAGAGGCATTTCTGGGTGAAAATCCCAAAGAGGCAGAAGCCAGGGAAGCCCCGTTTGCAGTAGGCAAGCTCTGAACTTGGAGGGAGGCAGAAACCCAGAGCGAGAAAGAGAACTTGGGCCCCATTGACCTCTGAGGAGTGATGCTTTCCCTTCCTCTCCTCTCCTGTATCCCACTCTGGTTTCCCTAGCAAGTCCCGCTTCTTGCCCCCGCAGCAGCATCTCAGGCGCAGCCTCCCCCTTCTCCCTGCTCCCGTAGGACACTTCAGCTGTTTAAGCTGTTCTCCGGGTTTCTGGGTTTAAAAGAGAGCAGGGAGGGAGGAGGAAGAGGAGGATGGCGTCTGGAAAGCTCTTATTTGTATTGATAATAAGCCGTCTCCAATGCGCGTCTGCAAAACACTCCCACTCCCTTGTAAGATGCATTAAGGAAAGTTGGCCTTATCTCAGCGCGGGAAATGGACTTGGGGAAGGAGGCGCGGGGCCTGCCGGAGTTTAATCTCACTTAGGCACACAAATTTGCATGATAGAAAATGGTGGAATTTTAGTGCTTAGAAAGAAAGAAAGAAAGAAGGAAGAAAAAAAAAAAATAAAGGCAGGCAACTAGGGGATATTAGGCTTTCTCGCTTCTTTATCAGTTTCCCTGGCCCTATCTGGCTCTTTCTGTTGTCAGTGGAGCAACTAATCACCCCTCCCCTTTTGTTTGGTGTAAATGAGTTTTCCCACTCCTTCCAGGGCCTGGGTTAATCTGCAAATCCCTGCCTTTGTTTGGGAGTTAATTACCTGCTCGCTGGAGTCGGGGGGCTGCCCCGGTGGCGGGGGGCACACGTGGCGTGCCGGTGGCACCTTCGCCCCGCGCCAGGGCCGCCCCGGGAGCACCGCTGCCAAGGTGTGTGCCGGTGAGATAAAGCTGCCGGTGGGGCTGTGGCGCCCGAGCCGGCTTTGTTTCAAGAGCCGAACTCTGCCCAATTAATTTTCCTTTGATGCCATAAGCTCCTTTCGCTCGTGGGAGAATAAGGATGACTTTTGGAGGCCGCTTTGCTGCCTTGCGCCGGGGCGCACGGGGGACGCCTGCCCCGCCGAGCGGAGGGGCTGAGGTGCACGTGGCAGCGTAGGCTGGGAGGAAGGATCAGTCCCTGCAGTCATCATCACTGTTGTCCAAAGGCCTCAAGAGGGTTTGCAGGGACAACAGAGTCGATGGAAATGCGTTGCTTGCGCCTGGTTATTTTTTTTGCTGGAGATGCTCAGAGCCTTCCTGACCACCCTCTGGCCAGGAGCTTTGGCACTGCTGGCGGAGCCGGGGACTCCAGCCGGGTGCCCGTGGGGCTGAGCCTGTGCCTTGCACCACCAAAGCCACCAGTGCTGGGGGTGAGGAGGGACAGAGGGATTTGCCCAGGGCTGTCTGGTAACTCAGTGACAGTGATGGTGTGCAGATGTTGGTTTTTTATGTAGCCGTGGGCTGGAGTTACATGCTGGATAGGATGCTGCCCAACAGAAGCCACAGGAGCTGCTTCTGGCATTGTTTTTTTCTGGTGTGCCCATGCCTTTCCCCTCTGAGAGCAGCTGTTCCTTCTACAAGCAAAAGCAGGTTTAGATAATGCCTTCTAAAAGGCATGTAGAGAGCTAGGAGAGCCTCCCCAAAGTGGTGGAGGGGGGGAAACTGGCGGCATGGAATCGAAATCCTCCCTCGCTTCGCCTGTGCGGCTCCTTTGACTGATGCATTCCTTCCCTGTCACTCTTTTGTTGCTAATCACCGTCCGCCCATCAAAGCATCTTTTCCTTTTGTATCAGGGCTGTGGTTGAGGATTGAAGGTCTCCCACACGCTCTCTCATGCTGTCCTAGTTGTTGGCTTTGTATCTGCGTTTTGCTCTGCTCCCTGGGAGGATCCCCTCCTCTCTGCTGCCCCCGCATCCATTGCTGCCCCCGCATCTCTCCATCTCCCTCCCAAAGCTAGCAGCCCTCGCTTCTCAGCAGGGACCCATCGGCCCAGTGGGTGGATTTATCGTGCCCACCCGTGCTCCCTCGCGGCGTGGCCGTGGCTGGCCAGGCTCCCTCCGGCCTCCCCCAAGTCACTTGACCTCTTTGCAAATCAATTTAACATCTGTGAGGCAGAGATAATAATTGTCACCTACTTCACAGGGGGGTTGATGAGGATTAATTCATTAATGTCGACAGAGGTCTTTGAAGATGGAATGCGCTATCTGAGAGCTAAACGTTATTATTAATTAGCAATTATATCGTGGGGTGGGGGGGGGGGGGAAAGCAGAGGCTCCAGAGCCCGCACTGGAAGCACTTGCTCCGGGCTCACACGCCTGCCCTTGCTGCAGCTTTGGGCTGCCCCAGTTACGTGCCCGCGCCGCTGCTGGAGGGAGCCAGGCGTGCCGCATCCCGCCAGGGACGTGTCCCACTCGTGCTGCAGCACGTCCTCCTTCCCGGAGCGTGTGGGTGAGCCCCGCTGGTGCAGGGGGAGTAAAGGGTGGAAGGGACGGGGAGGTGAACACCGCTTGACTGTGTTTATTGCTGTCCTCGTTACGAAGAGAGCAAGTCGGTAGCGGAGAAGTAGCGGTGAAGGGAAGGCATCCTCCATGCTTGCCTGGCACCCCAGCAGTGCTGGCGGGCCAGGCACCGCCAGACCCATGGGAGGATGTGTCCTGTTCCCAAGGAGAAATAATTGGCAGGAGAATGGAGCCGAGGGGAAGGAAGAACTTGTGATTCATAGGACGCGCAGACCGTTTCCATTTCCGTCATGTTTTTCTTTTCGCGTAGATCAGGGCTGTGGGTAATTTCTCTGTTTTTCTCCCCCATTGAACTGCTAACGCTGTAATCCGGTGTGGTGTGGGGCTCCCCCAAGCAGTGCTGGCACAAACCCTTTGCGGTCCCCACCGGCTGCACCGTGCCCTGGTGCTGGGACCACACATCGATGCCCGCTGGGGCTATTTCCACCTCCGACACCCCCGTGGCTCTGCTATTTCCATCCTCCCGAGCCGCAGCTGTGTGCATTTTTGTGGCCGCAAGGCAAGCTCGGTGTAACTCTCTTCGCTACTCCCTCGGAGATGCGCAGAGCTGCGGAGGTTGCCCTCCGATCACCCCTCTTCTAGAAAACAAGAGCCTACTCCTCTTTGAGCCTTTCTGAGCGTGCGAGCTCCCGGCAGCCCCGCTGACCTGTCCTCTCTAAAGGCTTTCAGGGAGAGGTCGCCCGCCTCACCCGGAGCCATTCAGCAGCGACTCCGCTAATCCCTTCTGTGGAGCGGGTGAAACCCGGAGGCCAGCGGCACGCCTCGCCGACAGCTTTCCAAGCGGGGCTGGAGAAGGAATAGAGTTGTCTGCAGGTCTTCTGCTCGCCCACCGCACGGCTGGTCCCTCGCCTTCCCCAAGGACCCGCCAGCCGAAGGGGTGGCGCGGCAGCACCCACGCCTCCGGGGCTGCACGTCGGGCATCTCCCCGCCGCTGCGGGCGTTTCCAAAGTACCGTCGTTCGGGGTGATAAAGCCGGTGGTGGTTTAATGAGGTCACTGCAGTTTAATGTTACTGCAGTAATCTCTTTTGTTTTACTACATTAAAATATTTGTGGTGGAACGGTTGGACCACTGTAATGTGATATCGCTACCTTAATGTTATTGTTGCCACGGTAACGCTAATGGCGGCTCAATAACATTATTGCAATTTAATCTTACGACAATAAAATTAAGGGTAGAACAGTGAGACCTCAACAATGTAATGTTACTACAGTAACAGCATTGTTATCGTAATCGTGGGAGCAGAGTCAACTCGTTGTAGTGTAACATTGGTACCAGCGCTTTATTGTTACTATAGTAACACAGAGCATCTGCCGAAAGCCGCGGCAGGGGATGAATGGGAGGAGACGTCGCTGGCGTGCCGGTACTACAGCTACCCCGGCTTGTCAGCACAGGAAGGTCACGCCAGTATAAAGCCACCTTATTTGCCTAATTCTACAATTGTGGTGTTTTTGTCGGGGCCTTTCTTCTCCCTCCGTTGCCGGAGATCTTTGGAGCGGGTCTGTTGTTTTAGTGGCAGTAACTCTGCAGGGAAGGATTTAAAGCACTGCCTCCATCTAGTTCCAGATCCTTCTGCCCGGCGTTTTATAGCATGTGGCTGTTATGGAGCAATAACGTTTTATATTTATATGTCATCTTTCATCGTGAAGGATCCCAGCACAAGCTACAAATTATTGCCGTGCTGCAGGGCCAGGCAAGGCAACCCGGTGCGCGCTGCGTGCGAGAGGAGGGGGTTTCATCCAAGGGCACCGGAGCTTGCTTTGCTGCCCCGGTGAGAGCAGAGCACCGATACCTGTGCAAGGGAGAGTCTCCTTTGTTTAGAGGACTTGTCCACAGTCCCCAAACTTGTGAGGCGGGGCAGGGGGTCTTTGTGCATCCCAAGCCGCTCACCCCAGGCAGCACCCGCCATCACCTGGGTGGGCACGGGGAAAACTCTCCCCCCTTCCCAGGTGCCAGCGCAGCTTGTGTCAGGGTCAGACAGGGTTAGCGCAGGCGGTGGGGTAGGGAGACAGGGAGGACTGCTGCTGTGAAAGACATTTATTATTGCAATGCTGGTCGTCGCACGGCTCGCTCCGCGGCTCAGCATCGGGCATCGGCGGTTTTTGCGGCTGCCGACATGGGAGAGGTGGGGTCGAGTTTGGCTCAAACAAGCGGTGTCCTGCCTGGGGCTGCGGGGTTGAACGTCTGGAGCCCAGGCTTGCCCGTTCAGCCTGGTTTCATGGGGCGCACCCCAAATCTGGCACATGCTGGGAGGCAACTCGTACGCGTTGGTAAAGCGCGGCTGCTGCGGTAGCTGTTGACTTGCACGAGGCGCAGGTGACATCTCTGTGCCACACACAGGCTCGCTGCAGTTTTCTCCAGCCTCCAGGGGAGGGAGTCAGAGCTGCCGATCTGTCCCCAGCATCTCGGCCGCATCCCTGCCGCATCCCTCCTCATTCCCAGGGATGCACGCTCACCGCGCCTGCCAGCCGGGTTTGATGCCCTGGATGCTCTCTTGCACCCCTGAACCACCTATGCCACCTCCTCTCCTGCTTGGAGACTGGATTTATCCTCTGCTTTGAGCCCCTGCTCTCCCTCCTGGCTTGTCAGGAGATCTTCATCCCTTGACAGCTCTTCTCCGTGCATTTGAAACCTGAATTTGGGCGCGCTGCTGCCTGCCTGCCCGCGTTCTGCAAGCCCAGCCTCCAGCCCTAGCACAAATCTGGGCCTGTTCAGCGAGGCAGCTGCTCGGCTCCTCTTGTGCATCAGCATTTGATCTCTCTCCATGGGTATTTGGACTCTGACCACTGCAGTAATTCCTTGTTTGTCCTTTAATAAAAGACCCGTGAGCCCCCTTGACACCTGAGCTGGAATTGGTGGGACCTGGGGCCTCCTGTGTGCCAGCTCTTCGTGGCAATCTGGTACTGCATCCATCCTGCCAAACCAGCTCCTCTGGGAGTTATGTGTTTGGAAACACGAGTAGCGGCTCATCTCCCATTCAGTGTTTTTCTCCATCATTTGCTTTATTAAATATTGATTTTCTGTTGCATTATTAAACCTTAAGTCCTGAGCATAAATTCAGAGTTGATACTTTAATCTGGCTCTTCTTTTTGGCCTTTAGAGCTGATTTTTCTGGCCAGTCCCCCCAGAGGCAAATCCAGAAGCGAAAACCTGTTGCAGAGGCTCTCGGAGTCAGAGGGCAGGAGCAGAGGGCTCTGCCCAAGGGAGTTTGGTCTTTTTGGTGGAGCCTTTGCCATCGAAGGTGGCGTGCATGGGGATCCTGGCTTGCAGTCCTGCACAGACCACGGGTGAAAGGAGCTTGGGGAGGCATCAGCCAAGCTTTCCAGGGAAGTTTGTACGTTATTGGCAGGGGGAAGGATATAGCCCGCTTTTTTTTTGATAGTATGGAGAAATTGCAATCTGAGAGGGGAATATAGTCTGGAGCCACTGCATGGGCAGAGTGGCTCCACGTGCCCTGCTCTGTTTGCTCCCTAGGGTTTTTGCTGCCTTGCTCTGCCAAAATTGCCATGCTTAGGAGCAGTGCTCTCTGCCGGGGAAGGGAGCCGCAGATGGTGATATCTTGTCCTAAATGCATCCCTTAAAACGCAGCTCCTGGGCGATGCTGTACAAAGCTGTGTTTTTCTAGCGTGCAAATCCCCAGTGAAACCAGAAGCTGGCCTCGGCCAAAACTCCAGGCAAAGCCAGAGAGATGCGGGAGGTGGGACTGCCGCCAGCGCCAAGCTCCAGAAAGCCACCGGCCAGGCGGAGGCGGTGCAGGTGGCCACCGGCACGTCCCCGATAGCCAACGTGGGTCGCGTTGACCCGCACCGGCTGGACCCCGCTCGCTTCCCTTTCCCTATCAGAGAGCTGCATGCAGCCAGCCGCTGCCAAAGCCTCGCGCTGCCAGCAACCAGGTGTCTGAACATGTTTCCAGGGCCAAGATAGCTCCGCGGCCAAAAGGGAGGAGGGGAGAGCAGTGTGGCAGCGCTGGCAGGTTCAGGAGGATAAAAAAAGGATGGGGGGGGGGGGGGGAAGAAAAGGAGGGGGAGCCTTGCAAATGGGTTTTGGACACCCATCCAAACGGGGCATGCTGGGCAGCATGACACCCGCGCCTGGCAGCCAGTGCTGAGCAGTGATTTAAAACCAGGCTCCCAGCGGCAGGGAAAGAGGCAGAGGGGGAAGCAGATGTGAACACAATGCTGGAGATAAAGGAGAAGCCAAGGGAACAGCTGCCGAAGAGCCGGCCTGGCCCTTCTGCCTCTCGCAGCAGGCACCGAGTGCTAGAAAACCTCCAGCAAATATCCACGAGCTTAAGAATGGGCTGGAGGGGGTCACTGAGCCTGTGGGAGAACGGAGGGGAGGACCAGGGAGAAAACATGGTGTTTTCTGCTCTGGTTTTGCTTTGGTCTTGAAGGAGAGGTTGAAGCTTGTAAAAGGGGAGTTGAACACAAACGTTGGGAGAGTTGTGATCTCTTTTTACCCTTTTCCTGTCTGTTCTGGTGCTACAATGGGGGAGAAAGAGATTTGGAAAAGGAGAAGGGGGAGGAAAAGTGGGAAGTGGAGAACAAAAAGGCAAGGACCTTCGGACAAGACGTGGAAATATGGTCTTGAAATATTTCTGGTTTGGGTTTTCTGGGTCTGGCCTGTTGTCTGCTTGAGAAGCTGGTGGTGTGGGATAGCAGTGAGTCCCCTCTGCCCCATCCCTCAGAAACGAGGTGGCTTGCTTCATTAGTGCAGGGAGGGATCCCTGGAAGAACCCTGCAACGTAGCCCCACCGGGTGCAGGCAAGAGGACAGGGAGGTCTCGTTGCTCTAGGTGGACCCACGTACTCATTTTTCAAGCCCGGGCTGCTGGTCCCACCACGCCAGCAGTAGAGATGCCCAGAGGGTTCAGCTCTGGGCTCCTCGCTCTTGGTAGCATCTAGTGTAAGACTGGGATGAGGCAGTGGAGGCGACAGACCCCGTCCTGGCTTGCTGTCCTACGTGAGATGAGATGAACAGGTCTCAATCCACCCCCACCACTGCCAAAGCCTCCCCATCACCGAGCCCTCGCAGCAAACGGGCTCCCCACTTTATACCCAGGGCTGTCCTTGCCCGGACCCGCTTCGAGACGAGGGGTCAACAGAGATGTCTCTTCATGGTTTGCCCTCCTTGTAATCCCTCCTCCTCCCAGCCAGTCCGAGAGCTTCAGCCTTTGATCCTCCTCCTCTTTTGCAAACACTTCTCTCCACTCATGGAATTAAATCTCTCTCGCAGTGTTTTCCTTCCCTAGCTTTTCGTTTTGGCCGAGTCTGTCTGAAATATTATTTTTTTTTTTCGCTCCTTCAGCAGCAGGGCTATATAATTGATGGCCTCGCCAAGCTTTCCGAGCTGAACATTAAACCCTTCCTGCCTTGGCTCTGACCAGAGTTCATTACTTTCTGAAAAGCTTCGTTGTCTGTTTGTGCTCAGATGATTGTTGTTGTGGAGGGGAGGATGTTGTCAGCAGAGAGAGGGGAGGAGGGGCTGGATTTGGCCAGGACTGCTTTGTAATCAAATCCTGCTCTCTTTCTTTTTAGCAAATTTTCGAGTAGAAAAGGCCTCTTTTAGCAAAATTGAAATACCGGCACCCTCCCGAAGGCAGGAGTACAAAACTCAGGCCCCTAATTAACATGCAGCGAAAGGTTGTCTCGCTCCTGGGGGCTGTAGGAAAGCGCTGCTTTGCAAATTGCCTGCGAGAGCGATGCTCAGCCCCAGGCAGATGGGAGCAGGGGGCTGCTCCGATTGCCACAGGCTTAATACCTGGGGTTCTTGGCGAACCTGTCGTGGTCCTCCCTCCCAGGCTTTTGCATCCCGGGAGCTGCCCTGGGAAGGGCGGGCCCCTTGCAGTGCTGGCAGAGTCCCTCCGGCACCGTGATCTCCTTATTCTGGTGCTGGGGGTCACCGGGCGCGTAGGTTTTTGCAGGATGCTAATTGTTTTCTGCATCTTTCGGCTTTGGCTGGCAAGACGAAGCAGAAGTGCTGTCTCTGGTTTGCCCTATGCCGATGCTTCTTCTGGCTCCCCGTCTACCTCCGTGGTTTTTCAGCACTTAAAACACAGCAAGGCTGAGGTGATTACAAGGATTGGAGATGCAGTGACACTTCCCTGCCAACAAGTAATTGATTTATTAAAGACATTACAATACATTCATGGTGTAGCGTAAGAGTTTCCTTTGAACTCGCTTGAAAATCCAAAGGGATTGTGCCTGTTTGCAAGTACCGCAGGCAGAATAAATCTGAGCTCCCCCATCGCCTCCCCCCTCCGCGCCACTGCAATTTCATTTCCCTTTGACTGGTGCGAGTAAATATCACAGCTCGACAACTCCAGTCCAGTGACTGGTGTGATCCAATTTAATAGCATTTAAAAATTCAAAGTGATTGTTAGCCAAATGGAAATGTAAGATTTCATACCCAGCCTGCCTTGGGGAGGAAAGGAAGAATGAGGGAGGGTGCAGGGGATGTAGACAAATGGACTAGATAAAAAATAATGGAAAGTAACTTAATTAAAGAGGCTCGAGCCAAGTTAAGAACAGTAATGATATTGAATCGAGAATCACAGGTTTTAAAAATGAAAGGGAAAGAAAGGAAAGGAAACTGTGGATAAAGAGCCTCCAAAATGATTAAATGGGAGGAGAAGGAGGCATAGGAAGGAAGGGGTAAAAGTGGTCCTTCCATGAAAAGCAGGAGCACATGGGGAATAGATGGTGCCGTTGATGAGGCTGGGCATTAGAAAGACAAATAGGGAAATTAAAAGATGCTCTGGGGGGAAATAACTCCCTGTGGCTTTTCCTGCGTTCTCACAGGCACCAGGGTGGCCAAGAAGGCTCGAGGGCTTCCTTTAGGAGGAACGGGAAGTGTAGGAGCAGTCCTAACGGAAAAGGAGAACAGCCCCCGCGTACTCCAGGCACACCGATATCCCTGCCTTGCGGTAGCATCGCTCCCTCCTTTCCCCTTGCTTTTAACTCTGTCAAACATCGCCTATTTGGGTTGAAATTTGGTAATGAAATTTTAATTGCCCCTCTGCGTACACGGATACCCTGCTGTGCTCTCTACCGCCTGGTGACTAATTTTTAACCGCAGTGCTCTCATCTCGTGCGGCCCATTGGAAATACCTGCGGGGAAGGCATTGTCCTCGGGGAGCGTGAGCTGGGGAGGGGAACTGAGGCAGCAGAGACCAACCCTGCCTCTACCCTTGCTGACTTTGAAAGCTAAACCTTGCGGTGCTAAGACTGCTCTTTTAAGGACGTTTTAAAGTGTGGGAAGGATGGTGTGCATCATCACACGGTCTCTGGCTTGTTGATGTTTGCTCTCCTGCTTGCTTCTGGCAGTTTTGGCCAAGCCTTGGGTTGATCCCCTGGGCTTGAGGCAGTTGGCGTGTTGGGTCAGGGTGGGTGCTACCAAGGTGCCTCGTCGACCCTTGGGTGCGCAGTAGGGTGCAGGACCAGAGGTACTCCACGGGAGGAGCGAGGAAGGTTGAGGGAGCTCCTGGAGCCCAGGGAGGAGATCCTGCAAGAGCAGGGCTGTGTAAAGAAATTACTAAGGGGACGAAGGAGTGGACCAGGGCAGCTTTGGGAAGGTAGATCTGCCTCTGCCGGAGTGATGGATGGCTTCACAAGTGTTAGGTGAAGAGATGTGTCCCCATGGGGACAGGAGGGGCGGCAGCATCTGGAGGCATAAATCGCCTCACCTGCTGTTAATTTTGAACTGCTGGGCCTTGCTGACCTCCCGCTTCATAAGCAGATGAACAAAGGTTCTGGTCACAAGGAGCAGCCTCCAGACCACCTAATCAGAGAATAATAGGGCTGTGCTCCCTGCCTGACCCATTAATTTTTCACCAGAGCAAAGGTGATCACAGGAAGAAGCCCAAGCAGAAGTAAAGGCTCTGACTGGAGCATGAGGAGGCACCTGCAAGAGCTGGAGCCCGGTAGTGCAGAAAGCTTGGGAAGGACAGGAAGAAAGGGGCGGTTTGGGGACAAACGGTGATGGCAACAGCACCTGTGTTGTTAGAGATTGTTTGCATCCAGCCCTGCTCCCTGCACCAATGAGGGCAACTCTCTGCGCATCCATCTCTTGCTCCCCATTGAACCCCTCCCCTAAGCTGGATGCCGGCGTGGTGCCTAAAGGTAGTTTGCAAGGAGTGGTGCCTGGGAGGGCTGAGGATGCAGCCTGCATCCATCTGCTGTCTCTTTTTTCACGTGTTCGTCGAGAATCCCACGGGGCAAAGGCTGATTTTTTGTGTCTTGTCGGTACAGCCCCTAGTGCAGTGCGGTCTGAGGGTGTCAAAGATGTCATAGGGGAGCTTGGGAGGAGAGGAGGGATGTAAATAGACGAATAGAAGTGAAAAGGACATAGACCCAGAAGATACAAATAGGTTTCACTCCCAATTTAATCAAAACTTGGGGCTTTCACTCGGTTCCACATTAACGCCACGAATCTCGATGGTTTTTGAAGTAAAACCTTCAGGCGGCCGGCGCAGTATTTTGGGGAGCGCCGCTCATCCTCCTGCAAGGGCGGGCAAGCTGCCACGCTCTCCCTGGGCACGGGCTGCGCGGCTCCTCGAATTAGATTAGTGTCAGTGTGGAAAGTGTAATCATAAACACTTACTTTGCGCTCGAGTCGGGGGAGAGGGAGCACGAGTGCGAGAGCGCGGAGATAAGAACAAATATGCAAGAGCATAGTGTGTTTTTAATGGAAGGGAGATTTATTTCTCTCTGTGTCTTTTTAAGCCTCTAGATAGATCATAAAAAAGCCCAACCCAACCCACACACAACCTGTCTGCCTGAAATAGCCGAAATGTAATTTAAAGAGCATCATTTTAACTAATACTTCACTTCAGAGACACCTGCCCTGTATTCATTGGAGATGCAGGCTGCATTAGAGCATCTGATTTATCTTTGGAAAGGATGTTTGAGCTCCTTTGTTCCTGCTGGGTCCCTTTTGACAAGCAAAGTGGCGCAGGGCCAGTTCGGCGTGCTCTGCCCTCTGCGTGATGCTCCCTTCTTGTGGATGGAGGGCTGGGGGGGCACAGGGAGAGCCCCCCAACTGTCTGGCAGCAGGACCTGCACAGTCGGTGCGGGACATGGCCCTTTGCCCTCTGGCTGGTTTTGGGGAAAGGAGCTGAGGTCTCAGGCCGAGTTTAGCAGGGCCGCGTGCACTGATGAGGAATATTGTGTAAACTTGCTCCTCGTTGGTACAGGAGACTCCAGGTTGACTGGGAAGTTCCATTTGCAGGAACATCCACTCGGGATGCATGCCCTAAACTAGATCTGTGCATCTTGGCTTATGTGAGCCCTAGCTACACAAAGGACGTGCCTAGTAGGGCTGTCCCTACGCAGAAATCTCCCCATCTACAGTTCCTGTGACCATAGGCTCTGGGTATCTTATAATCTCTTACGCTGTTGTCTTCATAATAAGCATGCGAGGAAGAGAAATACTTGTCATTGTGTTGGTAGAGAGATGAGACCCAAAGAGGCAAAGCGTTTTGCCGTTTTGGACTCCTCTGGAGCAGGGAGTGGTGCAAGCATCAAGCCGTCCTTCTCTGAAGCTTATTGACCCGCAGCAAGGAGGCTTCTCTAACGTTTAAAAAAAAAAAAAGGAAATTCCACAAATCATTATTTTCTCCTGGAATGTGACCCGGTGGAAGAGAGAATCTGGTGTTGTCCTGCATCCCTGAGGAGATGGGAGTGCAGGGAACGGTCCCAGACAGCCTGGAGATCCGGGGCAGCTTGCTTCTGCTGGGAGACAGCTATTGAGGACGAGGGAGTGTGTGGACGAGCAGGAGGAAAGACAGGGAGAAGAGAGCTATTGTCAAATCCCTAGCTCGCCCTTTCTGATCTGAAGTTCACTTGTAATATTTTTCTCGACTCGGGTTGCTAATGCGTTTTGTTCTCCAGAGTGCGCGTGGCCCGACTTCCCGCGCAGCCTTTAATTAGTTTCTGGATGATGACATCTCCGCTGAGAATCATCTCGTCGTGTCCCTCCGATCTCAGGGGGAGATAAAGGAATCTAATAAAGACATTCAGCATTTCTAGGTGATGGGTTTGACAAGCTTTGTATTAACAAGAAGTCGCCTTCAAACTTTCTCGGGTGCCCTCGGCACGCTGGGGCTCATCCCCATGCAGGGGCGTTTCCCAGGGGGTCTGACGGAGCTTCCACCGGCGCCTGGTGGGATGAGAGGGGCAGAGCTGGGGACCCTGCATCCCCGAGCAGGGTGAGATGGAGTCGCTGTCAGTTTGATGGTCACCGTGGAGGTAGCTGTGAGAGAGGCTGTCGTGCTTTGAGGGGAGGTGTCAATAATGCTGGAAAGATGATGCAGGTGTCTTAAGGTTTTGAGATCCTTCAATTTTCTGCCTTTTATGAGGCGTTGCTTGACTTGCAGGGGGCAATCCCAGGTGGCTTGGGGTGCAAAACTGGAAACGAGATCCTTGCTCCACGTGGCGTGCATGGAGCTGAAAATGAGGTCTGTCTAGACAGGGAGCGGAACGTCGAACGGTCCTTGCTCCCTCTGCATTTCTTCATGGTTAGCAATGCAAAAACTATTCTGATGTCTTTATGGGGTTCTTTGGGTTTTTGGGTGTTGTGGGTTTCAGATGTAGATCCTTTCAGAGCCTTGAAAGCAGGGGAGCAGATCTAGCCAGGCAGCACCCTGGCCCCTTAGGGTAGCGGCAGCCTGGATCCAGGTTCGTGAGCTGGACCCATCCAGAAGTCAGGAAATGTCCTTGTTCTGGAGACCCGAGTTTCCTTTCGTGCCATGTTTATTCTGGCACATGCCTTGTTGACTGTGGTAGGAGTATCGCTGATTTATACTGTTGTAAGTGGAATCAGATTGGGCTCCCTTTTGGCACTTAGCTATAAAGTTTGTCTGCAGAAACCCTGCTGCTTATGCGGTGAATTATACCCGCGTTCACAAATACTTTACTAATGAATGATTGGAAACGTCTTGTTTTCCCCCTCCTCCTCTGACTTATTACGATGCCGTGCCATATAACCTGCTGCAGAGACGGGCGTAAAAAACTCTGTGTCCTCCAAGCTCGGGAGAGCGTTGCTGCAACAGGAGCCGTTATCTACTTGGGAAATCATTTAGACACTTCTCGGTGCCGTATGACACATCTCATTACGCCTTGCCTTAAAATGAGCAATTGCCATTAGTTATTTATTAATTGCATATTAAGGTCGTTACGTATGTCCTCTTCATTTTCAGGCTGCTTTCTTCACGTCTTTGGCCGCTGCCAGGTTTGCGCAGAGAGAGAGCTCGGCCCCTTGGCAAAGCCGAGCCGAACCCGGCACGCCAGCGGGTGGTAATTGTGCAAACCCAGGGCAGAGGCAGCCCCAGGGGGCAGGATCGGCTCCTGTAATTGTAAGGATTTTGTACGCAAGCCTACGCGGCCGAGCAGCGTAGCTGGAACGGGCTCTGAGGCTGTGTTTGTCCGTCCTCGCACACCGTGGACTTCAATACGGCTCCCGAGCTGTGTTGATATGACGGAAGGATGAAGCCCTCTCTGCTTTTCTCTTAATTATGGTTGTGTTAGAGTGGCACAAACTGATTTAAAAGTCCATTACAATGCACCTGTAATTGGAGGCGCAGGTATCTCGGTTTGCTCTCTGCCTTAACAAGCAGAAAGGGTTTGAACACAGAAGAGGGAGAAGGCATGATGGAGGTGCCTGGCACTGTGGCAGCCGGAGCACCGCACGTTTTCCCAGCCCAGCAGCTGCTGCCAGAGAAGTGGGAACCGCTCTGGGTGCAACCTGGAGGAGCTGTATGGGGGGCCCGATACTGGGGTCCCTCCTGGCACCCAGTCCCAGCTGGCCTTGGTGGACCCCTCCATGGTCAGCATGGGAGTGTGGGCTCCACTTTACTCGTAGCATCGCCGCGAGCAGGGCTGGGGCACCCAGCGCTCTCGCTCGCCGAACCCCAGAGGCAGGACCCGTGGTAGCAGCGCTCTGTAAAACACGGGGGGAAGTCTGTGGGTGACAGCGGCAAGAAGCTGTTATTAAAAGCAGGAGCAGCAGCAGCCTGATGTTCGGGAAGCTGCCAGCGCACATCACAGATCGCCTGCAGAACGCAGGTCTGAATCTCCCTCTTTTTCTTTCTTCGAGATGCTTTTGTATTTGTTCTTTGTTGTTCCCTTTGATCTGGAGCAGATGTTGCTCATGCAGAAAGATGGAGGTTTGCATGTTTTATGAGGGGAAAGCAAGGCGCTGCTAGGCTTACCGGGAGAGCCCGCTCACTCGCAGGCTGCTGCTGGGGGCTGCCGGTCCCGCGCAGCGCAGGGCGCTTTGCTGGGGCAAGCACCCGCTCTGCCCAGCTCCCCCACGAGAAGGGGTTTTCAGGTCTGGAAGGGTGACACGTGTATTTCTGCACTACTTGCTTGGCTCCCAAAACTGGGTAGAAAGGAGGTGGTGATGGCAAAAGTACGGAATTACTCCTTGAAGGCACCCACCTTGGTGAGGCTCGTCTGAGGTCCCCTTCCCTGTCTCTGGTGGAGACGTTGCTCCAGATCCACGCTCCCCTAATACTCAGGGATCCCCCTGCCTCTTGCCTGATGTGTGGCTGAAATTTGGGGTGCCTGGGAAGCCCAGTTGTGCCAAGGGCCGCGGCAGGGACACGGTGTTGGGGAGAGGAAAGCAGCTGCGTGGCCATTGCATGCAGGCAAGGCGAATGGGGAGGTAGCGGTGATAGGAGATGGCAGGGCCAAGGGGTACATACATGGGATGCGTGAGCTTTTGCACCTGCGTTGGCTCTGGGAAGGGTGTTTGGAGGCAAAAGCATAGCAGGGATATAGTCAGTGCCAGTGGCAGGAGGGTGTCTGTGCGCCAGTGAATATATCTGTGTAGGCAAGCGCATATGCTTGGATCCATAAAGACATATATCACCTGACTGAACATCCTTGAACGTGTAACACACCATATGGTTTGGTTAAATATTTAAGCAACTGCTTTCTGTCCCCGGGACTCTGTGTGCGCGAGGGGGCACCAAGTCCGGGCAAACTGGGGGCATGGCCTGGTCACCTGCGGAGGGCTGCAGCAGCTGAGAGCAGCCCAGAGACCTTTCCCATCATCATGGCAAGGATAGGGGGAGAAAAGAAGTAGTCGGATCGATAAAACACCAGCCCGTCTCTGGGGAAATCTGCGCTGTGTAACTGGAGCAGCTTGGCCAACACTGCCATGTTTAATCACTTCTGAGCAAGAGAGATGCTGAACACAAAAGGACTGCCCACAAGGAGAGGGTTCCCGCCTGGGAAGCCTGCATTTATTTAGCTTTATTTATTTATTCATTCCCATAGGGGCGCGGCTCCATCTGTGTCCCATGTTCAACATAAGAAATTTCTCCTCTGCCCCATTGCTGCAGCAATGCCAACTGACGGTGAAAGCGTTTCAGTGCAGAGGGAATGCGAGCACTGGTGACCATTAAATAATATTAAATATATACTTGTGATCATTTATTAAGTTTTCCCTCCCTAGTGTGGTAAAAGCCTAACAACATACCTGCTCAGTCTCCAGAAAGGCATTTTAAATAGTTCGTGTGGTTAATTATTCAAACGTTTAATTAGCATACAATAACTGTCGTGTTAAATCCTACCACTGCACATTTAATTTAAGGGTTAGCTAACGACTTTGCTGACGTTGTTGTCGCTCTGGTTTACTTCCCAGCCATCCCTGCCTCATCTCGTCCCAGATGGGCTGCAGTAAATTGTCTCTCCCCGAGCGTGTCCCAAGCTCACTGGGGGCACGGTGGGCTTTTTCCCCGGCGCACGAGCGGCTCGAGCTGCTTTTACACTTGTCAGAGAGAGCTGCAAAGTGTCCCATTGCCCGGCAACACGATCACCTCTCCTCCTCTGCCTGGTCTGAGCAAAATTTAAATCCCCTGCTGTATTGCTGAGGAGGAGGATGTAATGCCCGTGGTTTTGGAAATCCAAGTTTAATTTGTTTTAATTACGTTTCAGAATCTGGTCAGTGGATTTGATTACAGATTCTTGTTTCTCGCCTGGGCGGGTGCAAATCCACGTGCGCGGTACCAGAATCACAGTGCAAAGCCTGACTTGATGGTTTTTTAAGTCTCGGTGAGCTCTGCAAAACAAGCTGAATTGGGTTGATGTGGATTCAGGAGTTAAGTACATCAGAAAGCTTTCTTTGTGATTTAGCGAGCATCGCATTGAAGATGATAGATATTGCTCTAGTTTTGTCAGGACTTACATCTGGAAGCTATTGCTTCTTCCCGGGTGATGGCGGGCAATTCACTGCACCTCCGCTTGTCTCTTTCCACCTCTCTGAAACGGCAACGATAATACCTCCTTGGCCTATTTTTGCTGGCCAGACCGTAAGCTCAGTCTTTTTAAAGCGCACATGGGTTTCCTGGCTGGTAGTCCCAGCCGCGCCAGAAACACGGCGGGGCAATTGTAGCGCCGCTGTAATGAATTGCATCTCCTCAATGGACTACCTGGCTACTGGCAGAGCATCTCCCAGCTCCGTGCGGGCGGGTGGTCCCAGGAGGCATGTGCCGTCCCCTTATGCTGGGCTTAATGACACTGATGCATATTAATATTTCTTTTGGGTGGCATCTTCATGCCCTCCACTGTCCTGCCTCAGAGCCCCCACTGTTCTGGGAGCGTCTGATCCATAGTTGTCCTCCGGTGCATGATTAGCAGATTAGCTGTCGTGCCCAGAGCAGCAAAAAAATGAACTCCCAGAAGCCCTTCAAAACAGAGAATAATTCATTACCCACCTTGATTTCCACTTAAAATGTACTTTAACTACACTTCCAACTACAAACCCTAAATCACCCTCATGTTCACAAAAAATCCATCATTTTTTATTTTATTGCACGGCACTGGCATGACATAATCCCTTCCAGAGCGTCTTGGAGTGCTTTACAGATCAATAAATTACTTACCTGCACAGCAGAGGCAATGCGTGCAAGGCCATTGCAGTCATTCCAGCTCGGCGCAGCCCCGGCTCGGTGGGGAGAGGCGGGGCAGGGGTGTTCGGGAGTGGGGTCCAAACCAGGGATAGGGGTGTTGCAGTGGTCTGGGCTGCAGCTTCAAGCGGGTCGATGAATGGGGCTCGCCCAGGGAGGGTGGAAGGAGCAGGATGCTTTGCAAGTGATTTGTGACTCTCCTGCAAAGCACCGCAGTGGGGTGCCAATCCGCTGCTAGGCTCCGGAGAATGGCCTGAAAAAAAATAAACCGAGGAAGGTGATGGTCTTTATTATGTTCTGCAAGTGCAGGCTGATAACAGCAGCCGATCGTTTTTCACATACAGCCCTGCCGTAGAGCTTGTAGAAACCCCAGCCCTCCCTGGCTGCCGCATCGCGTCCTCCGCTCGTGCAGCAGCAGGGGCCGAGTGCTCCCTGCTTGCTCCTCATCCCTTCCCCTTCTCAGCCCCCCTTCTCATCACCCCCCCAACCCTCTGTGTGCCCTCTCTTTGGGTCTGGGCCCCGTGTATCTGACCTGCTCCCGAGTGTTCGTGACGGCCACGATGCAGCCGCATGGTTTTCATCCCGATCGAATTTCCCTTCCTTTGCACAGTGGTAAACCTTAGAGGCTCCTTGGAAGACTTCTTGTCTTAATGCCCAGCTCCTCTTGGTGCTTTTCTGGTTGCAAGGGTGTGACAGAGAGCCTGCACAGCTGCAGAAAGACCTGCAAGCCATGTGCATGCTTTGGGCGCTCTTGTTGCACCAGGAGCGACTGCTGCCTTTGGGGGAGTTCGAAGGGGGTGGGCGGTGTTTTCTCGGTAAGGTGCAGCTCTGCTGGGAAGGGTTTGTCATGGCTGGGAGGACAGGATGAGTACTGCAAGTGGGGTGGGGAAGAAGTACCATCTCACACACCATGGAGGTGTTGAGGAGAAGCTGTCCTGAGCCTCCCTAAAATGACTGAATCCCCTCTAGCTACACTTTCTTCCTGCTTCAACCCTGTCTTCCCTGCCTGCCCTTTCCCCTGTGTGTTCCTGTCAAGTCAGATGAGACTGATGGGCTACTGCATAGCATGTCGAGGTGGCGGGAGGAAGGCAACTCAGCCTCCTTCACCCGCATTTTGAGATTTGAGTCGGAGCAGAACCGATTGCGTTTTCATTTCCCTCTTTATGTCATTGCAGTGTCTCCGAAAATCACCGAGATCTCTTCTGACATCTCCATCAACGAGGGCGGCAATGTCAGCCTCACCTGCATAGCCACGGGCAGGCCAGACCCAACAATCACCTGGAGACACATCTCGCCCAAAGGTAAGACCCAAATGGTACCAGAAATATTCTGGGAAGGGCGCAGCTCCATTTGGAGGTGGCTGGGGAGCTCTCGTTGCCTGGTTCGCGTGGTACTTCAGTTGGAAAGAGGCGGTGACATGCACGGAAAGGACGTGATTTCAGGTAGGAGTTGGTGACTCTGGTGGAGGAACATCCATCTTGGCAGTCTGGGAGAGGAGCTTATGGTTTTGCTCGTGTGGAGGACTGGAAGTCGGTACCAGGTTGAGCTTGTCGTGCTTAGGGATTGAATGGGTTCGTCCGGCCCTATTTTGAAAAGTTTTCAGGGAATTCTCACACGTTGCTTCAAAGGAAGACTGTAAATAGTGCAAATGAGCAGGAAAACACACAGAGCATTAATTGGTGGCCTTGTTAATCGGTAAGCAAAACCTGAGCAGAACTGTGTGGGTGTGACTGCTGGGAAGCAAATTCCCATACGTGCCCATTTGGGAGCATATGATTTCAAAACCATTCCCAGCTGCTTTTTGGCATTTGCTTTGCATTTTACTGCCCTGTTATTCCCAGGTGGCTGCGAGTTTCTCACCGGTGAGCTGCGGGGTGAGATCTGGGGGCTTTGGGTGGGATGAGCCACCTGGCCAAGAGGCAGTTCCTGGCTCTGATCCTCTGATCCCATCTAAGCGCTTCGGTCTGACCTCAGTCATTTTTCCCCTGAGGTTTGACCAACGTGGGCTGCTGTCTGGGTCACCTGCCTCAAGTTCTCCACAGGGATGGCCCAGCCAGGCTGTCCAGCAGCCGAAGGAAAGAACACGGCGGCGGCAGTGATGGATGGCGCCGCGTCTGCTCTCTCTGTTCAGCTGCCTGACGATGGCTGCGGTGTCTCGGTGCAGCTCCATTGATTTTTTGCTATTTGTCTGCGCTGTAGCAAACTGCTGGGCCAGATCCATCACCCTCCATAGCCCAGACAGAGAGCGAGCTGAGTCGGCAGCATCTCAGCCCCTTCCCTTGACAGGAGCCTCTGTAAAAACCGTTCTCCCCAAGGTGCACATGTTGACTTACCCACCTCAGGTGGTCGTGCCTCTGAGAGGGTGGCCTTTGGTCAGGGTCTGTGCATGGATGAGTGGCGAAACGCAGGGCCCAGATCCATGTGCTCCTTGCCGGCCCCGAGGGCCTATCCATGGCATCGAAGTAGCTGTCACTGTATCTGTCACCATCAGGCAGCATTTATGGTTGAGGCAGTCCATGTGCTCCCACCTTGAAGCCTTTTTTTCTTTCTCCTCTCCCCCTTGTCTACCCTGACAATGTCTTTTTGTCTCGCTTGAGCTCCTCGCTGCCTGTTTTTCACACGCAACTTGTTTTCCCCGCAGCCCCGCTCTCCTTCCTGCATCCCCTCCTGCTCCCCCAGGACGCTCCTCTCCCACTCCCGTGCCCCTCGCTGTCTTCTCCCGCACGCCATCCATCCTCTCCTAACCAGGCTCCCGGCTTATGATGACTCTGTCTTTCGCAAGGGCTATTTTCAGTGTTTGCTGCCATCCAGCAGGTTTCTTTCCCCAGGGAATCTTTACCTGCGCTTGAACCAGATGTTTCCATTTTACTTAGGACTTAGCTGCTATGGAAACTGAGGATGCACCAGGAGAGGAAGAGTGAGCTAATCAGAAATTACCTGTGGCGCTGTGTAATTTGCAGCAGCAGCTCTTACCTGATTTTGGCCATGATTAGGCATTCTGCTTTCAAAACTCAAAGGGAACAAATGATCACAGAGATTTACTTGAGTCTGGCCTCCTGCTGATGGAGGGTGCTGAGTCCAGAGGTGGCCCGAGACAACTTCTACCCATCTCCATAGGCAGCTCCTCTGTTTCTCTCTCTGGGTCTGCCAAGCCACCAAGGGGGAACCTCTACTTCTCCATTTTGCATTCAGCACACATAGGAGAGACGAGGATTGGAAGCGTGGGCACTGGAATAAGAGCCAGGGCAGGTGCACAGAGGTGCCACAGCAGATGCCGAGATGGTAACCCTTTCCCTAGTAGGATAAACTCTAATTTGGAGAGCCAGGAGCAAGCGGGGACACAAAGCTAGCTGCCAGCCCCCCTCTCAGGTGTAGGTTTGCCTCGCTGCTCATCCCCGGGGAAGTCTCGAGCGAGCCGCCTCCTGTTCCTTCTCACCATCTTTCTCCGTCTCGCTTGGAGTGGTGGAGGAAAGGGACCAGGGAGAATTAGTTAAGGGAAAGCTGGTGCATAATTTAAGGGTTTACAGAGCGGATGGGTAAGCGGCTCTCACCGATGTCGCTGGGGAGAGGCTTTGATAGCGCTGTCTGTGCCAGGCACGGGCAGGCCGGTAGCTGAAGGAGCCGGTCCCCATGCTTACGCCGGCGAGTGCTCCTCTGTGCAAAGGCACTTCACGGGCTTTATTATTTTCTTGGCAGCTGTAAGCCTACTATGCAGCTCTTGGTGGGAAATGGAGCAAATAAGAGTGTTTGCTCACCGGGGGAGCGTGCGGTCGGGTCCTTCAGAGGATTTACACCAAAAGCAGCCCAGCTTCCCGGTCACTGATCTCACTCGAGACCCTCTTCCAGGCACTCCCAGCTCGCTGGACCGCTCAGCTCTTTTCTCTCCCATGCATCGCTCTGGTCCGGTGCGATACGTGTTTAGCGGCTTGGTCTGGTAAGCTCTGCTGAATTTTCGTGTCTGCAGTTGTTGCCATGTTATGGGAGCCGTTAAGCCTGTTTTTGAGGCACTGTTTGGTTTGGGGGCTGGAAGAGCTCCCTGCAGCTGGGAGCATTTTCCCTGTATAACTCAAGAGCTGAGTGACCCTGAGCAAAAGAGTTTTCCGCTAGTGAATCGCATGAGTTCTGGTCCTGTCGGTGCCTTCATCACCGCTCAGAGCCTTGTGCAGTGGCTGGCCCTACCTGCGCCCATCCTCATCCTCCTGCCATGAGCAAAAGCAGGATGCTGGCTCTGGAGAAAGGACTCGCGAACCCATTACCAGTCCAGCCAATATGTGTTACAGCCTATCTTCTGTCTCTGCCTCACCCCTCTCTGTCCTTTTTTATTTCTTCTCCCAGTAATGCTGTACTAACCCACAGGAACTCCTAATAATGCAGCTGAACAGGTTGAGGTGGAAAAAGAAGGGGAGCTGGTTTAGTAACACCTTCTCCTGCCTCGGCGGAGGGGGCTTAACGGCACTGGGGCTCTGCCCTGGGCTGGGGCTTCAAACTGCAGCTCACCAAAACCATACTGGGAAGCCAAGATCTGGCATGCGAATGGCTCCATCCCCCCTTGGCACCTCGGTACTGCCAAGACCATTAGGATGGCAGTCAAGAGAGACATCCTCAGCAGAGTGAAGGGAGGGAGGAGGGCAAAGAGGGAAAGAAGGATGTAGATAACTGTGGTCAGGATATAACATCCAGCATGAAGGCAGAGCACCTTTCCAGACGATATGTAGGTTGTGCAGGGGACTTGGACGCTGGCGGCTGAAAGGCGGCGTTGTGTGTGCCCATGCACATTCGTGTTTGCACCCATGGGTGCCGAGCATGTTTGTTTCGAAGCCTTTGGTTGTATTATGGTCCTCAGCCTTGCGGAGCCGATGCCATCTGTAAACTGCGGCGAGGCCTTCTAGGTAACAGTCTGGTTTTGGCCACTCAGGTGTTTCCATAGTTACTGGGCTCTTTATTTATTTTTTGGGGGTAACTGATGTTGTCATGGCGATTGCCATGTTGTCAGGTTGCTTTTCATCTCTCAGCAGACGCAGGCTGCACGTTCTTGGCTAGGAAAAAGCGCGGCGCCCCGAGCTGCCGGGCACAGGGCAACGCCAAAGCGCGCGGAGCGAGCGGCACCGTGTTGAGCTAACCGGGGGATATTTATCCATGCTGCAGACACGAGACTCGTCGTGCCTCCCTTAAGCCTGGGAAATGCGCTGAGGAATTGCAGTGAGGGTTCTCCCAGGAGGAATGAGGGCTCGGCAGCCTCTGTCCAGGAGAAGCAGGCATGGCTTAGTAGCAATGATAACGAGAGCTCTGTGGTTAGACAGCAAGCAGGGTTATTCTGCCGTGACAGGGCCAGGGACACGAGGAAAGGGTGTGAAAACTAGGTGTGTGCATGCAGATACCTTTGCCTGGCCAACACCGGTCTGCCATGCACGGGCGTCCTGAGCCAGAGGCTGCATCCAAGTCGTCATCCTTAACGACCCTTGATGGACTTTTCTGCCATGGTTTTGTCTAATTGCTTTTTGATTATTGCTGTAGTATGATGGATTCTGGTGTAAGGCTTAAGACAGAGGCTGCCAGGGTAGGAAAACATTACGCTTTGGCTTGATGGTGTATTTACTCTTAAGAGGTCTGATCGAGAGGTCTTTATAGTGGGAATCCCTCATTAATCTCAGGATTAGGCTCGGCACTGAAAGCTAGATCCCATGTGGAGCCAGAGTCCTGAGCTGAGTCTGAGCTGTGATTTGTGGGGTAGGTGCTGCCTGGGTGCTTCGCAACGCAGAGGCACGAGTCAGGGGAGATGCTCGGAGGGTCCCGATGTTGCCGCGGCCCAGCTATCCTCACCAATCAGTCCGTTTAACCTCTGTGGCCCTCCACGTCCTCCCTGGAAAAGGTACAACAGCAGTCCCTTGTCTCCCAGGACCGATGAGAGGATAAATACATTCAAGACGTGAGGCACTCAGACGCAGTAGTAATCACAGCTCGGATATGCACTTAAGATAGATGAGACACAGTGGCCTAATGTGGCAGAGGTCTCATGAGATCATCTGTCTATACATCAGCAGCAAACCAGCGAAGGGACTCTGGGAGAAGTCCGGTATATTTGGATATATTGATTCTCTCTGACTCTTGGGGGGGCTTAAAACAAGAGGACAAGCAACTGCAAAAAAAAAAAAAAAAAATCCAGCTTGAAGAGTTACTTGTCCCTGGGAAGGGAACACGTCCTCCCCTCTCGGAAGTTTGTCCATTAAGCACATCATCTGCTCGCCTTCATCTTTCCAGGATCCTTTCTGGACAGGAGGCAGGGGATATTTGTGGGTTGGACGTGAGATCTGGAGCCTGGCTGGGAGGCATCAAGAAAAGGGGGATCCACTTGGGTGGGAAAATCTCCGCCTGCTTCTGTGCTGCCTTGTCCCTCACAGTGATCAGCTCAGCATCCCGCAACGTTGCTCCCTTTAACCCTGCCTCAAGCCACCTAATTAACTTTAGGCCAGAAAGTTGTGCTCTCTGATGGTCCTTTTAGCAGGGAAATCTCCCTTGGAGTGAGCAGATGGTTTGTGTAAGGCTGTTTCTGTGTTCATCCCAGGTCTCGTGTTTCTGCACTGTCTCTTGTCTCCTGTTGAGGGTTCAGGTGGTTTTGGAGGAGGCCAAGCACCCGCCTCACCTCTTTTCTTGGTGTTCAGGCAGCAGGGAGATTTGTCCGCATTGCCTCGAGCAGAACACAAACAAAAAACCAACCAAAGCTTGTAGTGCCTTGCAGAAACGCTGTCTTTGAGCCCATCTTGAGGAAGAAGGACTGGGGGAGATGACGCGTGAGCCAACACAAGTGGTGTCTCGAAGGAGGGACGCGAGTCCTCCTACCGTGGCTGTATGATGGAGCGCAGAGCCAGCCCTGAGCTGCAGCGTTGGGTTGGTCACTGTGCCATATGTGACGTCCCACCTCACCTCATTGCACGCATCCCCCCGGTCTCATGGTGGCCAAGTATCTCCCGGAGGCTCATCCGACTCATTCGGTGGCCGAACACCTCGTCCTCCTTCCAGGAGGCAGTTGCAGGCCTGGGCTCCAGCTAAATTAACTGAAGCATTTCAACCGGCTCCAATCCTGTCGGCAGCTCAACCGTCCCCTTGTTTACTGTTGAAATAATTACTGCTTTGCCATAATATTAGCTCTGAGCCGTGACTCCATTACCATTATCGCCGGAATATTACCCATTTATTATCTCCCAGCAACCCTGGAAGATGAACACTAGGCTTCAGAGACCAATTGTTTTACAACAGACAGGATCTTGGTGTGCATTGTTTAATGAGGTAAACTACATTATAGCCGGCATTAATTTGGCTGCGGTGCACTCCACTAAATCATTGTTAACCTGTAAATCTGCCACCAGTTTTGATATGCGCTTAATCAGAGCACGCCGGACAGATCGGCCGGGAAAAGGGTCACCAGTGGCCTGGCTCCATTTGCATCGCGTGGGGTGCAAATAAATCGGTTGCAGCGCTCTTGGAGAAGGAAGGCACTGAGATGGACGCTAGTTTTGTGCATGGTTGTGGTGAAGGAGGAGCTGGCGGCTGGCATTGCCAGGGGTCGCTTGCAAAGCTTGGGGACGTGCGCTGCGACCAGCAACGGGATCCCGCCAGGAGCAGGGTGAATATTTAGCCCCTTGAGCGCCAGCAGCTTCCCCATCGGCTCCCATGGGAGCAGGATCTGGCCCAGCAGGAGCCAGCATCCAGCAGCATCGCATCATGGGCTCTAGGGTTTGCTTTCCTCGAGGAGTGACTTAAACGCAGTTAGCGTGCCAAGTGCTAAGCGCTTGGTTGTGGGTAGCTTCTTTTAGCATTTCCCTTCCGCTGACGTGCCCTGCTTCCTCCTGCTTTTTTCGAAGCAATGGGAGATTATGTACTTGTACATGTATATATATAAAGTAATATTTTTGATTCCCCACATGGTGGAAATGAACTCTCTGAGCTGATTTGTTTGCATATTTGGCATAGCTGCCTTTAAAATATGCATCTCGGTACGAAAATAACAAGACCCCTACCAGCTACAAATGAGATAATGTCTTTCCCTTAAGAAAAGGAGGGGAGGGGAAAAAAAACCCGCTCTCCTTCAGCACATTCCCTAAACATAGCTTTGCAATGTCACGCTTTCCCTCCTCGCCAGAGGCAGAGTGTGCTCAACCCCTTATCTCAGCCCGGGGAAGCAGGTGGGCCCGTCGTTCTCGTGCAGCAGCGGTGCTGCCGGTTGCTGCCCTACTGGGGGGCAAAAGCAGGCAGCTCTGCCTGCACCCCCATGTTTCATCCTTCTTCTCGTCCCGACGGTTGCTGGCTACCTTTTCTGCAAGGGCGAGAGCCGCCGCGGTGTTACAGATGTTCCCGAAGGGTGCTGCTGCCGTGCCTGGCGTGAGGGAGTTGGCACCCCGTACAAAGCGGTGTTAATAAGGAAATCAGAGATTTATTTTTCTGGCTCCCGAGCCGACATTTGCATGACAATCTCATCAGCCCTGCATGCGCGAAGCGGCGGCAGGACCAGTTTAGGGCAGCCGGGGAAGTTTCTATGCGCTCCCGTGGCCTGTGATAACACCCTCGCCACCCCCCGCCCGAGCATCCCACCCTCGGCTTTGTGCGGAGATGGCGGTTTTCACACCGCCGGCAGCATCATCCCATGCCGGTGGCTTTTCTCCATCCCCAGCAGTCCCTCGGCTGAGAACAGGTTATGTTAGTTATTTCTTTGGCGTGGTGGGATGAGGCAGACAAAACCCAACACGCCGCCGGCTTGCTGGATTTTCTGTCTCTTCTTCAGCGCTGAGCACGGCTCCCTCCTTCCCCAGTAAATGCGTGGCTTTGTGTCAGCGGCTCGCTCCCTGCCTGGGACTCGCCTTTCATTCAGCTGGCGTGGGGAAGAGCAAGGGACGGGAGTGTCTGAGATTTGAGAGATCTCCACACAAATTAAAACCTTTTATCAGCCCCTAATAGCTGTGCAAACTAATTATATTTGGGCCAAACTTTGCCGGAGACTCCCCCGAGGTATTATTATAAAAATCTGAGCTGTGGAAATGCGTCCCCATTCTGTCAACACCGGGTCGCTTCAGCTATAGAAAACTCAGCTCCGGCTCATTTTAGCTCCCGTGATGTGCTTTGCATAAGCTGCCGCAGTTGTTTTCGGGGAGGAGAGAGCCCGGCTGGGCTGCCTCACACATGGCCCAGGTCTGCCGAGCCAAGGGCAGGGCTGGGTGCGGGGGGAATAGCACCAAAATATTTATTTGCCCGAGCCCTGCTTAGCCCAGCTCGGTCTGCACTGCTGTCCCGCAGCCATCGGCACGGCCTCGGGGCTGCGGATGTGCGAGTGGGGTGCCTCCATCCCTGGAGGGATGGGGTGACGTGACAAGGGCCGGGAAGGACACCCGGAGAGGTGGTGGAGATGCTCAAGCCCCAGCAGGCAGGAGATGGGAATGAGCAGAGGGAGGAAGCTCAGTTCTGCCACGAGGCTGATCATGGATGGTTTTCCTGTTGCTGGGGGGATTCTGATGGCGTTGGAGCTGATTTCCCTCAAAATTTGTGCCTTTCCTTTTCCCTGGTGTCGCCCTTTGCTCCCTTCCTTCCCTTGTAACATCGGCTCCGCTCACCAGCCTTGCACGGGGCAGGGCACTGAGGCCAAAGACATCTCCCGCGTTCGCCTGCCCGCACCGTCCATCGGCGGAGGCAGCACAAGGACACGCTTCTAGCCAAACTCCTGCCCTTGCCATGGTTGCCCTGGTGGGAAGGAGGTTTTTGCCCCCTGCTGCCGTTCCCCTGCTGCCCTTGCACTCTTCCTCGGCGCAGATTGCCGGCTAATGGGGTGGAGCTAGCATGAGCGCTCTCTATTAATGGAGCAGAATATAAACAGAATAAAGCCTTCATTTCCCGGGCTGTGATTTCATTATTAATATACTTTACAGTTCACAGGTTGTTCATTTGCTTCCGTGTTTTCTCAGCTGGTGTAATCTGTGGCGCAGAGTGAGAAGAGTCATAAAATTTCCATTTCCAGTTGAATGTGCGTCCAATTCGCCGTGAAATGTTTCTCTCTGTCGTGAATATTAAGTGCCCAAGGAGTCAGTAGCCGCAGGATTAGGCAGGGCAGGTTGCCAGCCCCTCTCCGCATCCCGGGGGGTGCAGAGAGACGTGGCTGAAGAGGAGGAAAGGTGGCAAGGCGAGGTTTAGGGAGCAAGAGGAGGACTGTGTGGCAGAGGGGGAAAGGGGGAGAAGAGAGAAACTATGCAAAATTTGCTGGAGGGAAAGGGAGTAAAGTTGGAGAGTGGCAAAGAAACTGGCAGCAAGGAGGGATGTGGTGGGCAAAGGATGCTCCGACGGAGCAGACCTGCGCTCCACCTCCTCGTTTCCCTGTCCCATGGCTTTGATTCTTGGCAGGGAAGATGCTGCACCAGTGTCTTCTCCAGCTTGTAAATCAGTTGTTGGTCTCTGCGCTTGGCTAGTGCCGCGGGCTTCGGGGCTGTGCCCTTCCCTTAGCCTAAACGTGGGTAGAAAGAGAGTTTCCTTGCCTCTGGTGAGGCTGAGAAACGCTGCTGCGCTTGTACAGCTCGGGGTAACGTGGCCAGCAGGAAAAGCGGGGAGATTTGTTGTGTGTTTAGTGTATTCTTCAATGGTTTGTAGCAAATGGAGCGGTTGCTCTGGGGCAGGTGGTGCTGCCACGAGGCTGGGCAGGCAGACTGCACCAGGGCTGGTGGTGCCACGGAGAGGTGCCCACAGCTGCAGTGCCGCTGGCGGCAGGCACATCTGGCGGCACAGCTGGCACCTTGCTGCAGCTGGAGGCGGTGACGGATGTGCGCCCTGGTTAGCCCTCCCCTGCCCACCACCCTGTGTTTGCAATAGCGGTGCCTGATGTGGTGTCACTGCTGGGGGAAGAGGACAAAAAGCCAAATCCCAGTGGCGTGCCCGGGCCGTGGGGATAACTCGGGCACTTCCCGGAGCTGATGGCACTGTTTCTTTCTGACTCTTTGCTGAAATGACTTCTGCCACTGCATTCCTCGCTGCAGGGGAAGAAAATGCCTCTTCCTTTCCCATCTTCTCTCGGTCAAGTCAAGATAATAATAGTCTTTTTCTGATCCCCTGAACTTTCCCATCTGCTTGGTAAAACAATGGCAATTCTTTTTCCTTCTGGTCTCTCTCCTTCTGTCTTCCTCTCTTTTATTTTTATCCTCCTACAGTATAATTTAAAGCCAGAGCAATGCCGTAGCCCATGGGTTTTCCCCCTTCCTGTCATACGCTGCTGTTATTTAAAATGGCTTTTCCCTTGCAGAGCAATGCCTCTTGCTACGCTCCCAGCACCTGTAGCAGGGCCAATACCTTCACAGGAGGCCTGGAGAGGGGATAATGGGCTTGAGAGATGGGACCCAGCCCAGTCTCCAGTCTCCCTGTTCCCAGTCCCTCCCAGTGCCCAGAGACCAGCATCACCCATCCCTGCAATTCCTGGCACGGCCCATGGCTCCCCATCTCCACGGCATCCTCGCCAGCCCCCCGTGCTCCCCAGCCAAGCCGAGCCCATCCGTCTCGCCGCCCGTGCATTTCCCCCAGCTTCTCTCAGTAAGCTGCAATATTGCGAATGATCCTCCAGAAATGGAGACATCAGTGCCATAAAACACGAGGGACAGAGCAAGGCCACTGGGCTGGAAAATAGCGTGTCTGAAAAAATAAAGACGGACTAAAGATGATGGAGGGGAGGCAGCGAGCTTCACCCTGCCGTGATTCGGACGGCTCCGGGGGTTGAAGACAGTTTGGGGAGTCCCAGGGGAAGAGGAGGGAAAGAAAATATACTCAGTTTGCAGAAATGCATGTCTGGGCTTGCCAGGAGCTCTGTGCAGGGGTACGCGGGAGAAGGGAAAGTTTCCCACATCCCCATAACTTCTTGCCAGCACTGGGGATGGATTTAGCCGGGACTTGATGCTTATTTTTTTCACTCTAATGCCATTATACCACTCGCTTCCCATCCTAGGGATATTTTCTTAATGCGGCTGAAATACAGCTTAACTGAGGTTACAGCCATTTAACGCCTTGGATTGCAATTGCTTCTTAAGAGCTTGTCCTACGGAGAAAGCCTTTGGGTTTAAATCTGCAGCCAGAAGGACCCTGCGGTCCTGGCCGCCAGCGGCTGTTTTTCAGACAAATCCGGAGGAAAGCAGGGCTCCTCGAGTTTGGCTGGGGACGGGGATGCTTTTGCCTGCAGAGCAATGCCGGTTGCATGCAGGAGCACGTGGCTGGGAGGGGATGTGGTGGATCTCACCACCAGTATCCCCGCTGGGTATTTTTTTTGGGGTGCTTTGAGAGAGTCCTGCAAATAGCGGGCAGGACCACCTCACCTCATTTCTTGGTGTTATCTCTCCTCGCCAAGCCTTTTGCACCACAGCTTCTCCTAGAGACAGCGAGAAAGCTGCCAGAAATGGGATGGACTCCAGGAAAGCCGAGTTGCAACAGGATTTAATCGAGGAGCAGCACTCCCGTAAACAGGATGCGTGTGTTTGAGCGATTTTCTCTGGCAGCATCTGTCACCCTCCAACATCTTGGTATCATTGCAGCAAATTATTTAAACACTACCCACTGTACCCCATCTGTCAGGCAGCCCCTCCACGCGTATGGGGCCCTTACCTTGCCGCCTCTCCAAAGGAACTCACCGGCAAAGGCTGAGAGCCAAACAACAGGACAAATTAAATCAAAAGCACAGCTTCGGCACCCAGGGGGAAAATGCACATCAGCTTTGACTTATTGCATGGCGCACGCTTGCAAGAGAGAAGCAACGGCTTTTGTCACTGCAAGGGGCCGTGAAAAATGAATTAGGGCCGCTGCTGGGAGAGGGCACGCAGGAGAATCTTCCATTCTGGCGATGCTGTCCTCTCTCACCTTGCAACCGGGGAAGAAATCGCGGGGAGGAAGAAAGAGTAAGGAAAGAAAGGAGAGGGCACTTCTTGTTGGGTGGCTCGTTGGGGTCTGGCTCTATGATGTGCGGGAGGGAGCATGGGAGGAAGAGCGGCTCGGGTGCCCTGAGAGCAGCATCGGTGCTCAAGTGGGAGTACGGAGCTGCCAGGAGATGCTGTCTCATCAGTGATTCTCTGGAGAGGGCTTGGCTCCGTGGGAGCCTCGATATTTGGTTCTCATGTGCCTTTTGCATGCCTTTTGCATGCCTTCCTGCAAGGAGGCAGAAAAGCTGCGTGGGAAGCGTCTCGGTGCCGGTCGCAGCCTCTCCTGAACGCTTCCTCCGGTGCCACCATGAGGGCCACCACCTCGCCCTCTGAGCAGGTGGACCCCAGGGGCCGAGGAGGATGATGGTTGACTCCGTGCTTGTGAATAATGCATGCCTATCGTTAAGCAGCCCTCTAATGAGCTACAGCACCCATCTTTGCTACAGGTCTGACACCACTTAGGTGCTTTGCGAACTGCAACTGTTGCTAATTTGCTCTAAAAGGGTGGCCCTTGCTGCCTGGATCTTTTTTCCTGGGGCTCGGTGGCCTCTCCCAGCACCCCAGGAGGAGGCAGGGGCTGGGGAGGCCAAGGATGGTTGCTGCCAGTTTGCCGAGCCCTGAGCTGCCTCCAAGCTAGCCTGACTCTCCCATGTGCCGCAACAAAAGGGCTCATTCTTCATTCGACTCGTTTGTTCCTGAGTTAGAGCCCTGTTCAAGGGTGGTTGGTCCCCGAGTTGTGTTGTTTTGTTTCTTTAAATATTAATTTCCATAAACTACTTCTTGCAAACAAAAGGTTTAATGCTTCTCTTTTATTCCCGGTAACAAATAAGTTGTCTGAGGCGCGCAAACATCCCAGCAGCAGCGAGCCGTGCGCGTGCAGCAGCTGCCTGACGGCGACAAACTGCGTTTAAGTACAAATCGCGGTGCGCAGGGGATGGGGGAGAAGCATCCCCGAGGGATCACGGGCACCGTGGCAACGTCCTCCCAGAGATGCTTGCCCGGAGAGGGAGGGCAGCGAGCCCGGCCGGCACCGGGAAGCCCCTGTGTAGCCCGGGATTCCAATCTTTTGCATGGAGGCGTTCCTGACATATCTTTTTGAGATGGAAGATTTGGGAGCCGAAGGCCGGGAAGCACAATAGAAGATAGACTGCTTGTACCTCATTGTCTGGAGAATAGATGGGCTGCAGGCTCCTGGAGAATAGGAGCTGCCACTCAGGCGGCTTTAATAGAACGGGCGGCAGATAGATTTCAATAAAAGAAATGAGTATAAATATTGTTAGCGGAGAAGAGAGGAAAAGTGAAAAAGATCTTGTTCGACGAGTCACAGTGGGAAACTTTCAAGGACTTATAAGCTAAAAACTCTGCACAATGGTGCTATAATGGGTGGCTTGACAGACTCGGCTGCGCTGCGCAGCACCGGGGAGGCGAGCGGACCGGGCCGGCACCCCCGGCGTGCTGCGGCACGGCTTTGCAGGAGGTCCGGCCCGGGACGCAGGGTACGGTGGCAAGGTGGCCGTGCCGGGGGAGCCCACTCACATTTTGGCTCCCCGTGCCTTGCTTTGGGTGTCCGTGGTGTGGATGGCGAATATAGGCTGCCGGCTGTGCATGTAGGCTGTGCATATAGGCTGAGCGACCAGGAGCAGGAGATGTGGTGGCATCTGGAGGGTCTCTGCAAGTTGTATGTCCCAGTGATTAGTGAGACGTGTTGCATGTACCCACTTAAATATTTGAGTAGTTGTAGGACATGTGACCCCAAGCGTGGTCTTGGAGCTGACTGTACAATCACTGAACTAATGCAGCCACAAAGGTGGGCCCTGTCTCAGATCTAGCTCTGTGTAGCACAAGAAGTCAAAGAAAATGTCTTCCCTGGCAGCAGAGAGTGGAGGTTTGGCAGCAGGATGCAGAGCTGCAGCCTTCTTGATGGCTCCCGGTTGGTGGTTGCATTCAGAGGGCACCTGTGGAAATCCCTGTGTCCTGTCCCTGTGCTCGCGGGCAGCCAGAGATGGAGCTTTCAGAAACATTCACCTCTGCTCATATCAGCCCAAAATCACGCCCAGGAGGCTCCTTTATTGCGTCTCAAGGAGAAACGCGAGGCACTATTGGCTCCCCGTTGTGCCCAAAATAGTTGCGAGGAGAAGAGAAGCCGCGGTGCTGCATGGCCGTGCACGAGGAGAGGCTCCCGCAGCCCAGGGGAGGAGGGGACGCTGATACCAGTGCAGGAGAAGGACTTTATGGCAAGCATGGACGTGTCTCTCAGCTTGCACCTGCCCGCGGTGCGTTGGGAGCCCCCGGCGCAGCGGTCAGCACCGGCCACCCCTCTCCCTCGCAGCCTGAGCCACCGCACACAAGGGCACGGAGAAAAAATGGCTGTGAGTTCTGCGAAATCCAGATTAATGAAGGGTACGAGCAAGTGAAATGATGTTTCCCCTCTCTTTGGTGACACCAGGAAAAATTGGTGATGGTCGCTGCCCCTGGGGTGTGAGGGTGGGGAGGGACCCCAGGTCGCGGCAGCGATGGGGAGCTACTGCAAAGTCCTGAGTGCCGCGCAAAAGCCAGGCAGCCAGAGCACCATCCCCTGGGGCTTCACACAACATCAGGCCACGGAAACGTGCTAATTAACATGGAAAAATGTGTAAGAGGAGAGATTTCTGTCCTTGTTGTTGGGGAAACTTCAAAATAGGAGAGACTTGGCCCCGTGTAAGCACGATGCAGTCTTTGTGTGCCTGTTTCTGGGGGTACGGTCCTTCTGAAGGCTTGTGAAGAATGAAGATACGGGGTTCATCCCCCATATCTGCCGTACGCTGGTCGTGTAGGTGTGCTTCCTAAAGGCATCGCTCCTCTAAGAGGGGTCGCAGGTGGAAACGGCTGGAGCTTGTGATACAGGGATATAATATTTGCGAGAGGAGGAGAGGAGCGTGCCATGCTTGCCTGGGTCGATAGGGTAATCTTAAAAAAATCATTTTTTTAATGATTGAGCTGGATGATTTCCAGCAGGTTAATTACCCCCAATCTTTCTCTGCTGGAGCGTGGCAGCGTTAAGCTGGCACGGGGGAGTTGGAAAGAGGGGGTGCACAGAGGGAAAGCTGCCCTAACCGGTGTCATTTGCCTGATCAAAAGAAAAAAGGAAAGGGAATTTTTGAACTGCCTGAACTTCGTTCTGTATGGGTTAATTAAGCAGTCAGGAGTGGGTAATACTGATTAATAAGAGGTGAAGCAGGTGCTTCCCCCACCTTCGGCCAGGGTGTGCGCTGGAGGCAGCCTTAGCTCTTCTTTACCCACACCAGCAAGGCTGTTCTGCCTGCTTTGGGAGCCCGCATTCGGGGTGATTCCTTCCCCCACCGCCTTCCCCGCACACCGGGAGCTGAGCTGCCCATGCGATGCTACTAAATCACCCGCCCTGCACTTTTCCACCCGCTGCCACAGCAGAGGAGAGGTAAAGTGGGTCTCAGGCGCCAACAATTCGCTCTTATTACCTTTGTGTGTTTTATTTATTTACTATAAACTGTTATAGGGCGGTCATCACTACCGCGCTGGAGTGACGCTTGAAATATATGACTCCCGGCCTCAGCGCGTCACTTGGAGTCTGTGCGATGTTAATTTTTATTGCCAGAAGTAGCCATAAATTGATAGTTCACAATCGCTGTAGGGACTGTAATTAACTAGTTACTATTTCACCTCCAAAAGGAGCAATGTTTCACGCTCTTACTTTTACTTATCTGGAATCAGCTGCTGTCAACATCCGCTGAGGCCCCTATAAAGATTTATAGACCTTGGAGGTAAATATTGACTAATGGGCAGCTTGGCTTAATGTTCACCTTGAAGGACAATAAATTGTGCTATTGATTGAAGTGAGATGTCAATATCTGCATTGTTGTAAACATTTTAATAAAATTATCTCCATAAAATATTCTCCTTCTCCGGCCGATCCTGGCTAGTAGGATCGGTGCCCGGCAAACGCAGCGGCACGCCGTAGCAGGCAGGGTAATGCCCCGGGACCGGCACTGGGGCTTTGGGCACCCAGAGATCAAACCCATCACGGGATGGCTGCTGAGGTTGTGCCTTTGAGCTTTAGAGGTGGAAATCTCACAGCCCCGGATGGCTCGCCTTGATCCGAGGTGCTGGGGTTGGCATGGGCACGTGGCAGCGGGGAAGGTATGCCGTTGTTGCTGGGCGCCGCATGCCGTGCGGTGGGCGTGATGTGGCTCGGGGCAGGGAGCGCTCCGTTAGGGTTGCGGTCCTCAGGAGCAAGCACAGTGCACGGAAGCAATGCCGGTAGCCGTGCCGCTCGCCTCGCTCGGCACACCACGGGTCGCTGGCAGGACACAGCAGCACAGAGCTGCGCCGCAGTCCCAGCTCAGCAAAGATTTTTTTAGTGGCATCGCGGGCAGCGTTCAGCCTAAGCGATGTGTCCTAGAGACCTGAACATGGCTGCAGTGGCAAGCCAGGGGACAGTGGCACGTAATTAATTTGGGAACATGTGTTCGCTTTCCAGTGAGTTATTACCTTGTCAGAGGCTCAATGGAAGCAAACGGGTAGGAGGAGGCAGAAGGGGGATGAGTCGGACTGGGAAAACAAGGAGAGGTGAGGGAAGGAGAAAGGCAGGGAGGAAGGAGTAGGGATGCACGAGGCATCTGCCTGCACCTCACCGCATCCATGCTGGGCAGGACCCCAAGCGCAGCTTTGCCGTGTGTTGGGTCTGCCAGGGTGCTCCGTGCCAGACCAGGATCTCACCCCCCCGGCTCTCCCCACCGCCGTGACGGCCAAGCTCCCCGGCGCCCCGGCTTCGCAACGCACGGCACCGACCGCTGCCTTGTTGGTGGCAATCTGTCTCGTGTACCCACAGTACTTATCTCGCTTATCTGCGCCATGCAAGAGACGTCGTTTGGTTACCTGTACCTCTGTATTTTGGGCTGCTCACTGCCATCTCTGGCCGGAGGCTCCCAGATGCCACACCGAACGCTGCCGAGCTCCCCGGCTCTGCTCGTGATGTGGGTTATTCGTTATGCGTCGAGTCTCTCTTGGCTATTTTGCAGCTCTGGGCTGAGTTTTCCCCCTTGCTCCTTTGTGCTTGTGCTTCTTCTTCGCTGAGGTTTTTTTTTATGGAGATCTGCAGAGTTGCAGACCACGTCCTAAATAGTGCATGGTGGTCTGTGCACAGGCTCCCGCTCGCGGAGCAGGTGGATACAAGCTCTGGTTTTCCATCTCCCTGGCTCGCACTGGGTTAGTTCATCATCCTCGGCCGATGAGCAAGGATTACGCTTTTGCCTAGTCTGTGGCTGTTCCATTTCTGGCCTGTATTATAGTATTAGTATTAATAATAATAACGATGGGTGCTGGCTGTGCTGGTTTTCTAGCTCCTGAGGAGATGAGAGCTCTCCCATTAATTCCTGCAATCTTTCAGCTCCTAATTGTGCTCAAGCAGAGACAGCCTTTAAAAGTTCCCACCATCAATTTAGGCAGAGCAGGGCTGGTACACCTCGGGGAGCTCCTGGAGCCGCGGGCCCCTGGGCCAGCCCTGCCTCGAGCATCCCCGAGCTCCGGGTGCTTTCGGAGGCAGGAACCACAGCAGTTGGGTGCCCATTGCATTGCTCTAGCTCCAGTCTTGGGCGAGCGGTGGGAGCAATCCCAAAGGGCCTGATATGTGCAAGACTGGTTGGATAAATAACCCCATCCAAAACCTCGTCCTAAGCCCAGGGAGCTAAGTGTCACTTAAAGCAGCGTCTGTGTCCCCATGCAGCCTGGTGAGTAGATAAATGTCCCTTCTGCACCCCACCGGCCCTGAGGGGACCCCAGCAGCCGTGGTGACATGGGCACCCTGCTACTTTCTATAAAGCCAGGTCTGCACTTACAGATTGTGTTTGCCTAACCCCAGCCCTGCTCCTCCTGTCCTGTAGATTTGTTTTTCCATTCCTGGCAGTCACTCATGAATGAGATTTGTCCAACTATCAACAACACTTCCCATTATAAATAGGCAAAAATGCAGAGGCCAGGGAGCTGAGCTCTTTGGCAATTACTCTCCGTCCGTGCCTTCGCCCCTTGGCCGACACGGGTGCCGGCGCGATCTGGCAGCGCAGGCAGCAGCAAAGCGGCTTTACGGACCCGTTTTTCCTTCAAAGCCCCTTGTGCAGGAGGGGATGGGGGACGCGGCGGGTGTCCCGGTCGCCTGGTGTCACCCGTTTCGCCAGCCTTTGGGGCAGGGATCCCTCATGTCACCTTATTCCTTGAGGTGTAGTAGCTGGCACTACTGAGGCAGGATCTGGCCAGGGCCTCAAGCAGGGACAGTCTTCCATCATCGTTACCCAAGGATGAGTAGTACCAGATCGTGCTCAGGGCAAAAGCAGGTGTCAGCTCTGGTGCAGAGCATCCCGTTTCGGTCCAGGGCGCGCTCTGCGTGTCAGGGTCAATGGGCTGTAGCCGAAATGCAGTGGATGCCAACGTGAAGCATGCCAGACCCTGAAACCCTGAACTCTTCACGCTCTGCCTCTCCGTCGGCCGATTACCACGCACGTACCTCAGACTTCACTGCTACGCCGGCACAGAGGAAGCCTTCATCTCTCAATTTCCTGAGCTTTTGCAGGTGGAAAGCTGACCCTCGCAGTTACTTTAATGAAGTCTTTTGCTGGGTAATGAAATGCACTCGAGCTGCTTTGCTCCCAGATCAAACCAGGGACGCACGCTACAGCTCGGCTACGGCGAGAGCTAATTCTTGCCGTGTGCGAGCCGGCTCCGGCGCGCTCGGGGAAGAGCCTTTGGTTAGTTAGGAAGCGGAGTGTTATCTGAGCCTTTGCACAAACCGGAGTCAGATTTGCGTGCGGAGCATCTGAAGGACACCGGCTGTGTCGTTATTTTATCAGCAGGCAGCGCTGTACTACAGAGAAGCTGATTCTAGGTCAGCCATGAAAGAAATATTCCCCCCCCCCGCCTTTTTTTGCGGCCCGTAGTGCTGCAGGCCCACTGGATGTAACGCTGCAATTTGTGTGTCTCTGAAGGATATTGATTTTGGGGTAACACCTTCATATCTTGCCCTTCAGTTGTGCTAAGTACTGATGAGCTCAGCGGTTTTGACTGTGAGCTGCTCGGGTGGGAATTTGGGCGCGGGTGGATATCAGCAATTCATCACGGCGGGCTGCACGGGAAAACTCGCTTCAAGCCTTTCCGAAGCTCGCAGGGCAGTGCGGGGCCGCTTTTCCTATTGGGTCAGCCCGGGGTGGTGGGATGGATGCGTGCGTGCACACAGGGACCCCGGTTCAGCTGCCGGGCGTGCGAGCGAGCAGCGGATGTGCAAAGTCCCGGGGTCACCGTGCGGAGGCGGCTGCCACGAGGTCTGGTGCAGGGGTGAGAGCCAAGGTGTGATTTCATTACGGCTGAGCCTATTTGTGCTAGTTTGAGCTGACAATAGCGGCACCTGGGATTGCAGCAGCAGGTTCCCAGCGGGTACCCAGGGTGCTCGCCGCTGTCGAGCTGTGCGGGGGCGTTACAGAAATTGCATCGGTGCCGGCTCCGGGCCCCGCATCCAAACCCCCACGTAGCTGTGCTTTCACACCGGCCGCCTCGGTAAGCGGTGGCGTGTGACCACGCTCACTATTTATGTACCGCGGGAAGAGATGCTCTAAAAGTATCAGCCGGTGGGATGCAGGCGGGGTGTGCCCCGAGGGGAGCCTCCCGTGTGTATACTTCCCATGCATTTGTTAGGAGCAAGATGCATGCGGTTGACCGGTCAAGCGTTGCAAGCCATGGCCCGTCGGGTCGCGCTACCGCAGGCACCGCGGTAGCTGGATGGGAAGCGAGGGCGAGCGTGGGATCGCCCGGCTCCGCTGGCCGAGCTCGCTGCATCCCCCGGGGACCGGGGACCTGCGCTTGGCCTCTCTGCCATTGGCACTCACTCCCAGAAACAGCTGTCCAGAGCTAATTTATTTCCTAATGCTGCAGCAATGTTAATTTATAAATTACACTGGTAATTCGAGCTATTATTAATTTCAGATGGTGTAGGGCAAGCCTAATTAAAATATGACACCAATTGCCACACATATGTACCAAGGACTACCGTTTAAAATTTATAGGAATATTAAGTGTGACACTGGTCTCGGAGATGCTTCGCGCAGTAATTACAGCGTCTCAGCTGCGGGAGATCCGATGGGGAGATGTAAACAAAAGGAAGGGAGCAGTTGTCCCCGTTCAGGGGCTGTCGAAAACCCGCTTGTGCCGTTCGTTTGGGGGCGAGCGATGTTTTTCCGGGACGTTTAGTGGATGTGTCCTAATTGCTGAGTTTCTTTATTTACCTCTGCATTTGTTGTAACGCCGTGATCTCCATCAACGCGGAGACTATCGCGGCCCAACACCTGCGCCTCGCCAGCCGAGCGCCGCGGGTTTCCAGGAGCGCTTCAAAGCGAAGCGGGCTCTTGGAAGGAAGCGGGGGGCCATAAGACGCCAGACAAAAGGAACGGCTGCCGATCGCATCTGCCTGGCTTTGAGCGAAACCAGGAGCTGCGGTGCGGCCCGGGCGGGGGAGAGGAGGGCGAGCGCGGCCCCCACCCCCATGGATACCGCAGAAATGAGCCTGGAGCGGCACAGGGACAAAGCGATTCAGCTGAAGGGAGGTGTTGGCACCACAATTAACGGGGATAAACTGGCTGTGAATTAATTGAAACTGAAAAATTGGAGAGGGGTGTCTACGTAGAGCTGGGGGAGCCTGGGGGTAACCCAGGAGGAGGGTGTGGTGGGATGCGCCGATGCCAAAGAGAGACGATTTCAGGTTATTCCAGCAGCGTGCGGGTTTGGGGAGGACCGCTTTGCCCATCCTGCGCGTGCTGGGAACATTGTCTCCAGTACTTGCAAACACGTTTCTGGCAGGGGTTTTCTCGGGGTGGCGAGGTACAGGCACCTGGGCATGCCAGGAGCCGGGACTTGTGGGGTGGGTGTCCTCAGGCAGCGTGACACGGTCGCAGATGGTGACCGGCCGGTGGGGACAGGTTTGCCATGCCTCCCCATCGCTCACAGCCCTCTCCCTTTGCCCCTGCAGCCGTGGGCTTCATCAGCGAGGATGAGTACCTGGAGATCACGGGCATCACGCGGGAGCAGTCGGGCGAGTACGAGTGCAGCGCCTCCAACGACGTGGCAGCGCCCGTCGTCCAGCGAGTCAAAGTCACCGTCAACTGTGAGTAGCCTGGGGGCTGTCGGGGAGCGGGGTCGCAGTGGGTCACCCTGCAGCCCTATGAGGGGATGGGAATTTGGCGGTGGGAAGCGAGGCAAACCCATCCTGTGGGCCCCAGAGCTGAGACAGGCAGCGGCAGTTTTCTGAGCAGGTGGTGTTTTGCCCTTTTTTCCCCACTTCTTCTTGAGCTCCGTTTTTTTCTACCACCTCCCCCTCAGCTGTCTCCATCAACCTGGGTTTTCCGCCCATGGTGAGATGCTGTGCTGATAACCTCCGGGGAGAGGAGAGAAGTGAGCAGTAAATAGGAATTTTTTTTTTCCCTTCAGCAAAAAATGCAAGAGAGAAAGAAAGAAATAGAGCGAGGAAGAAAGCAGCACCATTTGTGCTCAAAGGCAGAGGTGAAGACCCTCCTAAACACCTCTCTGGCCACCCCTGAAGCTGCATGGGGTTGGCACAGGGTTGCACATGGTTCCTGAGAGTTGTGGGGCTCCGGTCCTTGGAGAAGCCCATGCTAGCCTGCAGTGTGGGGTCCCCCATCTGCCCAAAACCCCCTGGACAGATGTGGCAGGACTTAGGCACGGGCTCAGAGATGGTTTAGACTCCTTTCTAAATGCGGGGAAAGAAAAGGAAGCTTGAGGAGCAAGAGGAGAGGGCAGGAGGCCCGCGGCTGCCGGGCACTGAACCCAGGCTCCCATCCTCCCCGCAGACCCGCCGTACATCTCGGACGCGAAGAGCACCGGGGTGCCGGTGGGGCAGAAGGGCATCCTGCTGTGCGAAGCCTCCGCCGTCCCCTCTGCTGACTTCCAGTGGTACAAAGATGACAAGCGGTAAGAGCCCGGGCGGGGGGCAAAACCGGGAGGGCACGCACCGACCCCGTGCAAGCTGTGCCCAGTGGCGGCAGCTTCGGCGTTCGCTAGCCGGGCCCGTCTCGGCGATGGGGCCGTGGTAACCGGTGGAATCCGTGATAACCCTTGGCTCAACCTGGGTTTGGATGTGGAGGCAGCAGCAGCTCGTGCTTGTCGGGGGCTAATCCTGGCATCTCAGCAGGCGGCCGGTGTCCACGGCACCCGCCGCTCACAGCAGGAGCTGCCGCCGCTCGGTATCTATTAAAAGCAGGCCAGGGCTTTATATTTAACTCAGCGCTGTCTGCGCAGTGGAAAATAGATAAGGGGCATTTGAGGGGAGTGATTTTTACAGGAGCCTCTGTCAGACAGGTTTTGGCCTCCATCGGGGTAGGCAGCGCGGGCCGGCTTGCTGCTGCCTGTTTCTCCGGTTTACGGTCTCATGGTAAATCCCCGACTGGGTGAAGCATAATGGCCAAGAGCGATATTGGCAGTGCAAATCCAAGTACTTAGGAGCGGATGAAATCCCTGTCATCTTTTTAAATGCTTTGGCCAGAAGGCAGCATCAGCCTCTTGCTCTTGGAAAAGCAGAAGAAATGTGGTGTCGGTCGAGAAACAGGTTTTACTACACCGCAGAGATGGCCTGTGCAGAACTGGGGTGAAAGTCACCCTTTTAGGTCAACCGGCAGCTCAAGTTGTCCTGCCAAAGCAGCAGCACATGGCTATGGGTAGGGGTGAGGGGAGGAGCAGTGCAGCCGGGGGGGGTAGGGTCCCACTCCAGAGCAAACGTCTCTCTCTGACCCCAGGCAAAGCTTTTTTAACCCATTTTTGCATTGCTTCTCCCTGGGAAGCCCAGAGGGGCCACGGTGCATCCAAACACAGGACGAGCCACAAAGGAAACTAATAAGGAGGCATGTTTTGGCCAAAAAAGATGCTGCAGGAGCTACAGGGGAGGCTGGGGCCACCTGCCTAGGCTGTTTTGGGAGGAAAGGAGCAGGCAGAGTGTATAAAGCGGCGGATGTTTGCGTGGCAGATGAAAGGCTTCGCTCAGAAGTAGGTCAGATCACGAGGGCCCGGGAAGCAGCGGCAGGAGCGTGCTCAGCCCGCCCGGATCGGCAGTCGGGGCCCGTCAGGGGTGATAAGGGGTGATAATGGGGAGCCGGCACCTCCCGGGTGGAATTAGCAAGTAAAAGAGCAGCAGGAGTGAAGCGGGAGGGGGCACCGGTTCAGGGATGTCAAGGCACTTGGTTAAGGCTTCACTGTTTGTGATGGCTGAGAAGTGCTCCCCGCTACGCGGCGCAGAGCCCACCACGGTGCAGGCATTTGGGTCCACCAAAGGGGTCTGCAGGGCCGCGTCTGCTGCCTGAGCATGCTGCCAGCCCGCTCAGGGGCATGCGGGGAGCTGCCGGGGGTCAGGGAAGGGGAAGGTGAGAGAAGGCATCCCACAGAGATGGGAAGAGGGAAGCCAGGCTCTTCTGCTGCGAGGGAAGGAGCCTTTCCCAAATACCTCCCTGGGCGTGTGGGCATCCCTCCCTTTGCATGGCCCCAAAGCCATCCCCTTCAGCAGTGACTCTGCATCTGCGAGGATGCCTGTAGACATCATGGGGACGGTGTGGGCTGGCAGCTGAGGGACGAGACCCAGCAGAGCAGCGTCCGTCTCCTATATCTCTCCCAATACCTTCCCTTCTCCCTCTCCATGCCTGATCTTTCCCTTAAGCTTCACATCCCTGCTCTCAGGCAGGACCAGGGGAATAGCGGGTCATGGAAAATGGTGGGTACTTCTCCTCCCGATGCCATCCCCATGACACTTCTCCTTCTGCCTTTCTCCCAGGCTGGCTGAAGGACAGAAAGGACTGAAGGTGGAGAACAAAGCCTTCTTCTCCAGACTGACTTTCTTCAATGTCTCCGAGCAGGACTACGGCAACTACACCTGCGTAGCCTCCAACCAGCTAGGAAACACCAACGCCAGCATGATCCTCTACGGTGAGTAGCGCTGAGGGGCCACGGCTTAACAGTGAGACCACCAATGTGGGAAGGGTCTCACTTGTCTTTTGGGGGAGATGTGCATTCGCTGCTAATCCTTTCTGCCCCAGCACGTGGGTTGGGGATTGTGGTGAGCCCAGGGAACGTGCGAAAGCCTCCAAACCTAACTCCTGACTTGAGTGCCATGTCTGGCACTGCCAAGAGGCGTTTGGCACCATGTTTGGGGTCTGCCGTTGATGCAAAGTTAGGACTCGGCTGTGGGTTTCTACCTACTCGCTCTGAGGAATACCTAAGAGTCTTTGTTTCAGGGCACCCTCCTGTGTTGATTGGTGGGAGGAGAGATGGTGCTCAGGGTCATCGTGGCAAACCTGCGGGACCACGCCGCAGGCTGCCGTGCAGTGCACCCTATGCCCACCCAAGAATAAATGGCCCCCGTGGCTCTACCACCTTCCAGGTCATGTTTTCTGCTCCTGCCAAGCAAATATATTCTTACTGATGGTGGCAGAGAGCGGCGGGAAGGTGCAGAAGGCGGGGAGAGGGAGCAGTTTTGTACCCTCATCCTGGGGGCTGTTTTCTCTGTGTGCCAGAGCTGTGATGAGAGGGATGCATCCATCTGACACCGCTCGTGGCCGGGAAGGGCTGTAATTGCTTGGTGTGTTTGTTAAGCCTCTTCAGGCAGTGGCAGAGCCACAGCAGGGGGCTGCACTCCCCAGATCCCTCTCACGGCCACCGAGAGCCGGAGATGGGCAGCAGACCTCATCCCCGGCCACTGCCGTGGGAATATTTCCCTGCCAGGGTGGGCGCCCCTCACTGCTGAACCATATGGGAGAAGAGGGACGTGGGGACCTCCATCCTCTCCCAACATCACCCCAACATTGTCTTCCTCCTTGCCACCCTCCCTCTGACAGTCCCACCCCGTGGCAAGCGCTGACTGTGGGTGACGTGAAAACTGGCCCGGGGTAAGCGAACCGCGGAGCGGCGCGGAGGTTGGCAGTAATCACCGCTAAGAGAGTTTGATGGAAAGCGCTGGTTTCCTACAGCCTCAAGCTATCCTGGTATTGCAAACCCTTTCCTAGTGTGCACAAAGGGTTTAGTTAAACCCACAGAAACCATGCAGGAGACCCCTGCTTCTGTAGGAGAGACAGGGCTGGAGCGCAGCAGGGTCCCGGTGGGGCCAAACGTGGGGGCTTGGCCAGCTTGTAGGCGTGCGATGGTTGCAAGAAGTGGAAGGAAAAACCCAATAAAAGGAAGAAAGCGTTGCAGGGTAGGAGGAAGGGTGTCCCTGGAAAGCCGGTCTCCTTGCCGCTGTCCTCCTGTGTATCTTTGCAGAAGGCAATGCCCATCTCGTCTCTTCCTTCCATCATCGTGTACGTGCATGGGAAGCTTTTCTGGTTCAGCATGAGCGGGTGCGGTGACTGGTTTGGGGGGGCTCAGTAGGTGTTTTTGTGGTGTTTGTCACCCTTTTGCAGTGGCCATGCAGTGTGTTGTGTCGCTCCCCCCACACCAAAGCAGCGCACCCTTTTTTTCCTCCTGGCTAGATTTGTTCTCCCTGGAAGGGGGACAATGTGTTGGCAACCAGCTGTCATCATTCCAGGCATCTCCGGTGCTGGTGTCTTTGCAAACTCGTAAATAATCCGTCGCCATGTAATTTTTCTCTTCCACTGTTTTCTCCCTGAGCACACAAGCTCAAGCAGCGTGTGCCGGGCGACTTGCAAGGCTCTGTGCCGCAAAGCACTGTCTTTCCTTTGCCTTGTCTTTTCCTCACCTCTTGTTATTGTATGTCTGGAGGGGAGTGGAGAGGGAGACGAGCCTTCCTCGTCCCCAGGCCCCTCGGTGGGGTGGCTCAGGGCTAGGAGGCTGGGTGATTAACATTGCGGAGCACACTGGGATAGCGGGCAGTCTTGAAGTATGTGTCAGGTTGTTTAGCGTGTCGTTGCAGCACGGTTGAGACCTTGGGAAACAATGTCTGCTTCTCACTATCCTTGGGCAGGGGCTGGATGTGGTTCAGGGGAGCCCCAGGCCAGGGAAGCGGTTTCTCTGGGGAGAGCGGAGGATGCCGGGGGTGCCATTGCAGGAAGGGCTCGTCCTCACCTGCTGTCAGTATCAGCAGTTGCATCGGGTTCCCCTGAGCTGCGGCAGAGGAGTTATCCCATCTCGGATGTAGAGCTAACCTTGGATGTTAATGAGCCTAACAACCATTTGTTCCCCAAAAAAGTCCGTGCTGTAAGTGATGAACATAAGCGCCTTTACCTGCCCATCTTGGCTCTCTTCCCCACCAGGCTTCCTGGTAATCGGTATCCCCAATAACCTGGTAATCAGTATCCCAAACAACCCCATTTTTCAGGGAGACAGACACCTTTGTGTCCGTCAGAGGCAGCCCTGGCCCAGGCCTGTCCTTAGGGTGGCTGTACCAAACGCCCGGTGTAGCCTGGGTTTACGTGTACGCGCTCAGCCTCGATGCTGTAGGCTCCCTATGGGTTTATGGGGTTGAAATCTTCAGTAGCATAGGACCTCGCTCTGGCATCCGCAGATGCAGCCTGGATAAAAAGCCCCCCCAGATTAAAGACAACTCCCTGCTGACAGCTTTGAGAGCTGTCAGGTAGTTGGTTTCTAACCCATGAGCGATGTTTTGCATGACTCATGCCGTATAGCAGCGTCGGGCAGGACACAGTGAAGCACGCTGCTGAAGTCTAAGCCTATTTCATGATCCCCCTCAGCTTTGTCGGCCTGACTGTGACTCCCACCAGGGAATGAAATCGGAGTCCTTTGACCAGCTGTAATTTCCATAAAGCCACATTGATTAAATGATCCTTTCAGTCTTTATTAATTGAGTCCCCTGGAGGGGAAATGGTTCCCCACGGCCCCCCCAATCCACAGCAGACTCGAGGGGACCGTGATGCACAGGGGTCCCCCATCTCCTGGCGCAGGGGTCCCCGGCACCATCGGGAACAGCCCCCCTGTTATTAGCAGCAGCACGGGTGGCCCTGCGCGCTGCTATCGAGCGTCATCGGGCCGAGCGCCCTGGTCCCTAAGCAACCGGATCTTCGGTCCAGTGATTAATGTGCCTTTATTTATCATAATGAAAGATGAGAGGGAAGTGGCATGCGATGGCTGCGCAACCTCCTGCACGAGAAACATCTCACTCGTGCGGTTTTGGGGGGCCAATTTTGTGCGTACCCCCTTTTCCTGCGGCTGAGTGAGTGTTTTGGGGCTCCCCTCCCCAGATGGAGGTTTAATCCCTGCGGGTACCATGACATGAGCCTTTCTGGGGCTGTGTGACAGAGGCTAATGTAGCGTACATCTTTTAATCCTTTTTTTAATCTAATTTTTCAAGGAGGTCAACTCCTGCTTTATTTAACATGTAGCACTTGTTATTATAGGCCTGCTGCCTCATTCAGCGGCTCATTTGGTGCTGTCTGTGATGTGATGGAGTGCTCGGTGAAACCACATCATTTTGTGGAGTTCGGTGGGGGGGGAAAAAAGCTCTCTGCCTCTCCCTCATCGCGCGGTCCATGTCGCTTCCCAGAGGCTGGTGTCAGGCCATAAATCCATTTGGGATGTCGCAGGGTTACTGAGAGGGATGGGCCCCGAATCCATACTGGAGTAGAACAGGGGAGAGCCAAACCCCCAGAATCCCCCAAATGGGAGCCCTTGAGCTCTGCTTTTTGCTTGGGGGTGCGACTTCAGACTTTGCCAGGCCCCTGCCCCAGGTTTGGGGTCCCGCAGGTGGCTCGTCTCAGCTCATGTAGTACTCTTCCCGGACAGGGCGAGTGTGGCCCCAGAGGACCAGGGCACGATTCGGGCAGCACTTGCTACCCCATCTGCTTGTTTTTCCCGTCCCCAGGTCAAGGGCAGGCTGAGCGAAATGGCTCGAGCCTATGCTTTCCATTGCCCTTTTGCCTTAACTTTCGCTTGTTCTTTAATTTTTAGAAGAGACAACTACCGCTCTGACACCCTGGAAAGGTCAGTAATTTGGGGCCCCTGCAATGCCAGCGCTCCCCCTGCTCCATGTCCCCGTGGGCCCCTCCAGCTCCTGCCCCACATTGTCCCAGGGGGAGCCGTGGCACCCGCTGCCTCGACCTCCCGCCCCGCCACCCCACCACTCCCACTGGTATAGCAATGAAATAGGGCTTTCTTGCTGTTGTCTAGCTGCCCTCCCATGCTGCCTCCTCCCCGCCAGCCTACTGTGCCCGTCCGGTGGTGGTCTGTGCCCTCTGCATGCCTTGTCCCCTCGCCGCGCTCCCCCGCTCCCGCGCTCCCTCCCCATCGCCGCTGCGCTCTCCTGTCGCCGGGGCGAAAGCAGGGATGTCTCTGTCATCCGCTTTCCCCATTTTGATGTGTAAATGAGCCTTGTGGCAGGTCCTTCCTCCTCTGGGATGCTCCTAGTGCCTTTTTTCCGGGATGAGGTAGGGGTGGCGAGGCGTCCAGTCCTCTTCTTGGCGTTATTTGTGGCCGGCACCCTCCTATGCAATCTTACCCAGCCAGCTGGCTTGGTGTCATCTTGATTCTGGGGCTCCACAGCCAGGTGGCTTCATTTGTGATGCACTGAGTGGCCAGCCCTCGGGATGACTCGTAGATGTCGGGAGGGCTATGGAGGTAGCTGTTGCATCTCCAGATCTGCCCTTGCGCATGGCTTCCCAGACAATGCCAAGATTTGGGGCTAAGTGGGAAGCGTTGCGAGGTGTCTGTGAGTGTGTCGGAAGAGTGCTACTGGCGGGAGACCAAATGGTTAGTGGTTCTCAGTGCCCCCGTCGGGCTTTGAAGCAAGGGGATGAGTCCTGGGGTTTCAAAAGCACAGGTTGATCAGACCTTGTGAGCAGCCCCGCTCCAGGAGCGCACCAGCCTGGATGCCTTCCTGACATCTTTTCCCAGCCTAGTGTTCCCCTGGGTCAACTGTTTGGGGTGTTTTGGTGAAAGCCACTGGGTCAGACATTCTCCACATCCTATCCCATGGTGAGCTATGAGCTCCTCACCCCCTGTGATCCCCAAAGGCGTGGATGGTCTTGGATCTTCTTGACCACCTTCCTCAACCCATCTTGTTCTTCTTGAGAAGGTCCGGGCCCCTGGGCAGAGCCTGTTGTCAGTGGTGAGGCCCACACCAGCTCTGGGGAGGTGCAAAACACCGAGTCCTGAGTATAGTGCTGGTGGTGGTGTCTCTGTGGGGCGGGCAGGTGGTGATTGTGCCCCCCAAGGAAGACCATGGGGTGGTCACCCCCGTGCCTGGCCGAGTGTGGGCAGTGGTGGGCAAAAGCTATCATCTCCCCTACAAGTGTGGCTGGGAACTTGGACGGATTTTGGAGGAGGGGTTGGAGGAGGTCAGTTGGCGGCAACGAGCAGGGGATGGTCTTGGGATGGGGACTCGGGGCTGAAGCGGGACCACGGCGGGGTGTGTCCCAAAGATGGGGTTGGCTGGTGCCGTGTTGTCAAGGATGGCGTGGGTGGATTGGGGTGGCCCGGGGAGCTCTTGCACGGGGCAATGCCACCATGCGCAATAGCACCGGGGGCCCAGACGGTGTGGGTTTGTTGGGTTTGTTTGCTTGCTTGATGGGTTTTGTTGGCGTCGTGGCTAACCAAGCCGGCGTTCCTCTCCCTTGCCGCAGGCCCCGGCGCAGTGCACGACGGCAACAACGGCGCGTGGCGGCGAGGCGCCTGCGCGTGGCTGCTGGCCCTCCCGCTCGCCCAGCTCGTCCGCCAGTTTTGACCCAAGAGCCGGCCCGCGGAGCAGCGGTGGCGACGACCACGGCCAGCGAGCGCAAGCAGAAAGGAGAGGAAGAAAAAGAAGAAGTGTTCACCGTTTCCGAAAATAATCATAAGAATTGAGAGAGTATCCGGCCAGGCCACCTGGGGGAGGGGGATTGAGGAAAAACACGCAAAAAACCGCAACGGAAATTTGGAAAGGAGAGAGAGGAAAAAAAAAATAATAATCCAAGGCTTCCTGCTGAAGATGCAACGCGACTGAGTCTTATTCTTTTCCCCCTATTTTATTTTTCTTTTTGCCCCCCACCCCTTTTTCCCCCCCGGTTTCGCCGTTCTCTGCCGCGGGCCAGTGCGGAGGATGGGCGGGGCCGTCGGGGCGTGGCGCTCCCCCCACCCCCGTCCCCTTCGCCACCCCCGCCCGCCCGCCCCCTCCCACGGGGACCCCTCTGTCCGGAGTTGTTCTTTGCCGAGATTTCCCCGTCTTCTCATGGACCGTGCCGCCATTTGTGTTCCAGAATATATATATATATATCCACGTATACACATATATATATATATATATAGATCTTCAACGGTTACCACGCCACCACGAACGGAAAGGGAGGAAGGAGACCGGCGTCGAGCCACGCGTTCATCGTACCACCCGCGGACATCGTGAATGATAAGAGATTCTGAGTCATGGTTAATTTTATTAATTATATTTTCTGATACGAGCCTAGAACTCTTAGTTCCTAAAAAACAGAAATGCAAAAAAGAGGGGAGAAAAAAAAAAAAAGAATGAGAAAGAAACAAATCCAGAAAGGAGAGGGGGAGCAAGCGGAGAGAAGAGATTGGTTTGCCGAGTGCTGCGCACCCGAGGAAGCGACCAGCCAAGGAGGTTTGCGAGCTCGGCGAGTCAGCATGGAGGAGGAGGAGGAGGAGTCCCGCGCCAAACCCCCCCCCCGAAACCGGCCCAAAAAGCGGTCGTCCGAACAGTTCCTGCCGAGGGCACGGGCGCCGCTTGCCGCGCATCTAGGCGGAGGGAGACGCTGAATCTTTTTATGGGATATATATATACAGTATATATAAATATACATATATATATATAATTGTTTTTTTTTGTTAGCGTTCTAGCCACGGTTCCCAGCAGGGTCCTTCCGCTGCCATTACTGCATGCTGTATATGGAGTTAGGTGTGTATCGGTCCTCAACGAGACGAGCGTCTCGGTCCACGCGTCCCCGAATCCCCTCACCTTTCCGTCCTCGTGTCGCCGGCGTGCCGGGGACGAAGGGCCGCGGGGGGCCGGAGCCCCTCTCCGTCGCCTTTCACCGCGCGGCCCCGGCCCCTTTGCGGCGGAGTAAAGCGAACCGAGGGACAGAGGGAGCTCTATATAGCTGAGTTTTCTATTTTTTTATATATATATATGTATGTATATGTGTGTGTGTGCGCGTGCGTGTGTGTGTGTATATATATATAAAAAAAAAGGAAAAGAAGGCGAAGCGATCGGCGGGGGCGGCCGAGCCGTCGGCCGAGGCGCGGGACCAGTCGACTCGCGGTACGTTTCGGCGGGGAGTCTCCCCCGCGGTCGGTTTTCCTCCTTCGGTTTCCTTTCCTTCCCCGTGGCCGACGGCGGGCGGGGGGCGTGCGGGGGGCCCGGGCGCGGGCGGGCGGGCGGCGAGGGGGCTCTCTCTGCCTATCCATTAAAACGATTGTTCCATGTGGCCGCTCCGTCTGGTTGTGGTGCTCATTGCTGCGGGGGGCCGGGGCCGCCCTGCGCCCTCCCCCGCCCCCGCGCTGGTGGGGACAGGGAGGGACGAAGGGAGGGATGCCGGGAGAGGGATGCCGGGTGGGAGCACCGAATCATTGCCACGGGCCGGGAGAGCGTCGGAGAGACAGTGCCCAGAACTCGCCGGCGAGCCCCGCGGGATGCTGTCGCAAGGTAAGGCTTTGGTGAGTAGACGGGGAGGGCGTGGGGCGCAGCTCTGCCCTATTCCCACCACGCAGGATCCCGCTCAGGACCCCAAAAGGCTTCCGTGTAGCCCTTTGCCCCGGCGGTGCGACGTTGCGGGGGATGCTCATGGAGCGGCCGAAGCCAGTCCCGCGGGAAGGAGAGACGGAGCGATGCGAGGTGGGTGTAGGAAACCGGGTGCCCCCGTGCAAAGCTGAGTACGGGTGAAGCACGGCGGGACGGAGCCACGTGTCTGGGTGCAGGTGTAACCTGACGGCCCACACGGGGCCAGGGGTGCGTCGGGGCTTGTCTGGGCTGGTGTTTTGGGGTTTTTGGCTGATTTGCAGAAGGTTCCTCGGTGTGTTTGGTCCTCGGCCTCAACTGTAGCCGCCAGGCCACGGGCTTCCTCAAGGTGTCTGGCATGTTTTTGTAGGATTAGAAGTTGGTTGGTAGCGATGGCAGAATTGTTTTTTGGGGGATTTTGTGTTTGGTTGGGTTTTTTTCTTTCTTTTTTTCTTCGCCCTATGATGAGTTTGTGCAGCTCAAGAAATGGGCATGTAAACCGGGGAGAGAGCAAAAGGGATGGCGAGGTGTTGCTTTGTGGTGTGACGTGTGGCAGCTGAGGGATACCGCTGCCGGGAAAGGGAAGGCCGTGCCCTTACGGCTTCACGGCACATCCCAAGTGAGGGACGGGGGACAGGACGGCCGGGCGCAAGCAGCTTTCTGCATCGCAGGGTCAGGATGGCACAGGAGGAGGTGGCTGGCCAGCCCAGCCCCGTGGGGGTATGCTGAGCTGGCACTCCCGGCCCCCGTGGTTTATAGGAGAGTGTGTTGTGGCCACCTTTGTCCTTGGCAGCAGAAATCCCTCTCCCAGGGGAAAAAAATGGTGTGGGGTCTTAGGACTCCCAGGCAGGGATGGTCATGGTAGAGGAAGCTTGGCAGGAGCACCCGGATGCTCGGTGACGTGGGGAAGGGTGTGACCCGGCACCCAAGGGTGGGTATGGAGGTACTGGGGTTCACTCTCTCACCCTTTAATGTCAAATTTTGTGGTGCTCTAGGTGAGGTCGCAAAGGGTGTCAGGTGGCAGGGTTTGAGGGACAGAGAGCAAGTTAAAGAGGGAGAGGCTGGTTGATGGATGCATTTATGTATGTATTTATTGACACGTGTCCTGTTGGGAGGGCGAAGGATGGCTGTCATGGACGTAACAACTGTGGTCCTTGTTCTTAGACACAGGCTGGGTGCTGCCAAGGGCCATGGAGGAAACCCCTCCTCGACCCGGGAAGGGGCCGTGTCCGCCTCCCCCAGCGCTCGGCAATCATATAAAAGGGGGTGATGTAGGTGAGGTGTTGGGCCATGCTGTGAGCTGGGGCATTCAGGCGTCTGTAGGGGTTTCTCACTTTCATTAGTGAGAATGCTAATGCCAGGGACTGCGTGCAAGAGGTGAGCGTTCCTTCATGGCACCTGTAGTTATATTGTACCAGTCCTGGCTCCCCTGTGCATTTTATTTTGAAAGTGGCTCAAAACAGAGGGTTTCCCACAATGGGTGCCCACACTCGCCTTGCTGCAGGGAATATCGGGGAAAGCTTCTTGTCTGGGGCCCCAGCACTGATGCAAAAGGGAGCGTGGAGGTTAGGATGTAGCTCATCCCATGCTCGAGGTTGGGAGGCTTTCTGCCAGCCCAGAGAGCCGCAGGGTGCCGGGGCAGCATGGGGCAGGTGGGCAGCTCTCCCCTCCCAGACCCACCCCAGGGAGGCTGGTGGGTTTTTGGGAAGTGCTTACCTTTCTGCCAGGGTCACCTGAGGGGGACAGCAGAGACGTTCCTGATGTCTGGAGCTGCAGTAGTTTGTAGCGGTCCCAGGATGGAGCCGTTTGCTTGGCCGCCTGCTGCGCACAAGCACCCGCCGTCAGCAGGAAAGCAGTTTGCTGCAGAATTTGGGGATAAACTCTCAGGACCAGGCTTTTCATCTGTGTGTCAGGGAAGGCAGAGAGAGGCCTGCTCCCTCCGACGGGATTGCACCCCCTGATGCATCTGGCATCGTCCTGCAGCCCCTAGTCCCCCCACTCCCCCTGTGGTTGCCCCAGGTGCCCCCAGAGGCGTTCCCATCCTGCAACATACAGCTGAGGGGCATCAGCCTTGGGATCTCCTTAGGGAAATGGGCTCTTATCCTGAGCGTGACTCGGTGGCCACGCAAGCTCTGTTGGTGGCACAGCAGCGAGGGGACCAGGCACCCGGAGACGCTCAGGCAACGGCCGTCCTCTGGCTCACACCCGAGCTGGCTGGCGAGACGTGGGTCTCGGCGCTTGGCAGCAGCCGGCCCCACATTAGCGGCGCTTGTTGAATGGTTTTTGGTTTTTTTTTTTCCAGTTGATGGGGTAGAAAAGTGCGGCATCCCCAGGGGGGCACGGGGTACAGCGTAACCCCTCAGCCCGGCGGTTTTAAGGCGAGATGGTAGCTGGCCCGGGAAGATGCTGAGGATCGCGGCTGCGTCTCCTCCTGGTCTTCACCATCTTTGTCCTTTGAGGAAGACATTTTGTCCATGTCACATGCCGTGAGATCGTGATAGAAGCAAACCACCCTTAGGAGTGTGTCGCCTGCAGATGCGTCCCTTGCCACGGCGGGGGGGGGGGTAGGTTTAGTTGTCAGAGCGTTGTTACAAGACGACAGAGAAGATGCTGGGAGCAGCTTGGTCACTGGAAGGAGGCCCCCAGTCATGCCGCTTCTGCTGAATGTAGGTGAGCGATGAAAGCAAAGCCGGTCCTTACCCTGCAGGGGGTCATCAACAGGTACGTGCTCATCGGCGGCCAAGGGATGGAGGCAGGCGGGACCTGGGACCCATCGGCGGAGCCGCAAGGCTGGTTCCAGGGGAGGCGGGAGATGGGGCAAGGGACGGCCCGACCAGCAGCGGGCCCCCAGTTGGGGAGCTTGAAGTGTCGCTGTCTCAGGGAGATCAAAAGATGCTCCAGCTAAGTGTTGGGTGAGGCTACAGGAGCGCTGGAGGTCGCGGGCGCTCAGGAGCCCACCCGGCTCAGCGCAGTGCGCACCATGTCCCTCCCCGGGGCACACGGGGGTCCGCGAAGCAAAGCCCTGAAGGTACAAAGTTCGTCAAACTTTATTGATACACTGCACAATCACAACCATCTCTTATTCTTGCCGAATTAGAAAAGGTTACAACTACAATGTAACATGCACAAATCTCAGGTAGTATAGCCACCCTTGGAATACAACGATCGACGGAAACTCAAGACTGGACGTCGCGGCCGTCGGCAGGAGACACCTGGGAGCCGTGCTCCCCCTGCCCCGGGCGCCTGGCTGCCCCCCGAGCGTCCGAACGCGGAGAGCAGCGGTCGCGAAGGGGTCCGCCGCCCAGCCGAGCCGCAGCGGGGCCGGCCTCGACAGCCAACACGGTCCTCACAATGGCACGTTACACGGCACGAGAAAGTCGAGCGCCGTCCTGGCGGAGAAGGACAGGGGAGCCGACCCAGCCCAGGGAGGAGAAGAATGGAGGGGCATGGGGAGGGGGGGATGGCCCCGGCTCTGCCAGCCTCGGTGCACGTCGCGGCGTCTCACTGCTCTTGCCTCCACCCTCTGATACGCCACAGCCTCTGGCCCCGCGTGTCTGGGGCTAGTTCAGATTTTCTGCCATCAGGAGAGAGAAATGTGGCGCTGGGAGGCGGTGGGGACGGGCCACCGCGGGGAGGCGCGGACAGGGAAAGGCGCCGGGGTATCTCCCGCACCTCAGTGGTACTTTTGGAGCGGGGAAGGATGTGCCAGCTGAAGATGGTGGTGTCCCCGCTCTGCGATGGGCCGTGGGCTAGGACTGGGATTGCCACCGGCGGAGCAGCAGAGCAGCACCGCAGGGACCGCGGGACGCGGACTTGCCCGGTCAGTGCCGTGCCGTGCCAGATCCCTGCCCATCAGGTAAGCCAGCGTGTTGGGCCAGCGCCGGAGCAGCCCCCCCCCCCCCCCCCCGCCTCGGGCCAGTGGGTTTTGCCAATCATCATCAGCCATGGTACATGTTGAACATCCAGTAAGATTTTTTTTTTTGTAGCTGTTGCTTTTGTTTGTTGCAACAGCCTTGTTGCAGGGCCCTTGTTGCAGGTCCTGGGCAGCCCATGAGAGCAGGGACAAGGCGGGGGTCACGCTGCATGGGCGATGGGGCAGCAGCACGACGCAGCCTGGATGTCAGGGTTTTCTTTTTTTAATATCATCTTGCGTGCTGAGGTGCATCAGCCTGGCTTCCTCGCAGCCACAGAAAGCAGGATGGCGGGTAAGGAGGGTTCAGCAGCAGCAGAGGGTGCGTGGGAAAGTTGGCGTGTGCAGGGCCATTGCTTTTAAGCCACCTTGGTTGTGGAGGGAGAAGGCAGAGGCAAGGCACGGGGAGGCATTGGGTCAGGACAGGAGGATGCTTTGTGTGCTTGCTCAGCGGGTCGCTGTAGAGTTGTGTCCCTGCCAGAGGCGTCTGGTGCCGCATGTGACTTTTCAGGCGCAGAATGGGCGCGTCCATCCCCAGAAAGCAGCCCCAAGGCATTCCTGGTTGGCTACAAGGCTCGGGGCTTCTGCCACACACCCAGAGAAGGGGGGGCCACAGCACAGGGCACTGTGGGGTGCGTGGGCTCCTACGCATGGCAGCCAGATGGCTGCTGTCATGGGCACCAGGGAAGAGGGTGGAGGCAGAGGTTCCCAGGATGGCTGGAGGAAGCAGAGAGTCTGGATGCAGCCAGTTTGTTGCTGATGGCATGTCGCAGCAAGGCGGAGCGGCAAGCAGTGAGGGACATAGGCGCTGTCCTTATCCCTGCCGTGCCAGCGCAATGAAGCCATGGAGCCTGAGCCACCTCTGCAGGGTCAAACACATCAGCGCCTCCTCGGTCAGGGGTTTGCAGCGTGTGTTGCAGCTGTGGGGGGGGGGGGAGGTGAGGGGTGTCCACGGTTCTTCCGTCCCTCAGGGAGGCAGAGACACTCAGCGGGCTGGTATGGGGCGGCCACGCTGGGAGATGAGCCGCGGAACAGCTGCTGTGCCAACCTCGAGGCTGGGCATACATGGTCCCATCCCCTCTGGGCACCTGCAGATGGGCGGGAGCGTCGGAGCTGTAGGAAAAGGGCTTTGTCACCTGGTGTTTTGCTGTGCTGTTTAGTGCCTCCGCCCAGTGCCGGTGGTGCTGTGCTTTTGAGGCGCAGGTTGGAAAACAAGCCCAGAGGAACCTCCCCGACACGTGCTGGCAGTGCATCAGGGTGAGCCTGGTGGGGCAGGTCCTGCCATCAGCGGGGAAGCAGCGGAGCGGGCAGGGTCCGGAGCAAGGACGGGTGCTGTCCTGGTGCGCTGGGGCAGTTGGAAGGCTCTAGTCCCTGCGAGGGCCAGCGGCGGTCCCCCAAGGCTCATTTTCCTGGGAGAGCAGCCTCGCGTCCTCAGGAAGGTGAGGAGGTTTGGGAGGAGCGGGGCAGTTTATGGTGTTAGCAGGAGATGTTTGACCCTTGAAGGATAACTGGTTGCATCGGGTGACCCCCTTGGAAAAGGCTTCAGGGAGTGGGCAGGGCCCAGGAGCAGAGGCAAGGCCAGGCGGTGGGGGCCAGTGCCATCAGGGCTTTGGTGGCAACAACTGACATTCAGGACCGAGAGGGCTGAAGGCAGAGCCGGGGGCTTCAACGGTGGGGTCTTTTTGGGCATAGGTGGCTTAGCAAGATGACGAGACGGACATCCCCGGTGACGGCTCTGGGTGGCGCCCACCCCGGTGGCTCCACACCCCCCCTGCGTCGGGGACGAGGTGGCTGCGGGGAGCCCCGTCCGTGCCGGACCGCGTCCCCGGGGTGATGGTGGCGGGTGACAGTCTGGTGGCACGTGGTGGGATCTGTACAGCGTAACCAGCGGCGAGAACGATCCCGGCACGCGGGAGATGCGGCCATCCTCGGACGCTCGGCGCCGCCGCCCGTCCTCCAGCGCATCGCCCGTCCAACGGCGAGGAGTCCCCGGGCGGCGTGGCAGGCTGAGCCCGCGGCGGGGGAGAGGCGCGGCGGGGGCCTCCCGGGACCCTCCGCTCCCTTATCAAAAGTCGAGGAGGAGGCGAACGAGGAGGGCGGCCCAGAGGCAGAGGCTGGCGGCCACCCGGGATGCCGCGTTGCCACCGTCGTGCACCGCTCCGGGCCCTGTGCAGGAGAGAAGGGCAAGACAAGGGACAGCGTTAGGGCTAGCAGCAAGTGTCAGCAGCCGTTTTGTTGCATGAAGGTCAATGCCCTCCTCATCATCCCTGTGCAGCCCCATCCCGCCCCGCTGTGCTGGGCAGCCAGGTGCTGCGGTCCCCTCCCAGGCAGGCACGCTGCTTTTGCCTATTGCTTGATGAGCATGGCCAGTGTGGGGTCCAGGTGGTCTCGAGGAGGTAGGCAAGGAGCTCAAGGGACAGTTAGGGGTGATATGGTCCTTGTTTGAGGAGGACGATGCCCTGGGCAGGTGCCAGTCCAGCCCCACCACACTTGGAGGGCACAGTCCTTGGGGGATGCTGTGCAGCAGCAGGTCAGGGAGGGATCAGGCCCCACAGGTAGGAGCAGCCATGCCCCGCATCCCTGCTGGGAAATGAGGGTCCCTGAGCCAGCAGGAGCTGAGCAGGGCTCCACGTGAGGACACAGTTTTGTCCGCATTCTGGGGACAGGCACGTCCTTAGCAGGGGCACGAGGGAGATGCTGGTGAGGCAGGGAGGGGTGTGGAGGGCGGGTGAGGCGGGGATGCCAGGGAGCGTGCAGAAGGAGGCCAGAGGGAATGTGGCATCTCGCTTTTTTTTGGGTGGGACTAGCCCTTCTGCCCATGGCGTACAGGAGTCACGGGGGAGGTAGCGATGGCTGAGGAGGGCCATGAGGCTGAGTGGGTAGTTTAAGGGGTTCAGCATGCTGGGGATACATCGGGGCAAGGAGCATGCCCTGGGAGAACCCCAGTGCCTTGTGCCTTCAGGGTGTTTTTTTTTTTTTACTTCTGGGCAGCAGACTTAGTTGCCTAGATGACATGCTTGCATGCAGTTTGCCACAGGTCTGCCCATGGCACAGGACGGGGAGGGCTGGCACGGGACTGAGCCTCTCCAAGACCTGCTGGCTGCCGCTGGGGCGAGGAGGTGGCACCACCGCGGGCATCCATGTGTCAAATGGGGGTGTAGTCACCCTATGCTGTGCATCCAGCCAGGTCAGAGCCTGGGGGGGGGGAGGGTTTGGAGGTGCCGACTGGGAGAGCGGCTATCTGGAGAAGGCCCCCACGGGGCTTCCCCATCTTGGGGGCCGTGGGGCTTTGGGGTGCCAGGAAGGGCACAGCCAGCGCTATCGCAGTGGGCTGATGAGGGGCTTGTTCCTGCTAGGTGTATAGGACAGCCAGGGGAGCGGTGGCGAAGCTGAGCAGCCGGATGCCCTTACCCGGGGCAGAGCGGCGAGGACGAGCGGTGAGGGAGGCTGCCGGGATGCCCGTCGTGCAGAGGAAGCCTGCGTTTTGGCCAGCACGTCTAGGCCCGCGGACGAGACACGAGCGACAGCGACATGCCACTGGGAGAGGCTGGGTGTGCATGCAGGTGGTGGGTCGGGGCGCGGGACACAAGTGCAACTTCACAGTCAGCAAGATGCAAATGGCCACGGGAGAGCTGCTGGGGACGGAGGGGGTCGGCGACCTCGGTACTTGGCAGCTGGCAATAAAGGCATGATGCAGGAGACAGCAGCATCTGGGTGCGTGGAGCTTCAGGTACGTGGGGATGTTTTAGGGCTGTGGGGTGTGGGGGGGGATGGTCCCTGGCAGGCAGGCCAGGTGAGGAAGAGGAGGAGGAGAAAGAGGATATGGGCAGGCGGCCATCAGGTTATGCATGTGGAGGGGAGGGTTGTTGCATCTTGTTGGCTGAGGGCTTTTTTTTTGTAGGGATTTGGGTTGCTGAGCACATGAGGGTGACGGTCAGGATCAGAGCAGCCAGCCAGGCACAGCGAGGGAAGCGGGGACGGCTGCCCAGCAGTCTGCTGAGGGGCAGGCAGGGGGCCCAGAGGAGACCTATGCCTGTGGAGCGGGTAGGAGGAGACGACAAGGGCTGGAGGGTTAGGGACAGAGTGGGGCTGTGGCGCTGGGCGGGGACCGGGGCGTCTGGCAGCTCCCCAGCCATGCTGTGAGCCTAAGACGCCCAGCAAGGAAGCTTGGTAGACAGATGCTGAGAGGGAGGCAGAGAGAGCGTGGTTTTTCTGGCCAGGTAGATTAGTAGCTGGTCTAAAGAAATGAATAGCCAGCCGTAGAGGGAGACAGTGTTATGGCCTTAGAAGGCTGGGAGGGCTGGAGGGATGAGGTCCAGCAAAGAGCAACTAAGAGGCAAGAAGACACTGGGATGGCAGTTGTTCCATAGGCACTTAGGAGAAATGTCTGGATCGGTAGCCCTTGGCCTTATGGGAGATTTCAACTTCCCAGATGTCAGCTGGGACTACCCTACCGCTGTGATCAGCAGGCCTTGGAAAGTCTTGAAGTTTGTAGGCGAGAACTTCTCGTCACAAGTACTCAGGGAGCCAACTAGGGAAGACGCCCTCCTAGGCTGTCTCTTTGTACTAGATAGAGAAGGGCTCGTGGGACACATGATGGCGGGTGAGCGTCTTGTCCATGGGTGTCATGAAATGAGAGGGTTTAAAATGTTCGGCATCATGAGGAAAAAAAAATGGGCAGTGGCGTTTGCCCCCTCCATGGACTTCAGGAAAGCAAACTTTAAGCTATTCAGGGAGCTGTTGTTTAGCAGAATGTGCTTTCGAGTGGCCAAGGACTTTGTGTTGATCTAGTTAGGAGGAGGAGGCTGAGGGGCAACCTAACAGCACTCTGCTGCTTCCAGAGGAGGGGAAGCAGAGAGGGGAGGTGTTGAGCTCTTCTCCATGGGATCCAGGGACGGGATGCACGGGAATGGCTCGAGGATGCGTGGGGGAAGGTTTAGACTGAACATGAGGAAGCATTTCTTTAGTGAGAGGATGATCAAACCCCAGAACAGGCTTCCTAGAGAGGGGGGTTGATGATACCCTGTGACTGTCACTATTTAAGAGGCATTAGGCCAACGCCCTTAATAACATGCTTTAACTTGGTCAGACACGGCAGTGGTCGGGCAGTTGGACCAGCTGATCTTTGTAGGGCCCTTCCAATGGAAATAGTCTATTCTGGTGTATTCTACCTGGGGAGAGGGAGAAGCCCAGGTGTGCCAAGGCACGCAGCCGGGCTCTTGGGCACCACATTAGGCAGGTGGGAAGAGATGGGTAGGTAGGGTAGGGGATGGGTAGGTAGATGGTTGGGTGGTGGAATGGGCAGAGAGTGAGCGGGGCAGGACAGTCGGCAGAGAGAAGGCAAGGGCAGGAGCACATCCCCAAGGGAGATGGGTGGCTAGGCAGCAGGGATTTCTTCCAACGATGCTGGGTGGCCGGCAGGCCGGCTCAGAAGCTGGGTAGGTAGACAGCTGGGTGGGGTGCTGTGAGGAGGTAGCCGGAGAGGTGGCTTGCCTGACTAACGGATAGCCAGGCAGGGCTAGCATCCCTCAGGCAGCGAGGAGGAGGGACGGCTCGGTCGGTGGGGGTCCGTCCAGAGACCCAGCCATCGCGGCAGGTGGGCAGGGACATAGCCACCCATTGGGACAGGCACAGGTTGGTGGGTAGGCAGAACAAGAGGCTGGGCTGTGGCCGCAGGCGGGCAAGGAGCACACGTGTGAGGGCTGGAGGGTGTGCCGGGGAGGCAGCAGGATAGGCAGAGGGAAGCCTAGGAGGGTGGGTACCACAGGCTGAGCGAGGGACGGAGACCTCGGAGAGGTGGGAAGACCGTCAGCATGGTGCAGAGAGGCGGGTAGGATGGGACCCCTGCGGCATCACAAGGTAGATCGGCAGGCAGGTGGGTTGGTAGAGGAGCAGAGCAAGAAGCAGCAAGGCGGGCAGCCAGGGAGACGGGAGGTCAGGCAGGCACAGATCAAGCATGAGATGAGGTCTTTTGCTGTCTCCCTGCCTGCCTCTGCATCTCATTCTGTCCCCAGTTTTCCCTCTTGATCCCTGTTTGTCTCTCTTAGCATCCCAGTTGTTCCCATTCCATGTCGCCCCGTCTCTGTGCCCCCCTCTATGTCTGTCTGTCTCCCTCTGCATCCATGTCTCCTTGCGTCTGCCTGTGCCACTCACTGTCTGTCCCTCTCCTTCCATCCCTGTGCATTTCTGCCATCTTCTGTGTCCTCTTCTCTTCCCCTGCCTGTGTTTTACAGTGTCTTCCCCTGTCCTCACTTCTGTCTTCCTGTCCGTCTTTCCATCCAGCTCGACCCCTCTCCCTCCTGGGTGTCTCTCGGCCTTTACGCCTCTGTTTCCCTCCTGGCATGGTTCTCTGCCTGTCTCTGTTTGCCTTATTCCCTCCATCCCCATCTCTCTCTGTCCGTGGGGACCCCTCTTGCCCTGTCTCCCCTCATTGGCGTTGGTCTCCCTCGACAACCCTCCATCTCCCCCAGCACCCATATGTCCAGGTCAGTCTCCTGATGCCACCCCATCCCCATGTCATCCCAGGGCCTTGGCGTCCCTCTGTCCACAGCCGCCCCCCCCCATGATCCTTTCCCTCCATGTCTGCCTCAGCCTCTCCTCCTGCCTCCACCTCTCCCTCTGGGTCTTGGACTTTCTGTCCTTCAGGGTATCTCATTCAGTCTGCCTTGGTGCTGGGGTCCCTTTGTCAGTCTTGGCCCTCCACCTGCCCCCCCGCTCCGTGTCCCTGTTTGTCCCTCGTCCCCTTTCTCAGTGTCCAGGTCCATCCTCATCTGTGCCTCTGCCTCCCCCCCCATTTCTCTCAGTGCCTGCCTGCCCGTTCCTCTGTTGGTCCCCTCCTTACTTTTTTTTTGCATCTCCCTTATTTTTGCTGCCTCTCTGTAGGTGTGTCTTTGTGTCTCCCTGTCTCATAGTTTCTGCCTGTATTTGTCCCTGAGTCCCTCTTTCTCTCTTGTGGGGGGGGTCTCATGGTCCATCTCCACCTTGGTCTGCACCCCTCTCTCCATTCCCACGCCTCTGCACCACCACCCCCCGCTCTTTCTCTGGCCCCATCACTCTTTCCGTGTCTCTCCCTCCTCATGGTCTTCCTTTCCCCATATCCCTTTCTCTCCTCCCCCCCATTACCGTTGTTGTGTGTCCCTCGTTCCCCCGTCTCTGCCTCAGTCCCTTTCTGTTGCCCTCTGTGCATGCCTCCCCTCTGCCTTTGTCTCTCTCCGTCTCTGGCGATGGCTGGTTTATGCGCTCTCCGTGCGCCGCTGTCTAGGCAGCCAGCCTGCACGTGCTCACCATGTCTCTCCCTCTTTGTCCTGGTCCCTCGTTGTCCCTCCCCTCATCCCTCTCCCCACATCTCCCTCTCCCCCCCCCATTTGCCTCCACTTCGCCTCCTGCTCCCTGACTCTCTGTTCACCTCCCTATTTTTTCCCTCTGCTGGTGTGCATCACTGTCCATCTCCCCCCACCTCCCGTGTCTCTGTCCCTCTCTCTGTCACGCACGTTGCCTCCCTATCTCCCACTGCCTCCCTGTCCATCCCATCTCTTCTTATCTCTCTGCATCTCTCCCTCTGTCTCTCTCTATGGCATTTGTCCATGTGCACCCCCCCTTGCCTCCCTCCAGATCTCTGTCTCAGTGCATCTTCATCCCCCCGTCTCTCTGAGTCCTTATCTCTGTCCGTTTCTGTCCCTGTCTGCATCTGTCTGTCCCCAGGTGTCTCTGACGGTCTCGCTCTGCCAGTCCCCATCTCTATCCCTCCTTGTCTTGGCCTCCTTCTCTGTTCCACCACCACCTGCCCCTGCACCTCTGCTCTCCCTCTCTGTCATCTGCATCTCCCCTTCCTTGGTCATTCCCCCACCTAGTTCCCTGTCCTCCTGTGCCCCTGTGTTGCGTCTCCCTCCGTGTCTGTCTCTTGTTGTCTGTCTGTCCACCCCTGAGTCCCTCCTGTCGCCTCTCTGGTTTTGGCCTCCTGGTATCTCCTCCTCTTTGATGTCACCTTCTCCCCCTCTCTCTGAGTGTCTCTGGGGCTTTTGACCTGTCTCTAGCTCTGCCCAGGTGTCTCAGTGGCTCAGCGTGTTTCCCTTTGGTGCCGCCTCCCTCTTTTGGAGCCCTGTCTCTCTGATTCTGGTCACTTTGGGGTCTCCATCTGGGCCGCCCTCCATGTGTTTCCCTCTTTCTTGGCCTTTCCCTGCCCCTCGTTATTGGTATCCTATGCCTGTGTCCTGCACTCTCCTTCCCTTTATCTGTGTCCCCCTCTCTGTTCCGACCCCCAGATGAGTCTCCTTCCTTTTCTTTTAGTTCCTTTCTACTTAATTTGCTTTTATTTCCTTTATTTTGCATCCCTCCCTCGGTCTTCTACCCTCTCTGTCTGTGGATGCTGGTCTCCCCCCTTTCTGTCTCTTTCCCTGCATCCCTCTGCCCCCATGTCCCTGCTTCTCCTCCTGCCCCTCGGTGTCCCCCCATCTCCTTCCCCAGCCCTCCCCTCGGTGCTCTCCCTTGCTGTGTCCACTGCTGCATCTCTTTCTGGCGGTCGTCTCAGTCTCCCTGCATCTTCCCTGCTCGCCGTCTGTCCACGCTGTACGTCTCCCCTCTCTCGCTCTGCCTCTCGGCTGCGTCCTTCGGGGTGCGCGCCCCTTGTGCCGTGTCTCACTCCCGCGGCTGTCAATGCTGGTTTTACTGCCCACCCCACTCTCCATCCCTCCCTGTGTGCCACCCCAGACCCAGGTCTCCCCTCCAGCCTTCCCCACCCTCCCTCCCTGCTGTGTGCGCCTCTCCCTAGCTGTGCCTGTGGGTCTCCCTCTTTCCTTGCCCCTTTCTATCTGCTGTGTGAGGCCTCGACTCCTTCACCTCCTCTCCCCCTCGCCGTCTCTCTCTGTCTCCCTCTCCCCTGCCACCTGTCCTCCTTTCTCCGTCTCTTGCGCAGCTCCCTCTGCCTCACAGTCTCCCTTTCCTCTCTCTAAGCGTGCCTGCCTTGCTCTGCGTGACTCCCTGCAGCTCCCTTTCTGTCTCTCTCTGCCTCCCACCACCTCCCCATGCACATTTTTTTTCCTTTTCTCTGGCTGCATCACTCCTTATAGCTCTCTGTCTGTCCCTCTCTGCAGCCTGTCACTCTGTCGGTCGTGTCCACACGTCCAGGTCTCCATCCCCATCTCTCGGAGTCCTGTTCCATCACCCCCTTTTCTTGGCAGCTCCGACGTTTGTCTGGAGGGCTCTCTTTCATTGTAGTTGCCACGGTCTGGGTTTCTCAATCGCTCCCTGTCCTGGTCCCTCCACCCGCATCTCGTCCTCTCTCGGTCTCCATCTTGGTGCCCCCCCTCTTTTCACATCTGTGCCTCTCTCCCCCTTCACCTCTCCCTCTTTTGGCAGGTCTCTGTCTATCTCTCTGTCCCCGTATCTCTTTCTGTCTCTCTGCGCCCATGCCTCTCTGGGCCTCTCCCTGCATCTTTCTCCCCGTCTCTCTGTGGTGTGGTCACTCCATCTCCCTCTTCCTCCACCTCTGTCTGTGTCTTGCTGTCTCTCCCCCTCTCTTATCCCTCTGCCTCTCTGGGTCTTCCTCCCTCTCTGTGCCTGGCCCCCTCTGCTCATCCACCCGCCCCGTCTCTCCCTCCCTCCCGCTCCCTCTCTGGTTCTCTCTGTGCCACCCGTTCCGTCTCTCCGCCCCTGTGACTGCATCTCTCTCTGCATCGCTCCCTCTGTCACGCTCTCTGCAGGTGGCTCTGCTCCTCTGGAGCTTGCTCTAACTTCGGCACGGCTTCTGGCTGAGGGCCCCCGCTCCTTGCCCTGCAAAATGCTCTCTGTGTTCGCTCCATCCCCGGTTGCTGGTTACTGGTGGGTTGCAGCCACCCAGCTCCCTCACCAGCCCTGACAGGCACCTCTGCTGGGGGGGGGGGTGGGGGTTGCCCTCCTGACAGAGGTTGAGGACACCTCAGGGCAAAGGAGCACCCCGACACCAAGAAACAAGCCCAAGGTGGACACAGACTGCAACCACAGGATCAGAAGAAAGATCAGACCGACAACGACAAAGAGGGGACAAGAGCAGAGGAACAGAGTGCCAGGAGGAGACGTAGATGAGCAGGGTGGACAACAGTGAGAGCAGACGTGACAGAGATGACATTGCAGACAATGGAGATGGCCGACACGAGACGGGCAGAGCGAGGGAGAAGTCCATGGCTAGAGCGGGGCGTGGGAAAAAAAGGCAAGGCATGAAATGCCTGGACAAGGAAGATGCTGACAAACGCAGGCAGACACCAACCAAGACAGATGCCTTCCGACCAGACCCTGCCACAGGAACGACCGCCAAGGGGTGCCAAGACAGCAGTGCCAAGTCATTGCTGGAAACAGCGCCGCAAACCGCTCCGCCGGCAAACGACACGGACCCACCGTGGGACCCTGATGGCTGTGCAGCCCCACGCAGCTAAACACCTGCAGATGCCTGCTAGCGCACGTATGAGCACACCCGCAGATCTCAACCCGTTCAGATAGGGCGAGGCAAACACCCACGCATCACAAACTGCTGAAGACTGGCACAGCCACACCGAGAGAAGCCGCTAGGGCCTCCCCGCACCTACCACAGCACCCAGAGACGGCCGCCTGAAGCAAAACCTCCAGAGATGGACAGGCGCCAATGCACGCACACACGCCGGGACCAACCTGCACGCTCGCACAACAGGAACAGGCTGAGATGCAGCGAGACGACCGCAGGGAGACAGACAGACAACACACACAACACAAGACAGCCAGGAGACTCGCAGGGAGCACGCGAGATGCAAGCGCGGGTGCTCCGTGCCACCACGGACCCAGAGGGTACACACGCGCACCTACAGAGACACCCAGAGACCGACAAAGCAAGCAAGACCAAGAAAGAGCCCCATCACCACGCCGAAGCCATGCACAGACACACCACGGGACAGACACACTGCTGGAAAGAGGCGGTGCCTGACGTGCTGGGAGAAGTGGACGTGCGTAGCGCGAGAGGTGCTATGGCAGGGGTTGAGACCCATAACTGCTGACCCACGGCAATACACTGACAGACAAACAGAAGCAGGGATGACCGGCTACCCTGCTGAAGACGCATAGCCCTACATGGACACCATCCCAAGACACCATCTGCAACCAGGACAAGGACCAGGAGACAGAGGGAGAGAGGAAAGACAACTACTGCAGGAGGCAGAGTGAGCCATGGAAGCTGACGGGGAGAGGGGGACGCCCTGAGACTCCACGCCGTAGCCATGCTCTCCCGCACAGAGCGCAGACACATGCAGGTCGCGGCCATGCTGCACGCCAATGCCCTGACACAAGCAGTCCAAAGAACCCGTGCCGACCCCAAGACAGCCACATCAACACACCCTGGTGGAGACACGCCGATGGGCACCTACAACACCCCCATGGCCACCGATGCCACGGCATGGGCTGGGAGAGACGATGCCAAGGGCTCGCCAGCTGAGGGCTCTGCAACCTGTGCGGCCACTCGTTTCCAGGATGCGCCGAGCCCTCCCCGTGGGCCGCGTGGGATCCTGCCCTTCCCTGCACGAATCAAAGACGGGCTCCCTCACGCTGAGCAAAGACAGACAGCCCCCACAATGTAGGTCAGCCCCTGCATGCTGACACGCTACTGTGTGTTTACTGAAATAAAGGCAGTTGTTTTCCTGACATAAGTTATTTATCGTTCTCCAGCGCAGCTCCTGCAATTATACCCTCCCAGTTAGTGACAACACAGGGTCCTCGCGCGGTGCCCGTGCCCTCTCTGTCCCAACATGGGGCAACGTGAGCAGGGAATGGGGGGCTTTGTATTCAACACCCCCCACCTACAAGGCCACAGCACACACCAGACCAGGACTAAAGAAAACCCAGGCCAGACAGATTACACCGGACCAGACCACAATGGATAGACCTGCCTAGGGTCCGAGACCTTCCATGGATGATTGAGAGGGAAGCCGGCCTAACTTCCACTGGCTCCCTCTGTACCCCGGGATGAATCCTGTCTGGACCCATGGCATAACAGGCATTCCACCTGTACAACCAGTCCCTTAAGAGCTCGGGGTCCGTGACAGGAAAGGCGGCCCTCCAACAGGTCTATCGTTACTAGTAGGGTTATTACAGACACAAAAACCAAACCGTGCCCTGCCTTTTCTTTTTCTTTGTCCCTATTTGTCGGGTGACCAACGTGTACCACTCCTCTGTTTCCTTCGCCCTCCTCTTGCTTTTCCCATATTTCAACAAGCCTTTCTTGCTCATGGTCTCAATGCTGACTTCCCCTCTCAACCAGCTTTGGGCTTCTGCTGTTTCTCTTCTGTCTAAGCGAACCGCAGCTCCATAGTATCCCTGCAAACCCTGACCTCTCCACCAGAGCCGCTACCGGTTCTTTTTCCACCCCAATGCAGAGACACGTTCCCCACTCGGCCAAGCTGCCCTTCCGCTGGTCTGACGTTTCACCCGACGGGATGGCCCGCTCCTGCGCCATCAAAGGCTGCTCCTTAAAACCGAACCGGTGCTCGTGGACCCCCCCCGAGCCCTCAAACACACATTCCCGGGGCCGCTATTTGCCACCTCCTGGGGCAGCTGACACTTTGCCCTCTCAACACCCACATATTTGCATTTATTCTCAATATGCCCCCCCCAAGCTTTCTGACCCTTCCGTTTCATGACCGCCGCCATCACCGAGCTGGCCGCCTATGCTCGCATCATCTCCCGCGAGCCCTTCATGCACCTTTGACTTCCCCGGTAAGCCTTCCTCACGCAACCCTGCTTCCCAGGGAAGGGCTCGATGCCTGCCCAGGACAGTGCTGAAGGCATGCCTCCCTCGGCTTGGCTGGTGGGCACAGCGATCCTTCATCCATTCCGCTGTCTTTCTCCTCTCCACCCTCTCAATTCTCTTCCCCACCCCACTGATGAGGACACAGGAGGGAGGGAAGGCACGAGAGACCAAGCAGCGGCGTGGGGCTTTGCTGCCTGACAAGGTTACACCCCGACACCATGCAGCTATGTGCCATGGGACACCCATGCCTCCTGGCCCCCTCCTCTCCAACCCACGTACACCCCTGACACTCCAGACAGCCCCCACCAAGAGCTGACTGCTCCTCCCGGCTCTCTCACACCACGCAGAGGACCAGAGAGCTCCTCCAGACATAGATCACCTTCTCCGACCCCCTCTGCTCAGGTCGAGCCTCTCCCATGCTACGCCACCAGCCCCTTCTCCCGTCCCCACTCCATGTCACCGCAGGACAATGCCTCGACCTCCCACCACGATTCTCCCACCATTCCACCCAAGCCCTCCTCTACAGCTACCCCACACCCCCCTGCCCTCAAACATGCATGCATACCCTCCTCTTTCTTCACAAGGAGTAACACCGGGCTCTCTTGGGCACTGCCCCTACTGGGAAAAGCCACCAACCCAATGACAAGTGACAGTCCATTCTCCCGACTGCTCCATACCCCATCTAGCACACACCCCCCAAAACAGCTACAATGACCCACAACCCCCCCACACAAGCCTCCTCCCCCTTGCCAAGCCCCTGCGATGCACCCGTGCCAAAACAAGGTGCCCAAAGTGCCAGGCTTGCCAAAGCCCCGCAGCTAAAGCCAAAGCTGGGCACCACACCCCAGGTCACCAAGCACTCTCCACGGCACGACACGGCCCGTGAGACTGCACGTCTGGGAAGGCCAAGGGGCATGCCTCGGCATCACAACGCCCTCGAGAGGTGCCCACCAGTCCCCAGACAGCTGCGGGGACAGGGGTAGCCCCATCTCATCCAAGATGTGCACCTCCCCACCACCATTGCACGACACTTTGCCCCCGCTGTCCGCCCTGATGCTGCCAAAGTCCCTGCCAGCATGGATGCTCTGCTCGCTCTCCACACCTCCTCGAGCCTGCCACCCACCAGCTCCATCCTCTCCCTCGTGCTGGAGCGGAGGGCTGGCTCCTGCCGGCCACCCTTGGCCCGCGACAGACCCTTGGCTGGCCAGATTGCCACACGGACACACCACAGGAACATGCCACAGCTAAACATCACCTTCCTCAACGACAGCTGTTGAGTCCACCATTCCTCAAACCCCTTCCCGCCCTCACTGCCCGGCTCACCCAGGCACCACGGGCACCCAACACGAACTGCCCTGCCACAGCCCTCAGCGCCGCCCAGCCCGCCACTGCCAATACAACACGACAACCGCCGGTAGTCCTGCCACTACACCACCCAGGAGAAAAACCCAGCCCGTGCATGCGAAGCGTGCGCTCACCTCTCCTGGGCCCCCTCCTCGGCCCTGCGCTCCAGCGATGCTGCGGCTCGGCCAGGAGCCTCTTCCCCAGCCGTGCCTCCGCAAAGACGTACGGCTGCCTGCCTCTGCTGCGCGCCCCTAAACACCCATGAGCCCGCAAGCGCCATGCCCGCCACCCACTGCCACCCAGCTGTGCGTGTCTGCTCGGGCCGATGCAGATCTCATCATCTGATGCATCCTCTCTGCGGGACCTCACTGCTCGGGGCTCGCGCCGTTCGGCACCTCGGCAGGCTGGCAACATTAAATACAGCCAGCTCCGCTCTGTCGCTGGCCACCTTGCCGCCTCCTCCTCTTCTTCCTCCTCCTCCTCTCTATACCTTGCTGCAAAAAAACAGGGCACCTACCGTACAGGATGATGCTGGCGTTGGTGTTGCCCAGCTTGTTTGTGGCCACGCACGTGTAGTTGCCGTAGTCCTTCTCCGAGACGTTGAAGAAGGTCAGCGTTGACAGGCGGCCCTTGCTCTCGATCCGCACGCCCTCCAGCCCATTCGCTAACCTGTGGTGAAACACGTTGGTGCTCTGCGACATATCCTGGCCCCTTCCCCAGCGTCCCTTCCCTTCCCAGCAGCCAAGATCAATATACACCCATACCAGACTCCCAGTGTCCCATCGAGACGAGCCCTTTGCCCCACCATGCTGCCCAAAAGCATGCCATGCTCGCCACCCATGGGATAAGCCCCGCCTGACCCGCATGGCCCGCATTCACCCCCCGTGAGCCACTGGGAGAAACAACCCCAAGACCCCCTTGATCCCTCAGACCCACCAAAATGAGCCGATCTCAGCCTTCCTCTGCACAAGGTCCTCAGCCACCGCCAACCCCCTCTACCTCCTCACCCTCCAGCCCCAAGGCTGGTGTGATTGCCCCCCCACCACCACATCCCAGTCTCCCCCCGCTCCCACAGCCCCTTACCTGGTGTCCTCCTTGAACCACTGGAACTCTGCCACGGGCACGGCCGAAGCCTCGCACTGCAGGATGCCCTTCTGGCCCACCGAGGCGCCCGTGTTCTTGGCGTTCGAGATGTACGGCGGGTCTGCGGAGACGCCGTGCCACGTCACGCTGGGCCGTGCGCACCCGCCCCGCCACAATTCCCCCATCCCTTGCACTCACAGTTGACGGTGACTTTGACTTTCCGCACGTCCGGGACGGCCACGTCGTTGACAGCGCTGCACTCGTACTCCCCGGACTGCTCCCGCGTGATGCCCGTGATCTCCAGGTACTCGTCCTCGCTCACAAAGCCCTGCCCTGGGAGACATCCCAAATGCGTGGCACCATCACCCTTCACCCAGGAAACCTGGAACAGCCCTTACCAAGCATCCTCACCCGCATTCCAGGATGCACCAAAGGGCCAGCACCTCCACAACAGACACTAGCAAACCATGGACCGCTTTTGTGCCACCCTGGCCACCTACAACTGTCCATCCCACGTGGGCTGGGTGAGACCCTTCCTCGGACCCGTGTGGCCCATCCACCAAGCCCCAAGCGAGGTCTCACCTTTCCCGGAGAGGTGTCGCCACGTGACGGTGGGCTCCGGTCTCCCGAAGGCCAGGCACATGAGGGTCACGCTGCTGCCCTCGTTCACGGTGATGTCCGACGAGATGTTGACGATCTGGGGGGGAACTGCAAGACACAAGAATCATAGAATCATTAAGGCTGGAAAAGACCTCTAGCATCATCAAGTAGTCCAACCATCAACCCAAGGCTACCATGCCTCCATGTACCACGTCTACGTGTTTTTTTATCCCCAGGGACGGTGACTCCCCCACCTCTCTGGGCAGCCTGTTCCAATGTCTGACCACTCTTGCAGTGAAGAGATTTTTCCTAATACCCAACGTAAACCTCCCCTGACACAGCTTGAGGCCGTTTCCTCTCGTTTTATCACTACTAACTTGGGAGAAGAAGAGAAGAGAAAAGAGCAGAGGCACCATCAATACATCAGCTCACCAGGCTTCATCAGCACGGGAAGCCCCAGCACTGGACATCAGCATTCGCCCCATTGCCCTGTTCAGTCGCTGACCCTGCATCTCCAAACCGGCATCTCGGACTGGAGCCGAGTATGGCGCCGGGGTCCACTCACCAGTCCTCTGCACCGGGCGGGGGCTGGAAACGCCAGCCTCCCCCCTCCGCCGCAGCCAAGACCCCGATAACCGGCTCTCATTACAGCCCGCGACAAGGCTCATATTTTAGCATATTTATTAAAGCTGTTTAAATTACTGAGCGTCTGCTCCATTCAATACCGGCCACAGTGATTTATATTACTCTATCCCCAGATACTCCATCTAATATGTAAGTTGGCAATCTCCGCACCCATAAATATCCCCGGCCCTGGCAAAAAGCAATTAAAACCCACTCACCGACACTGCTTCCTGGTGCTCTGGGCCGCCCGATGCGTCCCCCGAAGGGGTCCGCACCTCGGGGAGTGAATGAGACCATACAAAATGACCCTCCCAAAACTAACCACTGCTCCTACAATGCAAGAAAGGATGCCCCACGCCCCCTCCCTGAGCGCACGACGTGCTGAGAGCCCCAGCTCACACGGCCTTGCATGCCCAACCCTCACACCACGGGCTCTCCCATGGCGCTGGGATGCCGGGATGATCGCCTGAAAGCCACTGTGGCCGACACCAGCACCACCTGCAAGGGGACGTGAGGGCTGCCCGGCTCTCCTCTTGCCCCCAGGGACCGTCCCTGCCCTGCTGGGGCTGCCACATCATTGTCCGAACTGACCAGGGTGGGTAAGGACAGAGGGACACCTGGTGGGGCACTGGAGGGGATGCGACAACAACCCCTGAGGAGCCCAGTCTAAGCTGCCCAGGCCCAGAGCCTCTCCAGGGTTAGAAAAACCAACACCGCAAGCAAGCCTTTTGCTCCCAGGCAGCCTCCCGGGTGCCAGGAGAGGACAGGCTTTCCCACGCCCGCTCTCCCCACCGCCTCCTTCCCCGGCACGGAAGAGGCGGCACGGCAGGACGAGCGCGGCAAAGACGCAGCGCCGTCTCCATGGCCCGATGGGCCCCGCAAGGTACTAAATTTCCCAGCAACTTGACACATTAATATAGAAGTACAGTCTGTCACAGCAGAGGGAGATTGTCTGAGTCCTTCAGGGGAAAGCGGCAATCCGAAAATGAAAAGCGTGTGCTGGAATACGTAGTTAAAGCTCGGAGAGAAGCTGGCTGGCTCCGACAGCGTGGCCTCGATGAGCTCTGCTGCGGGAAGGCTGCTGACGGCCCCTTCTCACTCAGACAAGATGACCTTATCCCCTATTACCAGCAGCCTTGCACCTCTCCCTTCCACTAAAACCACCTCCACCAGGTACCAGGAAAATCTAAATCCAACAGCAGCGCCCCCAACATGCCTTCCCACACCTGGGCATCTGCTGCCCGCTCACGAGACTCCCCAGGAGCAGGTTTGGTCCGAGATGTCACCATTAGGAGATGCTGAGACTGTGGGAGGCCTCCCCCAGCTCCGGATGGTGGCGGGGACACGGGGCAACGACCGCGGGAGATGTCTGTCTCTCCCTCGATTGCTCTTACCTACATAAGCCATGGAGTGGGATGAGAGGGACAGAACACGGTGCAGAGTGCCCGCAAAAGCACGGCCATCGCGCTATCCCTGCTGCCGCTCACCCTGCCCGCACCCCTCCCGGTGCTCCTCCGCGCTGAACCCCTGCTCGACGCTTCACACTACCTGAGGGCTATGTGAGGCGAGATTACAGGGGGAAGAAACCCCGAACACTGTGCAGACATTACCTGCCCCTCACAACTCCCGGTACAGACTGATGCTTGCAGGCGAGCACGCTGCCAGAGGAAGGTGGGCACCTCCAGGGCAGCTAATGCCAACTCCAAACACACGCTCGGAGCTCCTCTCCCTCCCTGCGATGCCTCGCTGGGGAGAGGGTGACAAAAGGGGCGCTGAGCAGAGCTGGGACTGCTCTGTTGACCCCAGGTGCCTGACTTTGCTCCGGTCCGGACCGGTGCCCCGGCTGCCGGGGGCTTCCCGCCCTCCCTGAGCCGGCACTGCAGCGTTCGGCTCTGCACCCCAGCAAAGAGCTACAACTAAATAAAAAGAGAACAACGTACGTCCAAGGAGGCGGAGGCGATCTGCATCCCCCGGCAGATATTTTATCTGCTGCGCAGGAGGCAATATTATCTCCGCACACCTTTCCTTGCACTGCACCTGCTCTGATCTTGTATTTCTTGCATCACCTTCCCCATCCCACCTCCTGCGTGCAGCCCTGCTGAGGTCAGACCGTGGGCACCTTGATAGGCCAGACTGGTCACAGATGGACAGATGGACTAGACAGCACCCCAGGTATAGATCTACGTGGTGCCAGTGCAAGGATGCTCACAGAGCCTTGCTCTGTCAAGGCTGTCCCTCAGGATGATCACCGTCTGACTGTCCTCCAGCAACACACCCCTAAGAAAGGCCACGCTCTCCCAACCTGACAAGGGGGTCACGCATGCAAGGGGCAAGCCGGAGCCTGCCGGAACATCCTCGCCCTCCCCAGCTCATGGCCAGCATCCCTTTCCCATCCCCTGAGTCCCAGACCACAAGTACAAGGTGACATGCAGAAACCACTGCTCTGGACACAGATGCAGACCTGTCTCGCACAGAAATACTTTCACTCCTGTGCAAAAAATACCACTACCAATAACCACTACAGCCCCAGTGCTCCCGTTCAGCAAACACCGAGCCACACAATTACACACGTCAACCCTAAAGCCCTTCCCTTAGCAAAGGATGCCGACGCAGCAGGCAGACATGCTGGCAGGTCTGGCAGGGGAGAACGGCACCTCCAGAACATCCCAGCATGGCCCCGAAGCCACAGGGGCCAGGGAAGCGTCGCCGTGCCATCACCCTAATCCTATCAGAAACACCCCCTCGAGGCAGCAGGGACGTGTGGCGGAGGGACGCCGTGGGGAGCGATCGTTGCCTACGAGGTTACCAGGACTCGGAGAAGGACATCTAACGACCTTGATTACATTTCTATAGATCCCACCAGCCAGGCTGCCGAGGACGGCGTCTCAAGGGCGCGTCGGCTTTGCCTTGGGGGAACTTAATCCCGTGGTGGGAGCGGGTGGGAGCTGGGCCCGCACGGGGATGTGGCCAGGACCGGGGCATCAGCCGGCAGGATGAGTCTGCGACAAACACGAACATGCAGATAAAGCCAACCTGCAGCCATGAGGCGGGTACGGCCAAGGCACGTGCATGGCTGCCCTGACAAGCGTGTCCCACCAGATCTGCCGTGTCTCAAGAGGGGACAGCTTGGGATCGCTGTCCAAATGTTCTATCGCCCTCCCGTAGAGCCCTCCCGGTCCCCAAAGCGCCAGGTCAGATAGCGCTGCTAATACTTCGTGGCCCACCAGCATGACTACAGATGCTGTTCCTAGTCGTTTATCTGTCAACGTCACCCTTTCCCTGGATTGCCTTTGTTTCTTTACATTTACCTCCCCTGCCCTACATCCTCTACACAGCAAGTATCCAGGAGTTAACGACAGCCTCTCTTACTACACCCAGAAGACAAGAAACGAACGCCGGGTGAACATACTAACCGACGGAGAATTGGCGAGAACGGGATGTCACTCGGCCGGGAAGACGGAGCGACGGTGCCTGCTCTGCCCTTCGCTGTGTTAACGCTTCCTCATGCACATAATATATTTCATGACAGCTTGCTCCTGCGAGCAGCTCCCCTTAGCCCTCACGCACGTCACTACACGCCTGATCGTACAAGAGCTAAGGAAAAAGGGTGAGACGCTCCTTGATTGCTCGAGAGCAATGACGGGGAGAGGCCCCCCCCCCCCCCCCCAAATTAAGCAGCTCTCGGCAGCCGTTGGGACAGGACGTGGATTCCCAGGAGGCTGATGGGGTTGCACCGTGGATGGATGCAGCCACTGATCCCTGTGGGGGTCCCCCCCGGCCCCCCGACTGCTCGCTGGATGGTGGGGCAAGATGCTCACCTTCTGGAGCTCTGGGGGGAAAAGCAACGCAGCGGCACACGGTCCCTGTCCCCCCTTGTTCTTAGTCCTGCCCTCCTTGTAGAAAACTACAACTACAAGTGAATTGAACACAGAATAAATCCCAAGGAAGCGAGGAGCGGCATGTCGTGCGGTCTCGCTGGAGCGGCGAGCAGCCCACGGAGGATTTCATCGACTGTGTGTAATATTAATCACAGGTAAGTTAATGTATAATGTTTGGTAGGCCAAAAAATACATTTGCACTGTAATTTCTTGTTTGTTCGGAAAGCTGGCGAGAGAAATTGAATGTGAAAGCGATGCCGCTAAATTCAATAACAATAAGCCTGTGATTTATCTCCTTCCTTTATCGCTCGAGACCCGAATCGCCTGATTCACGCTCTCCATCGGGCCCGGGCGTGTGCTGGTTTCTGCCACCGTTCCCAGGGACCCTGAGACACCATGCCTGCCCTCCATCCCCAACCGGGGGCTGCAAATAGCCCGTTGGGGTTGGCCGCGGCATCACACCGCGGTGACACTGCTGTGTCCTGGCATGCTACGTGCCATACTAAGGATGTGCCTCGCAAGCACGGCCAAGCAATCCTTAGGACTCTCCCAAGCACCACCGGCCCTGGCACCGGCTTCACCCGCGCTGCTGCTCCGTGGCCGGCAGGTCTGGGGACGAAAGAGACTGGAGAGCTCAGATCTTGCAAGTCGCTACCAGACACCCAAGCGTGAGGAGGGCTGGACGCTGCCTTGCCTGCGGAGGTGCGGGTCCTGCGCCGGCGGGGACGCCTCTTCCCTGCTAAACCATGCGGGAAGAGACAGCGCATCGGTAACGGCTGCGTGATCACTGACTACACGTGACGCTGACACACGCGACCGCGTGCAGGCTGACTCATCCCCCGGCCGCTCCTTAGTGCCGATCCCTACCGGAGGCGCTCGCCGTCGCGGCCCCGGACTATTTTTAGCTGCCAGATCATTACTGCTGCATGCCTCGGAGCGAGCGGAGAGCCTGTGCAAGTGCCACGGCTGACACAGGCGGCTAATGTCCCTCCTCCACGTCGTTAGCTCCTAATCCATTAAAAGAGACCTCTTCCCACACCTTTGATAAAGTGAGTTGATAGATGGATACCTACAGGCTCTTCAGCGCTCCTGCCCTGGAACCTCGCCACCCCTTGTCAGACACCTCCTGTTTTGAGGAGATGCAGCGTTCACGCTGCTCCTTTGCGTCTCCAGCTGTAGCACGGGCTCGTGCCCTCCGACGGGTGATGCTGTCACCGCTGGGGATGGGGTCGGATGCCTGCCGGCGCTCACGGCGCCTCCCTCCCCAGCACCGCCGGCTGCCTATAGCCCCACGCGCCTCCAGCTCTGTATGATCCTCCTCGCCACAGGCGGGATGGAGCTGTCGGAGGTGTCACCGCACAAGGACTCATTAGCGTATGGGAAGTCAGCACAAAGAAGGCAAATATGCCGAAAGCTCACATTTTGCCTGTGCTTTCCACCTTCTTCGCAGATGAGAAGCGCGGCGGGGCAGCGCCAGCGGCCTCCGCCCGGTCCCAGCATGCGTGCTGAAGGCACCACAATACAAGATCTTCCATAGAACAGCTCATTTTTGGGGCAGATGCCCTTAAAGAAGACATGCAGGCATGCACCCACGAGCCAGCTTCCAGCTGGGGAGAACCCGCTGGCAGAAATGGATGTGTTTCCCTGCCTCCAACTCTTTGGATTTAGGGCGCAAGGGCAGCTGCAGTAACCCTGTGCAAACACACCTCGACGTCCCCTCTCGCCTGCGAGGGAAGCGATGGGGCACAAGGAGGCAACAGCAGGACTTTTAACAAAGGGTTCCTCCTCGCCTGCGAAGATTATCGTCTCTGATCGACCCCATTCTGATGACAGCCCAATCCGAGAGGCTCGTCAGAGTTGATTTTATCGAGATAATGGATTAAGAACATCCGACAGCTACAGTCAACAGAATGATGTTTGTCAAATTTCCCAGCCAAGCGAGCGGCGTGCCACGCCACGGCCTCACGTGCTCTACAGGTGCTTTGTTTCGGGGGAAATCTTCCCTTTTCCTTCTCTGGGTCTCCCTTTTCACAGTCATCCCCCGGTATAACCCCCTTTATTGTGATTCTTTTACAGGAAAGGAGCATAACACACATATTTCAAACGCATCCTCTCTGCCATGGAGGCAAGATTTTCCGGCCCCGCTGATATTCCCCCAGGGATGGCATCTCTCCCCCTGCCTGCCTTTCTGCACACCATTTGAGTGCAGCTGAAGAGGGAGAAAAGAAAAAATAACCCACCCAAACTGACCTCCCTGCAGTTGCCTTTGGAGCCGTCACACAGGACCGCATAGTTCATCCTCCTGCCGCAGAACCGGACTGTGATGCCGTGAGGCCCGTTGGCATTAAAAGCAAAGGGATCGACAAGCCGGCATGGACCCTTCTGTCCCAGTGAAGGCAAAATCCGGCCGTGCCAGGGACCGACTGCTAACGAGACATCACACAAATGAGACGGGGACATTGAGCATCCCGTGCTAGGCGGCATCTCCCGACCGCTTGCCGCGCACCCTTTTTCTCCAGGTTTGCGCCTTGAGACAGGGAAAGAAATAAAACCAAAACTCAGAGTGTTATGCCTACTGTGTAACCACCTGTCAGTAAATTTATGAACAATTAGGAAGTAAGAGTGCTTCCCAGGGAGCTATTTGTGCACTAAAACGTTCTTTCTCTTCAGAAATATAATGGGGAAACAACTTCTCCAGTTCTCCCCCCTCTTCCCTATTTTTGGTTTTTGCAGTAATTAATCAGCTGCCGCTGCACTTTTGTTCCATCAGCTCCCAGTCCCCGCGGCATGTCCCGATGCCTCCGACGGCCCTGCTCCCGCTGGCTCCTTTTCGCTGATTTTAAGAAGCCTCGAGAACGGGAGCCCGAGGTTGCTCTCTGGGTGCTCCTCGTCCCATCCCTCCTCCGTAATCACATCCGGATTTCAGGTTAGCACTTCATGCCAGCCACTTTAAGGACAGTAGCTGTTCCCACCTTGGCAGTGCATGCTGTTTTCCTCCTGCCAGTCGAGCTTTTCCTCTTTCCAGACCTCCCCCCTCTCCACGCCCTCGCTCCTTCATTACTTTTTCATTTTTCCCCTTCACTGCCTCTCACTTTTTTGATGCTTGGTGCTTTTCTGTGTGCACACGTTTCCTTCTCTCTTCCTTTTGTTCTACAAGTCTCTGGGCTTTTGTTCTTGCCTTTTTGTTTTGTTTTGTTTTGTTTTTCGTTCGTGCTTCGGTTGCTTCTTTCTTCGATCATTGCTATTCCTTCCAGATGCTCTCTGGGCATGCCTCATCTTTGAATTCGCCGCCACATCGCTGCCGGTCGCTGCTGCATCTCTCCCACTGGGCTCTCTTCACTCTCTTGCCCATCCTCTGTTTCTTTGGGGAGGCAGGAAGGGCTAGGTGGGGATCTGGTTATTCCTTCTGAGCCTTCTCCCCTGCCAGGACACCAGCCTACATTGCTTTTCACGGGCGCTCCTTTCCCTCCATGGGAACACAACCCTCTATGCCAGACAAGACTCGGTGGACGTCAACGATGACCCTGGTCCGGTCACCTCCCGCTGCCACGACAGCTGCCACATTCCCAGATGGCCCTGCTTGGTGCCAGCTGCACCATCCCTGACCAGCACCACAACTTACACACCCTCAAGCATCCTGTCGTTACCCTTAACAGGCTCACGATAGAAAAACAGGGGGGCATACTAATGAAAATCCATCAAGACCCCTGGGCGAGCCTCCGGCGCAGTCCTGGATAGCAGAATAGCACGGCACCTTGACGGACGATGCCCCCCTGCTCGCACGCCCACGAGACACCGTCAGCTCCAGGGCAGAAGCAAGCTCTGCTCCTGGTCCTGCAAACACATGCCAGGGCTGAATGCTGCATCCCAACCTGCTTCTGCCGCGGAAGAAAACAAAGCATTTCCTCGCGAGCAATGACACCTGGCAGAGCATCGCCAGGCCAGGGTCTCCCCTCCTGTTTGCAGGCACCACGAACGCACTTGTTCCCCGGCTACCTGATGGGGAGTCCTGCGTGAGACCTGCGGGCATGGAGAGCAGGCGCACCGAGCAGGAGCGCTGATGCAAAGCCCTGGCGGAGGGACGCTTACAAATCGCTCAAGGTTTTGACCGCCCAACGAGGCTTTCGCTTCCCGAAGCAGTGGCTTTCAAAGGCCCCCTGCCTCAGAATGAAAAAAAACCCCCGTGCTCCTCCCCAGCATCTCCCCCCGACCCTTCCTAGCAGAGCATGTGCTAATTGATTTTCCCTCTGTGCTTGCCTGCAGTTGCTTTTTGTCCCTCTTGCACCATTCAGCTAAATAAACTGCTCTGCCTGGGTTGGGCCCCTTTCCTTCCCTGCCTGCTCACATACCCCCAGAGAAGGAAGTGTGAAACATTTCTTTAAACACCATGGACATGATGTGTTTTGGGCTCTCGCTCCTGCTGGGAAGGTGTCTTTCCAGCCAAAGTGATTTTTTTTTTTTTCCCATTTCCTCTGAACAGCCCTTTGATTTCCTTTTTATTTCCCTGCACTCCATCCCCGTCACTTCGAGCCTGACCTCTGGGAGAGTTTTGTGCTTCAATTAACTGTTCCGCTCGTCCCCGCTGGTACGATTACCCCGGTGTGGTGTGCGTAAACCCGAGCCGAGCCTCCGAGCAGAGTCATCGGCAAAACACTTGATTAGACCCAGAGGTGTGGCAAAGGGGAAGACGTGCTTGGATACAGCACCCATCCAAACACCACCGGCCCCTTTGCCACCCGACCTCACGAGCAGCTTCAATGCCAAGAGGCAAGAAACACATGCGAGGGTGTCTCCTCCACCCGCGGCCGTGCCACCCTGGCTGGAGATCTCAGCCACCGCCCGGTAATATTTGTGCACTTGTTCCAAAAATGCCAAGAAATTAGCTTGGGCAGGTACGGAGGACCCGTACTGAGCCCTCAGCCTTTCAAGGCCTTGGTGCGAGGAGCTGCATTCCTCCTGGGACACCCTCCCGGGTCACCCTCCCGCCGCTGCCGGCAGGACGGAGGGCAGCCAAACCCCAGGCACCGTACCATAACGAGTGGCCCGTACAGGACGGGCAGGTGATGGACACTTTGCTTTGGACACCACGTGTTACTTGGCAAGACAGAGGTGTGCCCCTCTGCCATTCCTGCAAGCCCTTAATTCAAGGTGTACGTCAAATCTTGCCAGTCCAGCACGCTACATGAAGCAACAGACATTTTACATCACATTTACTGTGCACCATCTCTTTTCCTTACTATCATCTTGCTTCTTAAGTAGACAAAAATAGCCCAAACCACCCGGTAAGGGAGAAGTATCCCAAGCGCAGGTGAATCTCCCAGGCAGGGAGGCGAGCCTGCTCTGGAGGTCGCAGCCTGCATCCCTGCTTCTCGCCCTTTCCCCTCTGCAGGCTGAGCTGCATCGGCTCCTGTGCACCTCATACACGCCCCTTACACCAAACTCTCCACCATCTAACTACTAAGCACTTAATATATATGCACTTTCTACCGTTAGAACCTATTATCAGGTCTTTCCTATGACCACCAAAGAAGGCTGAGCCGCTCCCCTCGCCTCACCATGCAGCCTCCTGGTAAGGTTTTAATAAGTATCGCAGTCTCCGCTCCTGCCTGGATCTCAAAGATAGCATGATAAAAGCAAGCTTAACCGCGGCCGTTGTGAAATCTGTGGTGCCGGCAGGAGCCTGGAGCACGGTCTGCGTCGGGGAAGCTCAGCGGAGCACGGGGCAGGGGAGGGTTGCCCTTTCAGATACTCCAAGAGCCAGTTGTTATCGGGAAGAAGGGAAAAATAAAGACTCAATTTGCTGAAGAGTACGCCTGCGTGAGTGCCGCTTTGAGAGGCGGCAGATGAGACAAGGGACACAGGATTGGCTCCAAGAGAGCATCCTTATGTGCATTTAGAAAACCAACTGCACGACCACAAGCTCACTACCGCAAACAAGGGCCACGGTCCTTTGAAACCCGCCCTGGCTCCTGGGGTGAGGAAAGCAGCATGATGCGGAGACGGGAAAATGGATTGCACCGACCAGAAACTAACAGTAACAGTGCCGACAGCTGGGAGAGGTTTTAATGAAAAATCTATGGCGAGTGGGATTAAGGCAGTACAGAGGAGGGTTCTCTAAATAAATCAGGAACAGAGGACATCTGAAGAATACCAAAGCCCACTATTAGGGAGCGATGGCCAGTATCGACGTTCGCTGCTGAGATCTCCAGACGGGCACGCGGATCCCAAAGCGACGCCGCGCTGCGCCTCTTCGGCACCTACGCCCTCTCCACAGCCGCTGCTACGAGGACACCAGGCTTGCTCTTTCCCAGGGCACCGACTGCGAAAGCCACGGCCTCGACCAAAACACTGACCCCGAGCGCTGCTTTTCAGACTGAAATAAACCCTGTGTACTGAAACGGCCCGCGCCAAGGAGGCACGGCCGAGCCCTGGCTACAATCTACCACGTTCCTTGCGCTGAAACCATTTTGCGGCACGATGTGGTGAGGTCTCCCGGCTCATCCCTGCAGGCTTGCACCTCCCGGGAGCCGAGGTGGGCTTTGCAGGGAGTCGTACCCAGAGGCAGGAGGGCTGACCCCAGGTCCAGCCCCACGACATCCTCTGCTCAAGCTGTTTATGGCAAGAGGAGGTTGAGGCGACTCGTTTTCTTCTTATACGAGATTAAATGCCAGTTCTCTCTACATTTGCAATGCTCCCCACGAGATGCCAGCATGCCACGAGCACCGCGCATGTCCCTGAAAGCAGCCGTCCCATTGTCACGAGGTAGCCCTGAAAAAATGCGAAAATAGAGACAAAAAAAACCCCTCTGGCTTCCTTCCATCTACGCTCTTATAAACCCTTGTTAACGGCTGTTGCAATGAACCAATCCAAGAGACATATTAATAACGACATTAAGAGACACATTTACTGTTGACTGCGACTCCCTGGCAGATTTATCACCGGGTTGCTAGGAGGGAAAGCCAGGCCCTGCAGTAGCACAATTAAAACCCAATTGAATACGGGGACAAAGAATCAATACTCTATCTGGCCAACTTTTAGTTTTGCAAAATACAAATATAAATTAATTGACCTGAACACGGTTGCTAACTGGCCATTACTGCCTGCTCGCTGGCCAGCTGGCACGGGCGAGGCGTGACGCCAGGACGTGCGTAGCCATCCCCTGTGGTGCTCCCGCTCGTGCCGTTGGGGTGGCTGCCTCCTTGGCGAAGGAGGACCCCGAATCTTGTTTTTAAGCCAATATCTAAGGCCAGGAAAGAACAGAAACAGGGTTTCATTCCTTCCCTGCAAAGCTTGTGCTCCGCTTGCAGCCAGGACCGAATGCATCCTTGGAAATCTGCTCCCTTCCTCCCAGCACAGAACAAAGGGTGTTACTCACCCTTGTAGAAAACTGGCTCTTCCCTGGCATGCAAGCATGGAGGCTAAGCTGGCGGGCATCAGCACCTGGTCCTAGCCACAGGAAAGAACGTTTTAGTCACCGGCTGCGCTGGAGGTGAAATGAGAGCAGAGCAAGGAAGGATTTGCTTTTCTGGACACCACCATCAACAGGACAGCAAGGTGGCATCTACAGCTGGATTTTCTCGGCACAACAACTTAGGCAAACTGCGTGGCTTGAGCTTAGCAGATTAACAGAGAAAGACAGAAACTTCTGAGCGTGGTCTACTTGAGCTCAGCCTGTGCAACCATATATCCCCAGCTCCTCTCAGGCTTCCTTGCAGCTGCAGAGATGCAACGCAGCTGACAACCACAATCATTGCTGCGGCGGGAGCAATTCAACACGGCTTGCTCACACCAGAGGACAACTTTTCCCAGCACATTTAGGAACACCTCGCCACCGGACCATCACTCTGGCTGCAACCTATCCCTTGCCTTCGCCCTCCCAAGCCCGGCAAGCGCCTGCATCACAGGCCCGCTCCCAAGCAGGGGTGGGTGCTGAGCTCCGCCACCCGTTTGCTTGATTTCATTAGGTGCAAAGCACTCAGATACTTCACCGGTGTTGACTGGATGGATTAGCATGATTAGAGAGCAGACAGGATAAACAGATTAAACTTCGCAGATGGACAGTTCGCACACCACTCAAAAAGGGGGAGAGGCCCTGCAAAAGAGGATGGAGGGGATGCTCCCAGCCATCCTCTGCTCCCCAATTCCCGAGGCGGGCGGTGCCCAGTGCTCCCCACAGGCTCCCGTCGAGACCTGGCAGGAAAACCACTTGGATAGGTGGCCGCAATCAAACCCTGCCTCCTCCGAATGAGAAGGATACATAAACACGTACGTATCTGCGCTGGGGGCTTCTCGGAGACATGTTGAGGCTGAGAAATTTTTCAGATTTGCTCATTGCAAAATCAATACCCATCAGCTGTTTGAAATTAAAGGAAAGATTAGGTCCTGGTTTTATACATGCTTTATTGTATTCCGAGAGCTTTCTACTCAGCTGGATAAATCTTCTTTAAGAGGATTAGGAAACTTTCATTATCTTTATCTAACCTGAACTAACACTAACTCTGAAAAATTAATCTAGAGACCGGACAAAAGCCAGTAGCCGGTGCAAAGCCACAAGGATTCGGAGGTGGCATCCACTGGAGAGCTACGGGCACCTCTGATCTGCCAGAGCCTGGATCGCCCCATCAGAGCATCCTCAGGATCGCTGCTTTGCAACCCATCAGCACCTGCTACGCCGACACGCTCGCCTACGAAGCCCTGTGCCAACAGCCCTTCGCAGCTCCACAGCGACTTCAACAAGCTCATGTGCTCTGCCCTCACTCCCAAAACCAGGGAGCCTCGTGCTGTTGGAGCCCACTCCTCCACAGCGCTTTGCTTTCGGCTCTCCCAAAGCATCTTCAGATGCGTGCCCGAGCACGACGCAGTGCTCCGCGACCAGCAGGAATGGATTAAATTCACAGCAGTGACAGGCAAGTGGGGGGAAGGAGGAGGAGGCCAGTCCCTATTTCAGTTCCCTGGTGCCCTCTGTTCCACGTGATGACCCTACAACCCAGCAAGGCTGAGATGACACAAGTCCATCTCCTCCGCGTCATGGTAGGCAGTTGTCAACACCCCAAGTAGCTCAACCCTCAGAGCAACAGATGTTGGTCTGATCCCTACATCTCCATTGCCAAAAGGGCCTCCAAACTCTCACAAACCCAAACACCTTTCCATATCAAACGGTCGGTTTGGCAACAGCACGTTAAGACCTACCTTGGACGATGAGATGGACGCGCGAAGTCTTGGGGTGATTGTCTGTCTGCACGGAGCAGGTGTAGGGGCCCTCATCGTAGACATCCACGTTTTGTATCTTGATGCTGTACTGGGTCTTGGTGTTGGAGAGGATGACCACGCGGTTGTCTATAGACCACTTGTCATTGCCGGCGTACAGGATGGTGCTGCGGTTCAACCACGCTACCCGTGTGACCCTGTCATCCACGGTACACCTGCGAAGGGAGGGACAGAGGGTCAAAAATGTGGGGGCACAACGTACGGCAAGTATCCCGGCCCTCAAAAGGGGATGGGAGCTGCGGCGCTGGCACGGAGAGGGTGTTTGCCACGCCTGGGCTACCCTGCTGCCATGTCCCGCGTTCCCCATCACCTGAGATTTCACAGAAACAGCAGTTTCGCCAGAAAAAAACCTTCCTTTTTCTTTCATACAGAGCTGGGGAGCTGCAGACAAAAATCCCATTACGCTTGACCTCCGCAAGCCACGCAGACTTTCCGCGCCCCACCGCACGCCCATCTCTGCCGTGCCCCCCCTCACCGCACATGGAGAATTTTGGATGAAGCTGTAAAATTTGCTGACAGTTTGGTTTGTCGGCGCAGCCCTCGAGCCATCCCCGGGGCGATATACACACCCGCTGCCGGGGAATAGGGGCCGTGGCACACTCATGGGGAGAGGGGGAGAAACAGCCTGAGATGGTGAAGCCAGCACGCCGGGAAGAGAAGGGAACATTTGGATAAGCAGCTGTAAATCCTACAAGTGCCTTGAAAACACAACACGGTCGTTTCCATTATTTATTTCCTGCCTGGTTCCCACCCTCCCCGCTCCAGGATGCGCCAGGGCTCGGCAGCTCCGGTCCACGGCGCTGACTTACACTTGGCAAAGAACTGGGGGGTGGGGGAGGGAATTAAAATGTTCCCAGCCAACACGGCTTTTTCATTCCGTTTGATAGATTTCTCTCGATCTATTTACTTGTGGCCTCCTCTGCCGCGGCGCCCACAGCAAAACCGCCAAACATTTGGCTAAATTAAGAGCCTGGCATTTCTCGGGAGCTTCGCCTTTCCCACCCGAGGACCGCGGTAGGGGAGCTTTCTCTCGGCGGGAAAGCAAACCTAGGTGCAAGCTTGTGCCGGCGGCGGCAGCGCTGCCGCAGCTTTGTACAGCCGAGATTTTCGGCAACAGGCACCTACAGTCAATCAAGAAACTCGTGCAAGTCCCTCTCCACGTGCCTGTAAATTCAGAGGCGGGCTGGCAGGCTGTCCCTGTCCTCGCCCCTGCCGCGGCAGCTCTCCTGCAGAGGCTTTGGAGGTGTTATATGCCTCCCTTGCTGGGACTGCAGAGCGTCACCTCGATCGAGATTATTAATCGGGCAGAGGGAAGGGGCGATACTTGGCATGTTTGAGGGTCCCCCCGGGCGCTCGGTTCGGAGGAACGAGCCATATATCCTCCCGCAAACAAGTAATTTTCCCCTTGCAGGAGCTGTACGTCTCCGCCAGCCACATCGCGTACGGACGCTGGGAAAGACAGATGGCCCTCCACGCCCGCCGCGGCACTGCCGGCACGCCGGGAGCCTGCCCAGGCATCGGACGTGCCCTGGTGCCTGCAGCAGCACCGGCTCCGCGCCGCCAGACCGCGGCGGCCTCGTGCCGGCGGACGGCATCGCCCTTGTCGGGAAGCCTTCGTTCAAATTAACTGGGGGAGAGCTACGCACAGCCGAGTTAAGTTCAGCCCTGGGGGATTCCAGTCTAGTGGACTATTACTGCTGTCTCACTTCTTTATAATGAATAATAAAGAGATACTTACACATGGCTTCTGTAAATTATTCATCGCGTGCACTGAAAAATCAGGGCAGCAATATGTAAAACAGACAACTTGCATGTCTGCGCTCATATAAATATCCACACTACAGCCCTGTAAGGTACTCTTGGGTCCCCTCATTAGGGGTGAAGCACAAGGACTAGGGTTTGAAGTGACAGGGACGAGGAGCTCGTGCCCTCACCGGGCACGTTTGACCACCGCTGCCTGGCCTCGGCTGGCGCATACCGGCTGCGCTTCCCGGAGAGATCTGGGGCTGGTCCGGGACCCCTGAGGACTGGGGTCACCTGTTCTGTGTTTACAGCTCACATTTATGGCTCAGAGCCGCACCTGCACAAGAGCACAGGGATGCCCATAACATTGGCGGACGTGCTTATGTGAGGAAAAGCAAGGACAGCATCGCCCTCCCCTGCCCGTAGCGCCTGGTGACCGGTACCACCCTCAGAGCAAATGGGCAGGAGCAACTTGGAGAACCCTTCTTCTGGCAAATTCATGCCAAGAGCAAGGAGGCAAAGGCTCCTTCTCCCCATTCCTCGAGCTCACTCTTCAGTTGATGCCACTCGACAGCTAATTTGGGGCCAAGTCCCTCCAGCTCTGCTTGATTAGCATCGTGCTCCTCTCCGCTGGAGCCCGGGCTGTCTCTTGCAGCTGCAGGCAGGGAGGGACCAGCCAAACCTCCCCCTTTCAAAGAGCCAGCCCTCCTGCACCCTAGCAATATGTCAGAGCAGCCTCCAGCAGAAAAGCCACCGTCCATCAGCTGCCACGGAGAGCACAGCATTTCCAGAGGCACTTTCTCTCCCGACCTCACCTTCCCACTGTGAGTTTTCCCACACCCGGGGTATCGGTGCTTCAGAGGCAAATACTGACCGACACCCCGACGTGAGGAGCGCCCCGGCAGCTCCTTTACCTGGCTTGGAAACAGATCTCCATTAGCTGCTAAGCTGCCTGCGCTCCCTCATCTACTGAGCCGTCTTTGCTTTACCTATTTCCAATTGACCAGGATTATGATAATGTCTCCAGTAAGCAAACAGGTAAAGAGACTTCTGCAAAGTGTTTAGATAAAGCAGACAAGCTCTGACAAAGCCGCATAATAAAACGGGCCAGGAGGTTTTTCCCTTGAAGGGATCTAATTAAGAACAAAGACAAACCCCCATTAACAGTCTCCTGAAGGCGCCGTATCCATCTCCAGAAGAAACCCTGCCTTAGGAGTCTGGAAGGGACAAAAGAAAATAAAGCACCTGTCAGACGGGAGGAAAATAAACCCATCCTGGCTCCGTGGTTCACCTGGAGAAAACCTGTCATTGAGGCAGGGGGAATATCTTGGGACCAATATTGTCAGCCCAAACGCAAGCCTAAGACACCCGCCTCGTCCCGGCTCCCCCAGGCAGCCCTTCTTGGTGCAACGTGACCCGTCCATCTGCTCCTCCATCTCCGCATCCCACTTAGACCGTCGCTGCCTTGGAGCAGAGGCTTTTCACCACCTGCAGCCCTTCAGCCACCTCCCACCATGACCGCTCTCCACCAGAGCAGCTTGCTGGGGAGCCTCGGGTGCTGAGCTTCGTCCGAGCTCCGGCCCCCCCAGCGCTCACACCGATACACGTGGCTTCTTGGGCAATGAACCTGAACGCGGCAGCGCGAGAAGATGCATGAGGGAGGGAGCTGGGGGCAGCGGCGCTGCGCTACTTCCCCTCTAATTGCCCCTATTCCTCATCCTTAAATGTTAATTTTGAAGTTTGCCGAGGAATTATTTCACTTAGCGTCAACAATACAGATAACTCCGCCGACGCACTCTTTGTGTTCAGTGCCACAAACTGACCATCTCCCTCCTCCCAGACCTATTAGGAGAGACCCCCACGTCGCTCCCGCAGCAGGCTCCTGCCCGGCCCCATCAATGACACTGGCAGTGCTTCTCCTGCGTGTGGGATGTGACATAACACCCGCCGCCTTCCTCCCGCACCTTTCCCCGTCCCCATCATGGACCCTTCCTGCGCTGCTGGCTTGGCCGAGCACGAGGGGGAAGCCTGGGGCTGCACATGCAGTGTGAGTCTGGGTCTGCCCTCAACTCCTGCCCCGTGGTGAGGGAAATGGCACGTCCAAGGTCTCAGCACACAAGTTTTCTGACACTAGTTTGGAGGGATAAATGGCTCACAAAGAGTTGGAAGACTAAAGCAAGTCTTACAAACCACTCTCCGTGAGTGCCAAGTGTCCCAAGGGATGGGATGCTTGGGACCCCAAAATGTTGATGTGCACCCCAAGAAGTCCAGGTGACCAGTTCACACCCGCAGAGCTGGGACTGCCGGTCCCTGACCAAGCCCAGAGGCTAGGAGGAGATGCTTGTCTTTGGATCAGCCCAAACCCCTCCCATTCCCATATGCAAACCAGCAATGCTCTACTTTGAAGTACTTCTACGGCCCTTCAACACCAAACTGCTTTTCTCTCCTGCAGGCAACGTGTCTCGTCAAAATGACAAATGGAGGTGCCAAGACCAGTCGCAAACTGGCTGCCTGACCCAGTTTTCGGCAGCTAAAATAGCTCACCCTGATCGGGAGCAAAGCCCCTCGACAGCAACAGGGTGGTGCTTCACCCTGGGAAGTTGCCAACCACAAGTACCTGTCACTGGGGAAGAGCAAACACCCCGGCACCCTTCCCTTTGAGAAGAAATTGTTAATCACATTTGCTGAGGACTCCTAATGGGATTTCTTTGCTTCCAGCTCTCGCCCGGCTACAGAGTTAACGGGCTCCGAACGCCTTTTATTCCGAGCGGCTGGAGCAAAGGCAGAGGAGATTTATTTGTAATCATCGGAAATAAACACACTTCCTCAGAAGTAAACACAAAAGAACAGAACCTGGCTGGGCTCCCGCTTCGTTAAAGATGCAAATTAGAAGCAGGCCATCAAAATGCGGCGGCTCCTCTAATCCTCTCCCAACAATGTAAACCATCAAATTAGCCACGGGTACAATGGCATCTGCGGCGTGTGACGGCGGGTCTCGCACAATAGCTCCCCGAGGGCAGGACTGCGCCGCCTGGGTTTCCGTCACTGTCATCCCTGGTATTTATTCTTGGTGCGGAGGGCGGGAGGCACTTTGTCTTCATTCCTGATCCCTTCTGCTGGCACCCTGTCTCCTCTCTGAGGTATCACTTCTCCCACCTCTCCCATCCATCCTGGGGCCTGGACGCGGGGTGAGCGGCCCGACAGCATCCCCACACCACTCCAGCACCCCGAGGATGGAGGGGACCCGGGATGCGCCCTTTGGCATCGCCCAGCACGACCACCTCCCACCCAGCCCTCGCCACCTGTGCGGCAAGTCGCGACCCGTCGCCGCACCCGTGTCCCCCGTGGGAAAACAAAGAGCGTGGGACACGCGGGGAGCTCGGCCAGACTCAACCGTTCCCCTTTTCCCTGAAAGCTCCCTCCCCCTGCACCATAAGCCAGTCACCCCAAATGCCTCCCGCAAAGCCGCACACCACCGGCTCTCACTCTCTGCAAGCTTCATTGCCGGGCCCACCGCTACCGTGCTGCTAGGATTCCCCAAGCGTTCCCAGTGCTGTTCAGCCAAGCTCCAGCAAACCCTTCCCCATGAACCGCCCCCTCCCCAGGGCCCTCTGAGGGCTACGGGACCCTCCTGCCCTCCCCAGGGACTCGGGGCTCATCGGGGAGGGTTTCTCCCCACTGGTTCCCCTGCGGTGGAAGTTTGCCCGCCTGCTACCGAGCACCAGAATAGAAGCTGCTCCCCGTGAAAAATCAAAGCCCAAATTGATACATTAGAGGTTGCTAAATATAAAATATCCATCTGCAAAGATAATAAGCCTGTGAGGGCAGGGGCTGTCGAGTTGCTCCATTTCAGATAGTTTAATGGTGTTTTGGTCCATGACTGCAGCTCCCAGACATTAGAATAATAACAAGATGATGAGGAGGGCGGGAGCTGCCTGCACGAGGCATCAGAAGTCAAGACTTAGCGCTCGCCGTGCAGACCCTGAGGGGGGCCGAGCCGCACAAAGCACCACCGGCTGGTTTGCACCCAGCGTCCGCAGGGCTTTGCGTGGCCGCTGCGACGACCCAGGGGATGCAAAGTTTGAGCCCAACGCCGGGCTGGTGCCAAGCTCGAGCTGACGCTGACTTGGGGAGGGGGTCTACACCCAAAAGGGCTTGCCCTTTGCCTGCGGGGTGCAGGAAACCTTGGACCCAGGTACCACCCTGGGCAGCACAGCACGGTGCTAACACCAACGCAGGCAGAGCTGCGCTGCAGATGGCTTAGAAACAGGCCCTGGTTTGCACAAGGAAGGGATGAGCAGCGAGGTGAGCGGCTGCACGGTACCCCCGCTGCTGCTAAGGGACCA